>NC_140961.1:14050955-14088955 GCF_056783735.1 Eptatretus burgeri | reverse complement strand
TGAAGACGATATATTAAGTTTGATTTGAAAGCGTCTTGAAATAAGTTCAGGTGGCATCAAAATGTGAAAACTTTGGGGGGGGGGGGGGGTTGAATACTTTTGCAGGCCACTGTGGTGTTTCGATATATTTATTTATTTATGTATTGAAGGGATTATAAAATGAATGTGAGTATGTCTATTAATTACGTAATTTGAATGTGAGTTGGACGATTGCGACATCTATTAATTACTTATTATTGGACCTTGACTACATCGATAACTTATGTCAATTGATTATATGCAATTAACACATGCCCTTAATACATTTCGATCCTTCGAGCCTTTTGAACTTTTAACACGCTTTATATCCCTTTCGACCCTTTATACCGTTTAAACCCCTTGACCCTTTTGACCCATTGACCCTATTTAGATCTTTTAGAACTTTTAGACCCATTAATATTATTTTAGAGCTTTTAAGACCCTTTTGAGAACTTAGACTCCTGAAGACATTTACATCCTTTCGACTACTTTGGACCCTTTCGTCACGTTCTACCCCTAAGACCTGTAACTGCTGTTGAAACATACCCTTTAGACCTTTCAACCCCTGAGACCTTTACGACCATTTTAGACCTTTTAGATCCATTGATCTTATAGACCCGTTGACCCTTTTTACCTTCTAGACCTTTAAGACCGCCAAAACCCTCAAGAACCCTAAAATCCGTGAGAACCTTTGGAACCCTTGGACGCTTAAAACCATGTGGAACCTATAGGTCGTGTTAGACCCCTAATATCTCACCAGCCCTGTTATAACCCAAGATCGTTTAGATTCTTCTTATACTCCATATATCCCATGAGAACCTGAAGACCCTGCAGACACTATAGACTCTGTTCGAACCCTTTAAGACCATATCGCCCCTGTTGGACTCTTTAAACAACAAAGATCCCGAAAGGCTCTGGTAAATGCCATAGATGTTATTAGACCCTTTGGACCTGTAATTACTGTTGGAACATACCCTTTAGACCCCAAGACATTTTCAACCCTTTGGATCTTTTTACACCCTTGAGATCGCTCAGATCCCTTGACCCTATAGCCCCATTTTGACATTTTAGATTCATTTGGACCCCTTCGACTCCTGAAGACAGTTGCGCCCTTTAGATCCCTTGACCCGAAGTCCTTTAGACCGATTGGACCTCTTTAGACACGAACTACGATTTGAAAATATCCTTTTGATTTTTATACCTCTTAAGGCCCTTGTGGATAAGTTTTGACCCCAATAGACCATTTGTACTACTTAGACTCACTCTTTAGACCTTTACACTCCTGAGACCTGTAGACCCGTTAGACCCCTTTAGACGCATACCAGTCAGATATCTTTGGAGTCTTCTTGCAAAATCCAGACTGTAATTTTTCCAACCAAGTAATGCGCAATCTCCATGCAATCCAGAGGTTGGTTATTCGTCTCGGTTGAAGAGAAATTGCACATTGGGTCACTGAATTGGTTCACCAATCAAAACCTTGAAGCATATTGTTTTTGAGGTCAAAAGGGTCAAAGGTCAAGGTCACACATCTCCACTTTTCATCCGACGGACTTAAAATTTGAACAGGGTTTGCACATTGGGTCACTAAAGCCTATTGTTTGAGGTCAATAGGTCAAAGCTCAAGGTCACATGAAATCATCAACTTTCATGCTATTGACTTGAAATTTGAACGGGATTTGAATGTTGAGTCACAGACCTGGATCACCAAAAACCAGAATGATAGATTTAGTCTTTTTGACATTTCACCGGTTTCCATGACAATTCCTCAGTAATTTTTCACAATATCAAAATTGAAATTTACGCTGCTTATTTGTTCGCTTGTTTGCACAACTATTGTTGATTTAGATTTCCCAAGTATCGTGCTATTCATGATATCTTTCTTGTTTGCTTGTTTATTTGTTTATTTATGCTTCAAAAACGAAAAAATCTGCCAAACCAAGTCCAACCAAATTTTGCATTTTGCCTCAGGGTATCTCAACTATGGTTTCTGTCTGGGTCGTTTATCTGGGGAAGGCGATTCAGGATGAGGGGAAGACCCAAATTCTCTCCATGTCAATGTGCATTGTTTTTCATCACCTGGTGGTCGTCAGTATTGCAAATCATCTTATTGTACAAAGAAAAGTTAAACAACTTGAGAATGTGCATCACAGTGAATTTGAAATCTGAGCGAGAATAATTCAAAATTTTTATTAAATGTTTCATTTCACTCATTTTAAGCGGAAGTTCAAACCAAACTATTAACACACTGAGCTTCACAGTGAAGCAGAAGCGATTTTTGCTCACGCCATATACAAGCAGCAAGGATGGTTGATGAAGGTGATGTTAGCTGACTTCCGAGCAGATGGAAGATGACCTCGTGCAGATGATAGAGTGAGTAGGGCAGAATGTTTGTGAAGTACTACATGTTGTTTTGATGAAATCCGTCAGCGGAGCGATGGGTCAAAATGCATCATGTACTTTGAATTTGATTGTTAAGGTGTTACCTTTTTCTATTAAATCTAACAATTTAATGTTGGAATATAATTCCCACTGTATTTTTACGCTGCATGGTGACCCAACTAATTTGGGGTTTTTTTCCATATTTATTACGCTGTTAAAATTCAAAGATTTATATGATTTTTAGATGAATGGATCACCATTTTATGGAGCCCTATTTGTATGATTACAGGTTTTGCTAACCATTTGTACTATGGACGCCAAGAAGATGCACACGAGTTCTTCAGGCATCTCTTGGACGCAATGCAGCGGGATGCTGGGTGAGAGTATGACTCCCTCTTTTTGTGTATTATTTTACTGCTGTCTGCTTTTTCTGCTATCTTTTGTGCATTCTTTTCCTGCAATCAAAAAGTTATCGTCTTCATTATTCCACATCCGTAAAGTATGAATATCATCAAATTTTTTTAATCTTACTCTTGTTTCACGACCCTGATTATTCCCACCATCTCGAGCGGTCGGCCAGGTAAGACTGTTAGAGCTGGCCACACCTGACTTTCGAATGATGGAATTTGGATGGGAATTTGCAATTTGGAAAGAATGCAGGTGATAACTCCCCTACTCTTCACGAAAAAACAGTGTGAGGTCTTTCCCATCAACCACCCAATGCGAGTCGATGGGATACCCAGCTTAACATCCATTTTAGGAGTAGCAAACGTTGTGTTGCAATGCCCTACCTGCGAAAAACCAATTCAGCAGGTTATAGTGGGGCCGAGAAGAGTGGGTTAGATGATAAAAGTGAGAATGAGATGGTGAGGGTGAAAACACACATATACACACACACACACACACACACACACACACACACACACACACACACACACACACACACACACACACACACACACACACACACACACACACACACACAAACAAACACACACACACACACACACACACAACAGGCAATGTGAAAAGAGTACAAACACGGTTCAAGTCTTGTACAATGTGAGAGATAAGGTCAGTTAACGCAGTAACACAGTTAACACAGTAACACGCAGTAGTAACACAGTTAACACAGCAACACGCAGTAGTAACACAGTTTACACAGTAACAACGCAATGAAAGTCTTGAACAGCGATTTATTGTTCAGTTCAGATCTTGCCACACCATTAGAGCGGTTGCTTATCGCTAACTTTGTCTCGTCAGTGATCAAACATATAAGATAGTAATTCCAGGCTTACTACCAACGAGGCTATTCCGTAACTCTAATCTCAGTAAGCACTTTATTTATGTTTGAACATTTATGATTTGTTGTTCTTCACAGATGCTGTCAGCGTGGTTCATCAAAAATCATCAGTCAGATATTTGAAGGATCCCTTCGATCTCAAGGTGAAATATTACAATGAATGTAGTGAATGTTTTGCTTTAGATTTCATCCAGCGAAGGAGGCAATGCATGATCACCTATAAAATGTTTTCCAAAGTGAATAAATTCAAAAACTTTTCCTTCGAATTTGATTCTGAGCTGGCAGGATGCTGTCGAGGTATGCACACTCGCCTCTAATTTGTCTAGTCTGGGCTTGAAATCCCATCCCAGGTGTGAACTGTCCCCCCGGTGTTTCACAGTAATGGGTGCGTGTTTCTGTGCGTCGTGTAGCACCACTCCCAATGAGAGAGTGTATCACAAGTCGCAGCGGTTTACAGTATCATAATAGTTGACATCTCTGTTTGAAAATTTTACAGAATCGAAAACTACTTCGCCAATTTACTTCTGTGCTCTGTATTTTATGCACTCCTAAATGTCTGAACGAAATAAGTTGAAAAGTGGTGGTTGTACTCTGGGTGTGCGTAGAAATGCTCTAATAAGTTGGGATGGCCACTCGGTGGCTTGCACACCTCCACCAGGGTGATTAGTTCACGTTTTGTATCCCACTGATAGACCGGAACTGGATTTGGACCTGAACTAACATTTAATCTGCTTGTTCTTGTCACCGAACCAACTCATCCACCAAGTTTTGTCACAATCCGTACACAACTTTTTCACATTTTGTGCTACATGTCGTTTTAGCCCGATCTCTCAATGGTGAAGAATCACTTTAAAAATACTCAGATCTGAATCCACATTCAGATCTTCACCAAAATCGAATCAATTCTTCCTTGTTACACGCCTAACCTGCCCACCAAGTTTCGTTCGTATCCATTCACAACTTCACCAAGAAATCGAATCATTTTGTCTGTGTCACATTCCCAAGCTCTCCACCAAATTTCGTCCTCCACAACTTTTTGAGATATCCCGATCACAAACAAAGCAATTAATAAACACAGAGGGCAGTGAAAAAATAACCTCTATGATGGCGAAGGTAAAAATTCTCTTTGTAATCGCACAATAATGAATACTGCAGTTCAAGTTGAACTTTATTTTCCACAATAATCATCATATATGTGGGGGGTGGTGGGGCTGGGGGGAGGATGGAAGGCGCGTTGAAGTTGAAACATATGTGTCAGTTTGTTTGTGGGATGAAACATACGTTGAAACTTAGCGGTTGTCCTTGGGGTTTGCATGGGAATGCTCCACCATGTTGGGATGGCCACCTCCAACTTGCGTTTTTGGGATGGCCTCCAACTTGTGTCATGAAAATGAAGAAATCTTGTTGTAATTTAACATCTGCCTCTTTCTTTGTTTTGTTTGATTTCAACCCCCGCCCGCCTCCTTTCCATGCGTCTCCTGGAAGGAGCGAATGTTTCTGTTGGTTATAATTTTTAATTTTCTGTCCATTTATTTTTCAGTGAAATGCCTGACTTGCCAATCAGAGTTGAATCAGTGCCAGCCGATGATGGATATTCTTCTTGATATGCAGGTTTGAATTTTTATAGAATATTTCTATTCCACCCTATCTTCTGATTCTGCGAGCCATAACAGGTGGACAAAAGGAAGTAAAACTCGAGAGTTCAGAGAATGCTTTACCCGTGCATTCTTGAGAAAAAGGACATGTCAAGGGTCTTTTCAACTCTTGCTTTGCATTTCCGAGCACAATCTACGGGAGCTTTGTTCATGAACTTTGAATAGCAGGCACGATGGGTCACAGGGAACAGTCCGGAGCTGAACCTTCTGCCAACTCTTCTCGAAGAAACCTACAGTTTTGGAATGATATTTGAGAATTATATGAACTTATACAAACATCTTTTGGACGAAGTTAGCATGTCAAGGCTCTGCTGTTGTTGTCTGAATCACGTTATTATTCTGCCCTGAGAGCGCATGGCAATTGATAGTTGGTTGAGGAAGCATTTTTTTTTTGCCAAAGTCCTGAAAAACTTTTGGAAGTGCAAACAAAGCGATTTGTGTTTTACAATGTACAAGTATATAAATCAATTGAAATGGAATATTAGTTTGGAAGGTTGTGGAACCCCCCCCCAAAAAAAAACAAAGCATTTAATCAGAAGTTTACCACCATTGGTGCAGCATCTTTTCCACCACCTTGTTTAACAAGTTACATTAATTATTTGTGGTGGTTGTTTGTGTCCTTTATGGCATCCTTAAAAACAGCAAGTTTCCTGCTTCGATTGATTTTCAATTTTGATTGACTGTCAGACTGAAGCATTTGCTTTCCCAGAAATGTACATGCGCACTCAGAGTGAAAGTTTAAAATTTGTCAAATTCAGAACCAAAGTGCTGCTTAATTGCAGGTTTGTGTTCCGATTCATGTTCTGCAGTGTTCAGAATGGAAAATTCAATTGAAATTAAGTTGTCACTCGATTGCATGAATGGACAAACAGAGTGAACCAATTGCTTAATCTCGCTTTGCGCGATGGCGGCTACGTGTTATTAAGACATCTGGGGGAGCCGGGGATGGGGGAGGGTACGAGTACTATAACTTCACAGATCTTGTGTATTCATGACATATGTATGACCTATTACACTGACCTTCCACAGAATGCTTCAGAGATAAAGCACTGCCTGCAAGAATTTGTGAAACAAGAATATTTGGATGGAGACAACAGTTATTTCTGTACACGGTAAGTGCACGGTTGTACTATTTATTGCAAAGGATGGGCCAGATTGTACGTGAAATGATCTTCAAAAACATTGTGATAATTTTTAAGTCAGCTGTATTAAACATTACTGATGGTTGATTTCCAGGTGACCAGAACCCTCAGTGATGATTTCAAATTTCATGACTATGTTTAATGGGTTTGCGGTGATGTTTTCCAGGTGTAAGACGATGAGAGCTGCTTCCATGGCCACAGCTATTGCGCAGCCACCAAACATTCTCACTCTCACCATGAAGCGTTTCTGCCCTTTAACTGGGCGAAAGATCACAAAGGTACTTTTATCTTTCTCTTGAACATTTGTGCACTCTGAAACCTGCTCCATAAGATATGCCTTTTGGGGATATGAGACTTCATCAAGCATGATTGCAGAGTTGCTCACTGTGTGTCTAGTTTTAGTTCCACAAATGACTGATAAACCTGGTTACAAGCAGGGAATGACTTTAGAAATTGGATTGAAGTGGTGTTTGAACATTTGACTTCCCATTACGTTATTGTTTACCTACAGGCTGTTCCATTCACTGAAAAACTAAACCTGCGCCCTTATATGGTACAGTCGAAAGGCCCTGACATCAATTACTGCCTCTATGCTGTCCTTGTTCACGATGGTGTAAACTGCAACAAAGGGCACTATTTTAGCTTTGTGAAGGTGAGCAATCCATGTGTGATTATTGGCTATTGTCTGATCTCGATGCCACCAGAATTTTCTGCATGTGCTGTAATTGAAGACGTTCATCTTTTTCAATGCAACCAATCAATGTTGTAATAACCGGAGTTTATGTTTCTTTTGTTGACCAATCGACGCAGGTATGGGTAGATCGAAGGGAATGTTAGGTTGGGTATCCAGTCTATTTGTACTTTATTTTGGTCATCACAAACTCTTACATCTTACATCAATTGTTGGGATCCAATTTGATCTCATCCTCTAATCCTTGACTTTCAAGGAAAATCGTTTTTGCAAATAATACACTGAGTGGTTATCATTTGGCTTTCCAGTGGCAATTGGCAGGAGAATGTGATATTTATACCGGGCATTAATGCACAGTGACTTTGCCCAGTGTTTTGGTTAAGCTGCAAATTTAAGCAAACAGCACAAACGTTTTTGCTCTTGACGTCCTTGGCGTTTCTTGTGTGTACTGATATTCGGTGCTGTCAGTTTTCAATGTTACCAAATGGAACTTCTGATGTGAAATGGATGGCTTGTTGTTTGATACTTTTGAGTTTTTATCACAAAGCAAAGACCATCATTGGGTGCACTTTCGCGCAGGCAAGCAACGGCAGCTGGTATAAGATGAATGACTCAGTGGTGAGCCCCGTAAATCTTTGTGATGTCTTGAGGCAACAGGCATACCTGTTGTTTTACGTGCGATCGGATGGATTCAAACAAAATTTGGTGGAAGATGATGTTGGAAGAGCACAAGAGTCTTCATGTTGCGTGAAGCACCCAAAGTGGTACGTGTATACATTATCTCTCACAATAATATCTTTTATATCCGATTTTCACCGCAGTTTCTGTGCTGATGCCTCCATCCATCACACTTTTTGTGGTTGTATAACATTTCAGCAGCAACAAAGCAACAAAGAAACAAATAATTTCAGCAGTAACAAAGAAACAAACCCCAATGCCTTTGTTCAAGTCACTATGCAGTATTTAATAAAACCTATGTACGACTTTGTTGGAGGAAATATCTTTGCTGTGCCAGTGACAGAAGCACAGTTGAGTGGAATGATAAAGGCTAGTGGAACCAAGGTAACAGAAGAAGATGATGGCCGGGAAACCAAGAGGTTCTCTCATGAAGATGACAAAGTGCACCATGACTGCAGCTTTCCCTGTAAACAGCTGAGAGTCTTGTTTTTGAGCTGATCACTTTGTGCAACATTTTTCATCTTCATCACAAAACCAGAAGATTCCTCCCTTAATCGATGTCCAAACTGCTTAAGTACAATTTTTCTTTGCAATTTTTCTCATGGAGAAAACAATTCATGGAAGTCCCTCCCATAAAAAAAAACTGCTCACAATTGCTGTCTTATTCTGCAGCAACCAAAAATCTCTTTGACCTAAGCGATCTTTCTGCCCTCATCTTTTGGAACAAACCTTAAACAATCATATTATCTGTCAAATAATCTATTCCACATTGAGTCAAAGGCAGGCATGAAAGCATCAACATCGCACCGCACCAATACACTGCCTAACCGATACTTTGGACAATTGTTATCCCTGCAAGTCATAACTATAGATTGGAGATTTGGTTGGTGTGTACATTTCACCCATGATGCTAAACACCATCACCATGCCATGTCAAGCAAGCATCTAAAGTATTTCATACACACAATCCCACAATGGTGTGGTATCTGAATCCATCCATCGAGTGGGACCATACTCTCCACAGAGTATCAGTGATGCTAACACAGTCTCCTTGGATATTGGGCACAATCCTGGACAGGTCACCATTCCAATGTCAGAGACTTGAATGGCTCAATCATCCCATCAAGCTCGTACTCATTTTGCCAACCTCAGAAGGATGACAGGCTGAATCAACCCCACCTGGTATGAAGTTAACAGATAAGCAGGATTTCAACTCAGGATCCTAAGATCCCAAGCCCACCACCCTAACCATTAAGCCAACACCAGGCATGGATCTGAATGATGTGGAGGATAAGCAAGCATTGGCATAGTTTGTCAGTGAATGTTATCAGACGTAATCACAGCATAACTTCGACATGGAAATTTACCATTACAGACGTGTTATTAGGTCTCCAACTCTTGTACAATCGCTCAATACTCTCCATGATTGGCGTTTTTTTAATTTTTATATTATGATTACAGCGCGTGCACTGTATACAATTGCACCGAGTTTGAAATGTCCCCGGTGTCTACCACGTCTACGACGTCTCCGGTGTCCCGGTGTCCCTCCCCCTCCCCCACATGCCTGTGACAGCCAATGACGACCGTCTGGTACATGCAGTGCGTAACCTAGACCGAAATGGCGACAATTGACGGAAATACCCGAGTTTTTCAATGGAAATTTGTGAAACTAACGTGTTATATATGTGAAAACCATTTAATTTATTGCTTGATGGAAAAATAGCAAGAAACGTGCCCCTCTCATGTACGAACGACCGAAAGACGTCATTTTCGCCCACCATCGCATTTCGCGCTGAAAGACGTCATTTCCACCCACCATCGCATTTCGCGCCGATCGCCGAACGCTGAAAGCTAAGTTCTTCTTATGCCAACATTCTTTTGTGGCCTCCTGCCACGCTGTATCGAACGATTTCATTCCTTCTGTTATATATATAAAGGTGCTTATCACAATAATAACAAGATTTTTACATTTCAAATATTAAGTCGGCTTTTTAATTGTTTTTCAACTGAAAAAGCATAAATTGCATATTTTAACATTAGTGTACTCATTTGCTTCACCACACGCGCTGTATTGAAGGATTTCACTTGTTATTATTATTATTTTTATTATTATTATTATTATCCTGGTGTTGGCTTCGTGGTTAGGGTGGTGGCTTGGGATCTTGGGATTTGGGATCCCAGCTTGGGATCCTAGGTCCTGAGTTCAAGCCCTGTTGGCTGCTGAATTAAAAATACAACAGGAGGTTGACTCAGCATGTCATCCTTCTGAGCTCAGCAAAATGAGCACCAGTTTACTAGTAAGGGGGACACTGCATCAGCGGCAAAGCTGTGTCCCAACCAATGATGCAACCAGCACCCACAGGCTGCACTCGATAGAGAGAGAGATTATTATTATTATCATTATTATTGTTATTATTATTATTTTCTAATTGCCTGCACCATGACATTATTGATCTTCTGTTCCGCTCACTCTCTCGAGGTTTATTATTGTTATCATTATTATCGAATAACCTGCACCATGACATTATGAACCTTCTGCCACTCTCACTCTCCCGAGGTTTATCATTACTTATTATATTTGCCACATGCAATCCCTCAGACGAGACATAACCAGTAAGTTGGTTTTCTGAGGTCTCAAGATCTAGTGAATTATCATCAACTTTCAGAGATGATGTTATTCCGAAATGAAAATTTTTCATTGAATGATCACCATAACTTATTGTCCTCCTAAGTTAGGCCACCAACTTAATGACCAATCTTCATACGTACAAATAAACCATGGTAATTGATATTCAGATAAAGACAGATTTTGCATCTTTATCAATATATGAGATTCGGTTTTTTATTAACTTCCGCCATCGAAGATCGGAGGTGACTGTTTTCACCCCTTTCTGTTTGTTTGTTTGTGAACAGTATTACAGAAAAAGTCCTTGACGGATTTCGACGAAACTTGGTGGGGGGGTTAGGTCTGGTCCAAGGATCATGCCATTAGATTTTAGACTTGGTCCAAAATCCAATATGGCCGCTATGGCGGCCATTTAGAAAAAATATTTGAATTTTTTTTTTTTGCATTTCTACATGTTTTAAGTGATTTCCAACAAAAAAAACATGCAAAATTATAATTGCGGCTGATTTTGGAACTTCAGGTGGATATACCCACGTAAAATCAATTTCTGTCTCAAGGAATCTAGTTATGACGAATGAATTGAGTATGTAAAAGTTAAAAGTAAAAGGGAAAGTTGCAAACTATAACTCTGTGAGCACTGTTGACGTCAAATTGAATGAATAGGATATCAGGTTCACTTGAGTGACCAAGCAGTATTGGCGGCGGAGGTTTTGCACTCCACCGAGTGCTCCCCCTCTCTAGTTTCCTTATGAAATTGAGAGTTTGTAAAAAAAAGACAATGACTTCACATTCAATTTTTCTCCCATCAAGGTCTTCCCAAGAAAGTACCTGCCAAGAGCAGGAGTTGCAAGAGAGGGGAAGAAAGAGCAACAGTAATGAGTGTGATGAAGACCTCTGGGAGGAATACCCAAACACGAAAAGGCGAATTCAAAAGGAAGAAATGACCCACTGCGAAGAGTTGCGGTGCAAGCGAAGTCTGAAGAGGAAGCGCACGTATGAAAATGAAAAGGAAGAATTCGTGAGACAGTACAAACGCCAGAGAGTGTGAAGAGAGAATGTGGGTGAATTGAGTTCAACGATCAGGAAGACATATGAACACAAATTATAAATGTGGATGCGGTGATGTGGGCCGATGGGAAAATGGAGTCTGGGAGGACGTTTGGACCATCGATCTGGGTTGAAATCAGTTGAAGACAACGTGAAGACTTTGATGAGTTTCCCATCACCTGAGACAATGGGTATTCTTTTTGCGTCTCGTCTTCTAAATATTTGGAGTTTGATTAAAATTGAATATTGCTGCTTTTTATCATTTCCGATTGTTGAATCATTATGTCAGCTCAGAAATCATGGGACATTTCCAACACATGTGACCAATTAAGTTGAGAAACGTTTTCCCTTTTCTTTTCTTTCTTGGAGGAAGGTACTTGCATGAACACGTCAGGGAGGAGGAAGAGAAGTGAGTGGGGAAGGATGAATAAGAATGGCGTCAACTCCTCCACGTCTTTTTACATGATGCTGTTGAGGTAATTGAGAATGGTGTGGGCACGAGTCCAATCATCTAGCTCACCAAGATGTCTTCCGTTTTATACTTGATAACAGCTTTTTAACAATCCATCATAGTAAGGGCAGCCATTTCATTACCTCCACCACTGAAGGTGGATGGAGGTTACGCTTTCACCCCTGTCTGCTTGTCGGTGTGTCTGTCTATTTGTCTGTGAGCAGGATATCTGAAAAAGTTGTGGACAGATTCGGAAACAAAAAATTCGGAAACAGTAAACAAACAAAAAAAGTTGTGGACAAAATTCGGTGGACAGGTTTAGTGTGTGACGCTGATGAATTGATTAGATTTTGGTGAAGATCTGGATCTGGTTATTATTCAGTGATTCTTCACGGTCATTGAGTGAAAGGGCGAAAAACGATACATAGCACGGTATTTCAAAAGGTTGTGGATGGCTGAGCATGAAACTTGGTGGACAGCTTTGGTGTGGGACAAGGACGAATTGATTTTATTTTGCTGAACATCCGCATCCGGATACAATAATTATTTATTTTTTTTTTAAGTGATTCTTCACCATTGAGAGATGAGGCCAAAAATGATGCACTGTATCGCATGATATTTTAAAATGTTGTGGACGAGTTATGACAAAACGAGGTGGGTGTGTTAGTTTTGGTGACAAGAACAAGCCAATTTTAATTTGGTTCGAGTCCAGATCCATGTCCAGCCTATGAGTGGGATACAAAACATGAACTGTTCAGTCTGGCGGAGGTATGAGCTCCACTGACACAGTAAACAGGATCCTGTGCGATACTCAGAACTCTGCTTCGGACAAGTTCCTCATCGTTTTCAGCACTGTCGTATTCTAGGGCCTCTTGACCACCAAAGATAAGTTTCAATAGCATATATAAACTACCTGGAATGCATTCTGTTGCAGCATCTTCACTTACAGGGAAACCTTGGTAGCCTGGGGTTGCCATCATATCCCCGCAAATTTTCAGAGCTACATGTACCAATGACGGGAAAGTGTCATCTTCCGGCTCATATTTAGGCAGTGTTGACATTTCCTCACTCTCCTGGATGTCGTCTTTCATTTTCAGAACTGCAGTAGGTTGATACTTTAAAGGAAACAATATAATTTTCCGCTCTGATAAACACTTGTCAAGTGGTTGGAAGAAGTTTAAAAGGTTAGCTAGCTTTGACTGTAACTTTTCCTTCACTGTTGTACTTCGACTGCAGTAGGACTGTTGAATCGGAGTTGATGATTCCTCAGCCAGCTACTTATACCTCTCCCAGACATCCTCAAGAAGCAATACGTGCCCATTGTCAGCTGCTTGATGAAGCTCCTTCCATAACCATATCATAGCAAGGTCTGTATTGGCTGCTTCCTGCTTTGTTTTTGTGGTAGATCCGGTGAATGCTCTCGGACGAGTCAGGTGATATTTGGCCTCGGTTGCGATCAAGTCAATCACACCACTCAGTCGAATGCTGACTTTGCAGTCAAGATGAGAAGCTTCAGTAATATAATTACTCATTTGTTTTGTTATTACTGAACTCAGACGTCCCTTCATCTCAGTGGTTTGACAGAAAATGCAAAAGTTCCCATGAGTACGTGCCATCCCTTTTTGTAATAAACGCTTGTCACCACCTGAGACACCACTACTACCACTACAACTTGCTTCCTCTGTCGTTAAATTTTCCTTTTGTCCGTGAAGTGAGCACAACATATTTTGTGCCACACAAGTTTTTCGACTGCAACAGAATCTAACACATCTTCAAGACGATCAATCACATCGATATTCTTTGAGTTCCTTAGTTCCCTTCTGCTACAAACAGCAGTCCTAACTGTGCTGAGTCCATGATCACTTGCTTCACTTAGAGGAACTCTGGCTTTATGGGTTTGGCAGAATATGCACAAGCTGTAATCCACAGATGAAGGCCTTTTCAAGCTCACCACTGGAAACATTGTCACCTGCAAATAAAGAGAAACATTCGTCTAATACAAACTAAGGTATAAATTTGTGTGTATATCTTTATATGTGTATATATATATATATATATATATATATATATATATATATATATATATATATACATACATGATATGTAAATGCTCTTGCCCCAAGAATGGGTCAAAATTTTTTTTGCAATTTGGCAGCCATTTTGTTTGTCCAAATTCGATGGTGAAAAACTCAAAATTCGGTTTGGGAACCGGGTTAATCGAATGTAGCATACCCTACTTATGGTAAATAGTCAGCTTCCCCACTTTTACCCAAAAATGCATTTCAAAATTTATTCATGGCCTTTTTCCATAAATCCGTCGAAGGCATTTGCACCTCTGTTTACATTAAAGCCACAATAACTCTCTGGGAGGACCTCCTTTGCCATGGCAAGTACAAGCCTGTTAAGGAGAATTCTAACCAAAATCTTCCCAGCAGTGGAAAGATGGGGATCCCACGGTAGTTGAAACAGTCCAAGTTGTTTCCTTTGTTTTTATACAGGGTGATGATCACAGCATCATCCAGATCTTGTGGAATTTTATCCTGCTCCCAACAGGCTACAAATAATTTATGGAGCTTTGAGTGTAACACAGGACCACCATATTTCAGAGCTTCAGGTTATATTCCATAAATTCCAGGGGCTTTGTTGCTTTTCATAAGGTTGATAGCAGTTGTGGTTTCTTGTCATGTAGGATACTCGTCGAGTTCAACCTTGATAGACAGTTGAGAAATACGATTAGTGGCAGTATCATGTACTGTCCGGTCAGCACTGATTCGGGTATGAAAATGCTCTGACAGGCAATCTCAGAGAGCCTTTGACAGTGTGCAGGGTTTGAGTATCAGAGCTTCTCAGTGGGCTTTGAGTCTGAAAGATGGGGCCATAAACACATTTTAGTGCTTCATAGAATCTTCTGGTGTCACCAGTGTCAGCATACATTTGAGTTATTTCTGCAAAGGGAGCTCACCAATCATTTTTAAGGTCACACAATTTTTGTTGGAGGGTGTTGCATGCATGGTGATAGGCCATCTTCCTTTGCTGACTCGTTGGCTGTGCTCAAACGACTTGGTGAGTGGGCCTTTTCTTTGTGAGCGAGGCTTGGATTCCTTGGTCATTTTCATCAAACCAGTCCCAGTTCTTCCTGTGACTCATCCCGCCGACCTCTTTCACAGTATTGAGGATTTTGAACTCATGGGTTTCCAAAGCTCATCGGATGAGGTGTCTGCAAATTGGGTTTGGGTTTCGAGCTTTAATTGAAGAGTTGTTTGAAACTTTTGTCTGCAGTGAATGTTTTTGCGATTTGGAAACACCAAATGTATTTGGGGGATTGAAACCTCTGAGCTTGGATTGTGGCTTGAAACGGAAGGACAACTTGGAATGAACGAGCTGGTGGTTAGTATGGCACTCAACACTCGGCCTAACTCTCATGTGCAGGACATCCCCAAGGTCCTACTGACACACCAAGATGTATCCATGAGGTTCCAATGCCTAGCCCAAGAGCAAGGATGCATCCAAGCTGTCTTGTCGTGGTCTTTCTGCTGAAATTGGGTGTTGGTTATTGAAAGCTGTGTCTCTTCTACAGAGTTCCAAGAGATTGAAGGTGGCCGTTGTCATTACAGTTTCTGATACCATGTCTTCCTTGTACATTTTTCCAGGCTTGATAATCACACCCAACTCTTGCATTGAAATTACCCATGACAATGATCTTGTATTTTGCGGGTGATTTCTGAATTTGGTCTTGAAGTTCAGAGGATAATTTGTTTTTCTCATCATGTTCCACCTGAAGGGTTGGAGCGTACACGCTGATGATAGATGCATATTGTTGATCTTGTAAAGGAAGGTGTATAGAGATTGTTCGATCAGAATGGCCAATTCGTAGGCTTTGTAATTTGGAGGGAATTTAATTTTTCACTATAAAGCCGATGCCTGAGAGGTGCCGCTCTGCCTACCGCCGACCTGACCAGTAGAGGGTATATCCAGCACTGTGCTCAATCACGCTGCTTTGTCTTGAGAAGTGTGTATCACTCAGAGCTGCGAAGACAAAGTCTCGTCTCGCTGGTCCATGAGCAACTAGGGCTGAGCATCGTTTTGGTCGATTGTTATCTTTTGAGTCCAACATTGTTTGAATGCTCCAGCAAGCTAATTGCAAGGGGGTTTTTTTCTTCTTTTTCTACCTTTTGAAGCGAGGATTAGGATTTGCATTTTTCTTTTCTTGTGTTTCGACGTCCTCGGAAGATGCCCATTTCAATTCAATCTCATCTATATGTACAATAGGCTTATGCTGTCTGTCTGTCTGTCCAACCCTGAAACACAGAAATGCTCCTTCGAAGATATAAATGGTATTAAGTAAAAGTTGCTTCAACTTAATCCAAACCCACGCAAAAATTATATTTTCTACCAGAAATAAAATTGAGCCTGGGCAGTGTAGAGGCAACGTACACGCAATCACACGCAAACAAAAAAACAAAAACATTTGTTGTTAAGAAATATAACTGTAACCTCCCATTTGTGAGTTCTTTCAACTAGCGCAAGAAGAAAAGGCTTCCTTGTTTTGCTGTTTTTTTTTTTTTACCAATGATTTAATATTGGAATCAATAAAATCTCTTCACAAAATTCTTACACTGATGACCCAAATGATTTGTAGTTTCCATGATATTTGTTGTGCCGTTAAAATTCATAGATTTCTTTGATTTTAAGATGAATGGATCACCATTTGATGGATTGCTATTTGCATGGTTCCAGGTTTTGAACAACATTTTTACCAGGAAACGAGGGAGATGTTCGTACGAGTTCCTCGAGTATATCTTGGATGCAATGCAGCGGGATGCCTGGTGAGAGTATAACCCCCTTTTTGTGTATTGTTTTACTGCTGTAGGATTTTTTTTCTGCTATCTTTTGTGCATTATTTTCCTGCTATTTAAAAAAAATTCAACTCTTTTTATTATTCTACATCTATAAGGTATGAATGTCACCAATTTTTACAGCGCGCGGCGACATCACGCTGTTATATAATTGGCTATTCTGTCCTGTGTCTTCTGTCACACTTATGGCCGCGTACGTCCCTTTGATCTGAGGGCTATAAATAGAAATTTGTCCAACGTCACAACTCTTCCCATCATGCAAGCTAATTCACCGTGTCTACATTTAAATTTTATAACTGCAAAATTGTTTCATCATTCTTAACCTCGACTTTTAATGGCCCCAGCCGCGCGATATCGAAGTATTCGCTTCTTGTTATCATTCTCTTTCTCATCATCTACGTATCTCGGTCTTTTAATCACATAGCCCTGTAATGTCACGAACATTTTGTTGGGTTGTTCTGTGCTGTTTATTTCCTGCAATTCTTTTTTTTATTTTTGAAAAATTTGGAAGTCCTGCAGGTGTTCTGGGTGTGCTCTCCAGTCTCGGTTCAACTAGCCAATGATCTTGACACGCATTTTACACGCAACTGTACTACGTTACCTCCGCTGGATCCAGCTACTCTTACGGCTTATCTTCCAGCATGATCTGCGTCTCCACCGACAATCTATCAGCACAAGGTTTATTTTCGTGTTAGACATCTCAACGCATCCAAGGCACCTCATCCTAATGATGTACCAACTCGTCTTCTCAAAGAGTTTGCACTGGAAATCTCAGGCCCTCTTACAAAGATATTTAACAAATGCTTGCAGAATGGTTACTTCCCTGCTCAATGGAAGTGTGCCACAACATGTGCGATTCCTAAGACTCCTCGGATTACTGGATTTGATCAGCTTCACCCCATGTCAATTACATTTATTTTAGCTGGGGTGTTTGAAAGTTTTCGTGCTGACTGGTTGATGGTGGATTTTAAACCTCACTTTGATCCTGCACAGTATTTTATGACGAAAGGAAGCTCTATCAACCACTATTTAGTCCACATGTTCGACGTTAGATATCGAAATCTTGACCAACGAGGGCATTATGCAAAAATCTGCACTGTTGACTCTACTATGGCATTTGACCTCATCAACCACTCCAGGGTCATTCAAAAGCTCGTTCAACTTGGGGTTGATGCTTCCATTATACCGACAGTGTGGTTTCTTTTCCGATCGTTCCCAAGTGGTTCACCATCAGGGGTAGACATCGAACCCCTTGAGTCTCTCATGCAGAGTTCCACAAGGGACGAAACCAGGACCAATTTTGTTCCTTGTTTTAGTGAATGATGTAGCTGTCACAAAAGGATACCGTTGGAAACATGTGGACGACTTGAGCATGGTCGAAGAGTTGCACAGAACTCAACAAAGTTCGATTGAAAAATGACTCAATGTTCTTTGAACTTAGAAGAAATTCAGTGTCAGTGCCCTTGATCTTGTTGAAACATACAAAGTGTTCATCCGTCCTTTTTCCTGGAGTTTGGTGTGCCCATGTGGGGTTCGTGCATCACGAGGGTTCACGGTGATGGGATTGAGCGACTCCAGAAGCGTGCATTTCGCTTTATTGCGTACTCATCTATTCTGTCCGATGTGTAACAACTTACTCATCTTGATATACAATCGTTGAGTGAAAGCAGGAATGAGCTTCTCTTGTGTTTTGGACTTGGGGGTTCTGAAGTCTGAGCATCACCATGGCATTCTTCCTTCCACTCGTCAATCTGTATCTCGGCATTATATTCTACTCAGAAATACTCAAAATCTTGACCGACCTCATTATAGGACTCAAAGTTCTAAAAATTCGACAATTCGTTTTTTGAATAAAATGCTTAATTTTGTAATGTGGATGTATATATATATATATATATATATATATATATATATATATATATATATATATATATATATATATATATATATATATATATATATATATATACATATATATATATATATATATATATATATATACATATACACATATACATATATATATATATATATATATATATATATATATATACATATACATATATATATACATATACATATATATATATATATATATATATATATATACATATATATATACATACATATATATATATACATATATATATATATATATATATATATATATATATATATATATATATACATATATATATACATATATATATATATATACATATATATATATATATATATATATATATATATATATATATATATACATACATATATATATATATATATATATATATATATATATATACATACATATGTATGTATATATATATATATATATATATATATATCAATTTAATGTAGAATGTTTGTTTGAATTCTGTTTTTCCTTGTGATCTTGGTACTTTTACATTTGTTATTAACATGATTCTTATTGCTGTTCTGATATAATCTTGTATCTATCAATCAACTGACTGTCTTTTCCATGGATGTTTTAAAAAAATAAACCGAAATGTAATGAAATGAAAAAAAAAATTCCATTCCAGATCAGATGCACCTCGTCAACATGATGCTATTCCTCAATGGGCTCACACTGGTCCTGACCTGTTCTTTTCCCCTGATATACTTAAAGAAAGCCTTGCTGTTATGTTTAATATTCTTAGACATGTCCTTCTCATCCTCTCTTTTGGCTTGCCGAGTTATTTCCTTAACTTGTCCCCGTTTTCTCCGATAGTGATATGAAATATTCTGGAATAGTCAGGTCAGCTTGGTCATTTTTTTCATAGCAGATATGGGGACATGCCAAAATTGTGTGGTTACAAGGACTGTGCGAGGCTCTCTTCGTAGTTGATCAGGGAGTACAGAAACTTCATATATATCATGTACTATCACAACCAGTTTATACTTGAAAGTTGTTAGATGGTTTTTAAATGATGGTGGTATTTATCCGTAAGTTTCTTGGGCTCTTGAACTGTAACGACCCCACGCCTCTGTTAACTCAATAATATTGCCATGCTCTGTGGATTGCTCCAGCTCTTGGCATGGCAAAGCCACACCATTGCCATTTATGTATTTGAGACTGTTTATTTTGTCTTCTGTGTATTGTGTTTAACTTCCTTGCAACAGCTCAGGTGAGATTTCCCATCAGACGAGGTGTTAACGAGGTGAGATTTCCCATCACATAGAGGATGACGAAGATTTACTGAAAAAGGGCATGTTCACAGAACAAGCTTGCTTTCATGTATCGGTGAAGGTTCAACCAGCACGATGTGAGGATCTGGGATTCTGAAAACCCCCACGTGGTCATCGAACAGATATGTGACGGTCCAAAGGTCAATGTGTGGTGTGGCTTTCTCCATGACCGCTTGGTGGGTCCGTTTTTCTTTGAGCCAGATACAGTGACCTCAAAATTTACATGAACATGTAGGAAGGATTCACCTTCCCACAGATTGAAGACCTACAACCTGACATCATTTTTCAACAAGATGACGCTCCCCCTCATTGGACCTTAGTCGTTCAAGCCGTCCTGAATGAAAAATTTCCAGGTCACTGGATTAGCCAAGATGGAACAACTGTCTGGCCCCGCTATCACCAGACATAACCCCCCTTGATTTTTTTTTTCTGTGGGGGTTATCAAAGATGTTGTTCACAACACCAAGGTAGCAAACCCACAGGATCTTCGTTCTCGAATCACAGCTGCATGCGCACTGGTGGACACAAACATGTTGAGCCAAACAAAGCAAGAACTCGTGTACCACCTTGATGTCCTGCGCGTGATAAACAGAGCTCACCTTAAAGTGTATCAATGGTGTGCACAAAACTTTATGAGTTTCTGTATCATATAAACCAAAGGGTATCGTATCATTTATGGTTCTAAATATATTAACAACCAAAGTTGTCCAGGTCTTTTTGGAACACCCTATACAACATGCCAAGAGGACAAGAACCAAAAGCCGACGACATTGACACCAGTAGGATTGAAGACAATCGACGTTGTCCGACAAGTTATGCAACGACAATTTCCAGAGAGCTCCTGAAAAACTTAACCATGTTTTCTCACAGACACTAGTGCTGTCAATTAGCTGGCATCAGGACTGTTACTAATCATACACAAGTCAGGATAAAAATTGACAGATTGAAGACACTTGATGGCAAAGCACAGAAATCCAAAGTCTGTTCCACAACCAATTCATCGACTTCAACCATTATGCCACAAGTACAGTTACAGAACCAGTCACAACCTGTTAACTGGAATCATATATTTTGCCAAGAAAGCACAAAAAGCGAAAATTAATGACATACAGGAAATTCATCTCAAACCTCTCTCCCTCCTCCAAATCCTGGAGGCATCCAATCAAATCTGTTTCTGGTGAGTGTCCCCCCTCCATCCCATCCCTAACCTCAAATGGCCGCACTGGTGATACAGCACATGAAAAGGCTGAATGCCTAAACTCAGTGTTTGCATCAAAATCTTGTGTCCAAAACCCATCACTTTCTCTACCCACCTTACCCAGTCGCACCAACTGTCCCTGGACTCTGTGTCCTTTTCTCCTGACAAGGTGGAGAGCTTGCTTTCAAACCTCGACGCAGATTCTGCAACCGGTCCAGAAGGCATCAGCCCACGTGTCCTGAAAACATGCTCCTCTGCTCTTACTCACCCTCTCTCTGGTCAATTCTCATTTGCTCAAGGTCATCTGCCATCTCCTTGGAAATCAGCAAACATTACTGCCCTGCATAAAAAGGTGCAAAAACAGATCCCTGCAACTACAGACCAATCAGCCTTCTCACAATCATCAGCAAGGTTATGGAATCAATCATCGTTTCAGACATTAAATCCTTCCTCTTCTCCAATGGCTTGATTTCTGATCATCAATTTGGTTTCAGACCAGGTCACTCTGTCCTCATTATGCTGCTTCTGCTCTCCCAACAATGGATGGAGGTCCTCAATTACAGACATGAAATCAGAGCCATATCCCAAGACATATCGCATGCTTTTGACATGGTCTGGCAACCTGCCGTGCTCACTAAACTCTCTTTCTATGGTATCTAAGGCCATCTCCACTCAAGGCTCGCATACTTCCTCTCCTGTCGCAGTCAACATGTGGCCCTAAATGGAGCTCTCTCATCCTCTTTTCCTGTCCAGGCTGGAGTTCCCCAAGGCAGCGTTCTGGGCCCTGTTCTGTTTCTGGTTTTCATCAACGATCTCTCCGACTCTTTGGAAAATCCTCTTTATCTCTTTGCTGATGATTCCACCCTCTGCCGTACCATCCGTCATCCCTCAGACCGGCAAGCAGCAGCTTCTTTGCTCACTGCAGATCTGGATAAAATCACAAACTGGTCCAACACGTGGAACATGTCTTTCAATCCGGACAAATATCACACTCTCACAATATCTCTCCGAAAGGACCATTTAGAACCCCACCCCCCCCATCCACTTCCTCAACAATCCTCTGGAAGAAGTCCTTTCTTTCAAGCTTCTGGGTCTCACTATCTGCCATGATCCTTCCTGAGAAAGCGACATTTCAAATCTCGCCTCCAAAGCCAGTCGCCAACTGGGAATCCTCTGTCGTGCTAAACCCTTCCTCGGCCCACCTGAGATCCTGACCACATACAAAGCTTTCGTCCACAGCCCGATGGAGTAGTGCTCTACCTTCTGGGCTGGTGCTCCTGCCTCCCACCATTCTTGACTAAACGCTATGGAACCAAGGCATTTCAGATCATTGGCATCTCCCACTCTGAGGTTGAGTCTTTGGGCCTCTCACTCTCTCACCGCAGGCAGGTCATTGGTCTTTCTGTCTTCTACCATCTCCTCTCCGGTCTCACCCCCCCTGCTCTGTCTGTGAGTTGTCCCCACTATATTTCAGTAGCGCGCTCAAGGTCCACCAACAACCCCCTTCTGTTAAAACTACCAAAATCACGAATCACTGCTCACCTTCACTCTTTCATTCATCTTTTTTCCCACCTTTGGAATAAACTCCCTCACTCTGTTCAATCCCATTCTTCCCTCCAGGCCTTCAAAACAGCTGTTCACCACAACCCCTTATCGTCTCCCATCAAAATCCTCGATCTTTTCTACCCCCGTTAATCCACCCCAAACCCACCTCCTTCAAATTCCCTGCTTTCCTTCCTGAAAGTCCCTGTAATGTCCATCTTGTATTCCCCATATCCCCTGCCCCATCCCTCTCCCTTCCACAGATCTCCGAATGTCTCTGTTCCCCACTGTTTTGTCCTCCCACTCCCGCCCCTCTTGTCTCATGCCCCCCTTGCTGTGCAGTGTGTTAGCTCTCATATGAGCCTCGACAATGTATACAAAAAAAAAACATGTAAGTGATTGATTCAATACTTGCAACTGCTATGTACGACCAGGTAATGAGGGTCCAGCTTGTGTGTGTCAATGATTTTTGATAGGTCGCTCGTTCGACAGATATGTACTTCGAAGGCCAGCAAGCCGTCTCATCTTGAATGGGTGTGGGAATGCAGTAGATAGCAAGTGGACAGCCAGCGAGTTCGACAGCTATGTACTTCGAACACCAGCAACCAATCTGATGTTCAATGGGCATGGAGATACAGGACATAGCATGTGGACAACCAGTCCAGCTCGATAGATACGAACTTCGGACGCCAGCAACCCATCTGATCTTGAATGGGCGTAGGCATCCAGGATATAGCATATGGATAGATGAGATGCCTTGCCAGCTTTCAAACGACCTAGCTTTTGAGCTAGGTTCCTATCCTCTAGTAAGAAACACCCAAACCCATACCACATTCGTTTTATTGTCGTAGTATATAGAATTTGACGCTTTGGTTTTGAATCAGTCTTTTGTGCCATTTTCAATCACTGCTCAATATTCTCTTTTTTTGTAGATTGTTTGAATTTGACAGTAAAATACTTATGTGATGTTCCAACCAATCTGGGCATTATGCTTGCAAACATCTCAACATTTATGTGCTCTCCACCTCAGTTATCTTGAATGGTGCTTTGACATTGTGTCGATTTGAAATCATCCACCACACTCGAAGCCATCGATTATTCTGCTCAATAAGTTCCACAATCTGAATATGAATGAGGACCAAGAAGTTCAGTTGTATATTTGCAGTTTAGTTTGCTGTGCGGAAATCTGTGACAACTTTTACTGACTGCCTGGATTCTGGAGATCAGATCAGGAAGCAGAAATTCATCTTTTCATTTGGTTCATGGTTGGTGAAAATATCCTCGCTCATTTCCTTTATTATTGAGATGGAGGTGGAAACCACAATGGATGTCCATCACTTTGACGGGCGTGGTTGGGGCCCGTCAATTTTTTCTTTTGGTGGGCATGGTTGTGGACGGCTTATTTTCCTTCTTCTTCGCTCAGCTGTGAGCAGCTTGCTCGCTTGACAGCTCCGTACTTCGAATACCAGCAAGGCATCTGATCTGGAATGGAATCAGGATATAGCATGTGAACAGCTATCTAGCTTGACAACTATGTACTTCGAACACCAGCAAACCTTCTTATCTTGAAGTTAGGCCTCGACTGACTATTCAGTTGAGGATTCTGTATTTGGGGTTCACAGATCGAAGAACGTCCCCCATGATACACACACCAACAAGGAAAAGTTATGTCTCGACTGACTGTGCAGTTGAGGATTCTATGTTTGGGATTCAGATATCCAAAAACATCCTATATTATACACACACCACTAACAAAAGTAAAGCCTCTACTGGTTATTCAGTTGAGGATCTGTGTTTGGGGTTCCCAGATCGAAGAACGTCCCCCATTACACACACACACACCAACAAACAAAAGTTTAGCCTTGACTGACTATTCAGTTGAGGATTCTGTTTGGGGTTCCCAGATCGAAGAACGTCCCCCATTACACACACACCAACAAACAAAAGTTAAGCCTTGTCTGACTATTCAGTTGAGGATTCTGTGTTTGCGGTTCACAGATCTAAGAACGTCCCACATTACACATGCAACAACAAACAAAAGTTAAGCCTTGACTGATTATTTTTGATTTGCTGTCGAGATGGCATTCTGTCCATGTGCTCTCTGCTGCACAGCCACACCCATTCAAGATGAGATGCCTTTTTGGGGATCGAAGTACGGAGCTGTCGAGGTGGCTGGCTGTCCACATGCTAGATGCTGCATCCCCACACCCATTCAAGTTCAGATGGTTTGCCTGTGTTCGAAGTATGTAGCTGCCGAACTCGCCTGGCTGTCCACATGCAATATCCTGTATCCCCACGCCCATTCAACACCAGATGGCTTGATGGCATTCGAAGTTCGTAGCTGTCAAGCTGATATGGAAGAAAAATTATTAGATTCATGTATTCTCAATTATAATTGTTGCTGGTGCTTTATATATTTAATTTCAGTACTATAGTTGCATTGGCTGTCAGTAATGTTTCCCTTTTCCCAAGAGTCTTTTGACCGACATATTGATAAAAGGAATATCTTACTATGAAAAAAAGGTCTTGCTCGCTGCATAGAAACAGGGTGACCCGGTTGATAACACTGCAACTTTTGCCATGATTGTGTCAATCTCTCCCTCCCACCCAAAATGGACACTTATTGCAGTTTTGAGTTATTTTGCTTCATGCTTATCAGCTCATCCCGTAGTTGTATTGCCAAATGTCTCACCCTCCCATTTTTTGGAATGTCAAATTGTGTATAAGAGGGATTACTTCGGGCTTCTGTTTCAGTGAAGTCCATTTGAATGTTTCAGTGAATCATTGAATGTTTCAATGAATCATTGAATGTTCTGCCTCCGTATATACATCATTAAACATTCTCCTTTTGTGTGCTGATCCAACTTGTGGAAATGGAATTCTTTTCCACCACAATTTTGGGGCTCGAACAGGGACCGCAAACCCTGGCAGGGCTGGCAACAGCATCGTCTGGCATAACAGCAAACAAGTGGCCACAAACTAAGATGTTTGCTCTCACTTCAGATCGGATGCTGCATCTCTCAGCCAAACCGGTAACGTGATACTCCATTGATAGGAGAGGTAAACAAAGGAGAACCTTCAGTGACAGACCTAAAAATTAGGTGGTTGGAGGCCACCGAAGATTACAGGATTTATCCTGGGCATTCAAATGTTTCTAATAGGGGTTAGAGACTTCTGACGGAGAGTTGAAGGCTCCACCGTGCTGACAGTGGTTCGAGGCATCTGAAAGGGGGGGGGGGGTCACAGCCCCTTCCCAGGAGAGGGTTGGAGGCCCTGCTCATTAAAAGTTCAAGTCCCCAAGGTGGAGAATGAATAAGTGTTACAAATGTTTGTCGAGTTACCTCATTGGATTTCTGTTTGTTCATTGTGCTCGCTGGAAGTTTGCTTGCTGTGAAACTGTTGCATTGGTATTGTGTGGAGGTATTTCGGATTCGTAAATCCTATAGTTTTGTATTAAGGAATTACATATTTTGGACGGATTCCTGAATCCTTTGTGATTGGAAATGTTAAGTTTTGTGTTCAAGACATAAGTTGGGTGTTCCAACCTGGAACTCTTGTGTGTTTGTATTTATATCTGATTTGTATGCGCACTGATTTGCATTGATCTGCATGTAGTACTAAGTGAGTGTTGAAATGGAGCGTGTGCGAGTCCAGTAGATTTCACTGGAATAAGTGCACACGCCAATGCCAGAGGAAAAACGATGACGACAGACTCCTCACATGTCATTGCATCTTTGGCATGGACACAAATAACTGGGTATATGTCTGCTTGTTTTAACCCTTAGATGCATAAGTGGGTCAAAAATGACCCAGTTTGGCTGTTTTCTTGCAATATCTTTTTGCACTCATGCATCTAAGGGTAAAAAGACAGAGCCCTAGCATTGTGGTGCGGTCCCTTTGGGTTGCAGGGCGGATGCCGTTGAGAGTGTTTTCAGACCAGAACTGATAGCGAGGTGGTGTGTGTGTGAATTTGATCTTGGTGAACATCCGAATTAGAAGCGATTGTGAGCTCGATAAGTAACTGAAGATTACCGTACGATGTCATACATGAATGTCTTGTTGGAAATTATATTGCAACAACTAAATAATGAATCAATTCAATGTAAAACTTCAGGCAGAGAGTGAAAGCAGCCTGTGTTTGAAACTTTCTGTTTGTGATTTGGTAGCTGGCTCATGACTTAGAGCAGAGGGATGTTTGTTGTGTGCACTGTTGATCCCTTCTGTCTGCTGTTTAAGCATGAATACACATCATGTTCATGCGCACATATGTTTCGGTGCAGTTTTGAAGATTCCCACAACTGGATAGGCAATTTTAGTGTGTCTTGAGTCATGAATCACATCATGCCTTGAGAACGGCTGGATGATGCACGAATGGAATATTGTTCCGAATTTGGAACCCATCACACTCAACACACAGGTCCTACAGCTCAGTTATTTCGGTAAGTATGTGTATTTAGTTAGGATCCCCGCCCTGCGTTTAATGGGCAAAATAAATGTACTTGCGCTGTGAGTCACTTTGATAGTCAGGGTTTTCTTTTACTTTACACCCCTCATGACTACGACAACGCCAGCGTCACCTTCACCTCGCTCTGACCGACGCCATTGTCTGCGTGCGTGTCAGCACGTACATAGGCAGAGCCCACACAGAACCATGTTGCTCACTTCCATTTGGAGGGGCGGTCCTTTGGAAGAAGGCGGAGTTCAAGAAGGGGCTTCGTGGCGGCCCTCGACCAATCGGCGCGCTACGGGTGGGGTGACCACCACTCAGCCAACCCGGGCCCAGGGCAGGAGGAAAGAGGTCCGCGTGACCTCACCACGCCCCCAGGCCAATCGACGGATTTGCCGCTCGTTTTGGCCAGTGAGAGAGACGACGAGCAATTTGCATGCCAAAACCGGCCAGTGAGAAAGGGAGGGTCGCAAGGAGGCGAACCACCCCCCCGCCCGAAGAGGGGGGTATAGTTATGGGCACGCTCTGCACACGTGGGGGTTCTGGCAAGAAGTGAGCATCTGCGCGCAAGGTAGTGGAGTGCGAAAGCGTATGCGTACGGAGTGGTCGGTGCAACGGAGGGTCTTCTCCTACCAGCCTCGCCCTGCTGACTTCCATTCGCCTGGAGCCCGGTCGTGAGGGCGTCTGGATCGTCTGGATCATGCTGGGGGTCCAGTTCTGCCCCGAGGACCTGGTCCTTGAAGACCGCACGAGGCAGAAAGGTCAAACAGACTCTCACCTCCAGGTCGACTGTCCTCCGGGCTGGAGGTCCGAATAAAGACCATTTTCGTCCAATTGTTTTGGGTGTGTGCGTGTGTGTTTGTGGCGCCAGTCCATAAGTAATGAATTGTTAAGTGCTTTTTGCTTGTACATACGTGCTTAGCAATATTCAGATAACTCTGCCCTTACATGCTTCCCTCCTTCCCCACCTATTGTTTAATAAATATCCCCATTTGTGAAATGTATCAGCTCGTTCATGTGCTTTCCTCCATTGGCTTCGCGTGCTGCTTGTTGGGAAATTAGCAAGACCGTTGTGCCGCCGTAAGGGGACATTTGGACCGACGGAACTTCGGCAACCCTCCGCTCGGGTTGCGCACGGGTTTGGCCCACGAACGGTTCGACTCGTACAAGGGCCGTCGAGGGTGTGGAGACTCGGTAAATCGCCACGTGGATCTCTAGGTATTTTGAGAATTGGCAAATAACCCTGTACCACATGTCCAAAATATTGACGCTTCACGGTCCGAAAGGGACCCTTACTTTTCGGAGTTTTCCGAAAAAGTACGATCTAAATTCCGGGTGATCGGTGAGAGACGACTCCACTGCTCCATCTAGCGGTTGTGCTCGTCGCCGATACCTGGCCCCGCAACAATATTGAGTATGTTCCATGTGAGAATTCCCTCCCTCGTGCTGTGGTTAAACCGTGAGAGTCAAATTGGATTAAAGCTCGAGTTTCTTCACTGTTTGATAACCTTGTACACAATTTTGGCTTTGAACACTGTATGTTGCATACATAAAAAATGGATGGCCTCCGAACAGTACCATTTGAATACCTGTTATCGAAGAATAATAATATAATGCAACATGTTAAGTCAGGAGACCACTTTTGCTTGTGGCCTCTTTGGCTTAGCCACTTTGATAATGCCGAGGTCATGGATTCTTTCCCTGCACAGGCCAACACCATACTTGAATCTCTGTTTTGAGGCAGGAAAGGGCATAAATGTGATTTGGATAGACACTGAAGCAAGTGTCGAAGTTTTATTTAAGAGCCATAGGGATCTTGGAAACACCAGAGAGCCTTGGTTTGTAAATAGAAATAATAATAAATTGTGAATTTAAAATATATTCTGAAAGGGGGTCCGTTCAGCATTATGGCTATCGCCGGCATTACGAAACAAAATTAATTAAATAGTGCTTTGTTCAAGATTTTAAATTGATAAAAGTGGGAATTTGCCTCCAATTGCACAGCCCAGGAAACTGAGGTCTTACAAGGAGCTGTCAGTTCTGCTTGAAGAGATTTATGGATACTGAAATCCCCCATTCAATTCATATGGGCATCCAAAGGGGGGTTAGGGGGCGACTGTGTCGAAATGCGCATGCCGTGCTCGATGACATGAGAGAAATGTTTCCAAAATTTTGATTTGATTCATAACCATTCCACTTAAAATGTGATCAAAATGTACAAATGTGATTTGGAATGATTTTTTAAGTGGTTTGTAAAGTAGTTGTGTATGATTTTGGTACCTTGTGATGAACGAGGATTTATTCCACACAGATGATTCTCAGATAAATGTGAAGGTTAAAGTCACAACCATCTCCCAAACTCCCAATTGGTGTTTAGCACG
Source organism: Eptatretus burgeri (assembly GCF_056783735.1). Lineage (NCBI taxonomy): Eukaryota > Metazoa > Chordata > Myxini > Myxiniformes > Myxinidae > Eptatretus > Eptatretus burgeri. Next base: position 14,059,352 of record NC_140961.1, on the reverse strand, counting down.
TCGGGCGATTCACAGATGATGCATGATCCCTCGGACGTTAAACTAGGCATGCTGTCTTCATTCGTCTCCAAATGGCAATGCCAAACCACCCAGTGTAACCCTTTGATCGATTCAGGCAGGCAAAAATCCTTGCATATATCAATGAAATAATGTTACCTCTTATCTATAATAATTGATCTGTGAACCAAGTACATCAAGTGGTGAAGAAAATTGGGTTAAAATACAGACAACGCCAGTGCTCCTGAGACTGGCTCTTTGTCTGAGTCCTCCTTCAACAAGTGTCTGGTGCTCCTTGAACACACACCGCCGTTGCAGGCCTTATCACAAGAACATTCTTTGGCAGGCTTGTCTGCCAAGGATAGCTGCCCACACGAATAGGAGAAAGCATAAACATCTCTGGTGGCTTTATATAGGCCTCTCGTTGTCCGGTTAATTCATGAATCAACTTTAATTGTACTACAATTTTGTTTTTATTGTCACACTGATAGACCGTAAAGCTGTTTTAGAGAAATTGGATAAATAATGCACTCCAAAGGTGGATTTTGAACCTCACGGTCATCTAGAGTTTCCAATCAAGGGAACAGAGACCAGTTGGGTGCTAACAGCAGGTTAAAATTCTGCCATGCTTCCTCCACAGCAAGATTAAACATTATTTGGGGAAAATATGGTGGAGGTTCCAAAAGAGATAGCTGCATGCATGGACCGTGTGTTTTAGGCTGTAATTGAGAGTGCCATTCGCCTGGTGACTCAACTTTGACAAATTACTTGATGATTTTTGTTCACCTGTTTAAAAACAGAGGTTTAAACTGTATTTATTTGTTTTGATAAAGGAATGGATTTGTATTTAAAAGGTCGGAGCAAGTGAGTAAGATGGCTAGAGTAAGTGTGATGGGATATTGCCGCATTTTGCTGTATAAGTGAGAGAGAAGTGGAATAAAGAAATGGACGATGTCAGAGATTTAAAATTTTTGATGTAATTTCGAATAGTGATGAGAAAGATTGGTTACAGATTATTTTTTTTCGAGATATTTCAGCTCCATTGATCGTTAAATAAATGAATAAAATAAATAAACATTAGCATTTTGTATCTCTTAACCATGTTGTCAAGCTTTTTGTTCCCAAATGTTTCCAAATGGACGCGATGCAGCCAAAGTGTGGTCCGCAGCTCGGCAACTCACACTGCTGTGAAATGTTAAGGCCGAGCGGTGTGGACCCCTCCCACGATAGGGGTGTTCACAGAGCTGAGAGTCCCAAGAAAGACTTCCAAAAGAATCGCCCCGTGACGACATTTATAGCCATGCTACTTGTTTAATTACTCCTGTTAATTAATGTAATTATAACAACATAGCTTTGAATTACCAGTGTGCTTTGACCTGTATTGTCGTGATACTCGTGGTAATGTTTGCATGCATTATTTGCATGACCGGGTTTGCTGTCATATACATTAACATGGGGAACAGTTGGTAACTAATGGAAGTTGTGTATGGTAACTTTGTTAATTACTTTCAGACTCAGTTCATAAAAGAAAAAAGAACTCATTAAGAGCAATGGAGGCACAATATTTTTAGTGTTCATTGTGTCTTTTTTCTCCATTACAATTCATAATGGTATTCGAACCATCATGTTTCTTTCGGTTATAATTAATATCAAGTTTTGTTTTGGAATTACAAATTGAAAAAACATTTATCATATAAGTCTTGTAGTGTCCACACTTTTGGAACAGCAGTATAATTTAAAATCAGTAACTTGGGACTCAGGTAAATGATCGGTTATATCACAGTAAGGTACACCGTTGGTTATTGATAACTTTTATTGATTGATTGATATATTATCAATCACTGTAGCTATGTACTCGTTAATCTATTAATTAAGGATACACAAAAGTTGGTGAGAATTGAATGAAGATAATATATTAGGTTGAGGTACTTCCATCGTATTGAAGGAGGGTCTATGTTATTAAATTGTTTGACAGATTGATGAACATTATATATTAGAGATCATAAGTTAACTGGAAGGGAAATTCAATAAATGAGGGAAATCATGGTATTTACATCAGCATAATGCAGAATGGCGAGACCAACGAATTATGAAATCAATTCACGGAATTAGTAATTGTACCATGTATTGCTCTCACCGATTAGTAGCTGGTACTGGCCTAACTGTAATTTAAGTAAAATTCTTCCATATTTTGTGGAAAGACAAACAAAAATAAAAGATGAACAAGAATCATGCCGAGTACAGAAGGCGTTAGCATGTGAAAAGAATGTAAAGTCGCTCAGAGTGTAAGAATTATATTTTGGAAAATAGTGCAATGATGCCACAAGCCAATTAAAATATTACCTATTTTATTTGTTTTCTGATTAATTGGACAGGTGCGTTATTTTTGATAAAGTGGTATTTATTGTAAGTATACTCAAGTAAGTTGAGGTATTTCCAACACTGACTTGACCATCATTCTTCAGCATGGAAGTTAGCTGGAAATAAATAAATAAATAATGGCAGTTGCTCTGGAACTGCTTGTGAATGAAACTGGATTGTTTAGCAGATATGAATGTTAAAATGATTGTAAATATTAAAAAAAAATGTTGATTGCAAATTGGAACTCTGATAAATACTGCTGCCCTTTCGACATGGAAATAGCAAATGAGATGATTGTTTTAGAGTATCCATACAACTGAGATTTCTTTATATTTTAGCATGTCGTTTAGATGTGAAAAAAAGGAAAGGAAAGGGTAAAATTTTGATATTACATGTAATGCACATTAAATGCGAAAGCCTGTATCTCACTGGGCTGCGACAGCTCGCGACTAGTTGGAGACACAAAATTGCGATAATTTTCACTTGGAATCACACTGAATTTATTTTTGCGTATGTCTCACGAATATCTCACATTTGCATACGTCTCACGTCATTGAGAACAAATTGCGATATAATGACGAAACCCTCAGGGGTCCCAGGACACATTACCATTTTTTTCTCCAATCAGTCACAATTTCGTTTCATAGGTCGCCAATCCCTCACAAAGTTGTCTCACATTTGTCGCACCTTCTGACTCACGGAAACTAAATTGAGAAGGGTTCGAGACAACCGCGACGACTCTGCGACTATTTTGAGAGAAAATTTGTCACACGAATTTTATGAACATGTTCAAAATTCAAGCGACACCAGAGCGACGTCTTGCGACTCACGCGAGGAAATTGAGAACCACCGTGAACGTTTCGAGACATTTTTCAGAATCCCGTTCGCATTTTGTCGCGAGCTGTCGGAGGCCAGTGAGATACAGGCTTTAACCTTAACCTTAATTTTGTTTGTTTCGGAGTGTTGAGAGCAGTTGAACGACGCAATATACGATTTTGCCTCATGAAGCTTTGGAAGAACTTCCATCGAAAGATTGGACAATGGGGAGAACCCAGATTTGGGTGATTGGGCATTCAACATGTGATCATGACACTACCCCCTTCCTGAAGAGATAAGATGAGTATGATAAAGAAAGGAAAAGAGAGAGAGAGAAAGAAAAAACCCACTGAAGAGAAGGTTGGACAAGCCAAACCCCAGCAAGGCAAAGACTTAATATCGCCGTTGCATGGTGCCTGCCTGGGGGAATGACCCTGACCACACTCGCAAATTGCTGTTCCGCAGATACATCGTGAACTTGTCGTGGTCGCACAATGCACAATGAAGGCCTTGAAGGTCCATATGGCGAGTCATCTGCATCGTGTGTTCAATGGTGCGGGTGAGGCTCGTGTAGCCATCACAGCTGCCTCCAACATGCACAGCTCGCTTGGTGAATCAAACCTGATTGCATGAACTGCTGCTACGAGGCCACAAACTCTGCTGGGGCTGGATCTCTGGGTCACATATCGAGTCCTTTTTGTCTCCTTCAACCCAGTGTCAGGTCCAAGCTCGTACCTGCCAAGATCTACCTTCTCTGCAGCTCAAGGAGCGTCTAGACTGTTTCCCGTTGGGTGCTGCTCTATCTCCACCCTGACTTGCTTATCTTCTGGCCGTGGGTCGCACATCTTTTCGATTTGTGACACCTGCTGATGAACAGGCCATGAAATAAATGAAAACACACTCACTAACCTGGCTGGGACAGTATTTAAATGTTCGTCGTCCAGTATCCTTCTCCTATGAGCGCTTGCTGCCATTATTGATTGAATTTGTTTGAGGGATACATTTTCTCCACTAAGAACGGGGTATGATGATCATGTGTCATATAATTATTCAAATTTTTCCTGATCAGAAAAAAGGGGCGGATGTGGAAGAAAAATAATTATATTCATGTATTCTCAATTATAATTGTTGCTGGTACTTTATAAATTTAATTTTTGTACAACAGTCAAATTGGCTGTTAGTAATGTTTCCATTTTCTCAAGAGTCTTTTGACCAAATATTGAAAAATGGAATATCTTACTTTGACAAAAGGTCTTGCTCGCTGCATAGAAACAGGGTGACCTGTTTAATAACACTGCAACTTTTGCCATGATTGTGTCATTCTCTCCCTCCCACCCAAAGTGGACACATATTGCAGTTTTGAGTTATTTTGCCTCATGCTTATCAACTCATCCCATTGATGAATTGCCAAATGTCTCACCCTCCCATTTTTTGGTATGTCAAATTGTGTATAAGAGGGATTACTTTGGGCTTCTGTTTCAGTGAAGTCCATTTGAATGTTTCGGTGATTCATTGAATTAAATGTTCTTCGCCGTATATACGAAATTAAAGATTCTCCTTTTGTACTCCAGTCTTATTGTTGTTGATTCGGCGGCGCCTAACAGCACTGCCGTCTCAGGGGTTATATCGCCGGCTAGTTCGGCACAGGTCTAGGGTCACGTGCCTCAGATCACGATACTAAAGTACCCCTGTGCCTTGCCAGTTGGGTATATACACCCCGGCTACAGACTGGGTTTGATCAGAGACCGAGCGAAGTCTGCCGCAGTCTGTAGCCAGTTTGGTTATAAATACAAATCGAGCGATTGTTCTTCAGCACGGTACGAATATATTCAATGCGTCAAATTTCGAATGAATCAGCCAGATTTAATGGGGAAACATCGGGGAACACGACACAAGCAAAGCATTCGCGAACGTTATAATTCATCTATAACCCGCTCTTATCTAGGGAGCTATGGGTAAGGGTTTCGCAGGGTGGGGGGGGGGGGGAGTCACTAGCAAAATAAGCATTAGGCCTGGACAACATACATACAAGACACGGAGTACTTGGTGGTGCCTCATGGACGAGAGGAAAAGTGTCGAAGGCACGAATGTGGCTCGTGACAAGCCGATGGTGTCGGATTCGAGCTCCCAGCTCGAGCATGCAGCGTGGCAAAAATGGCAGCGACGTACTCCTATCGGCACCCCTCACGCACGCAACCTCAGTGCATCCAGCCCCTGTTAGGTCGATGGCACAAGAGCGAAATATCTATGGTGTGTTCTAGCTGGTTCTTCACAAGGTCCAGTATGCAAATCCAGGCCTAGCCTGTACACCAGACGAGGCCAAATCTGGGTGTTGGACTCTGCAGGTGGATTGATGGGATGAAAAGACGTGGTCGAGCCATGCAGGGAGTAAGGACAGTCAAAGGCTTTGTGGTTGGACCTAGGATGAACCTGGGGACGACCTGCATGCTGGATCCATGGCCAAGGAGGAACAGCTCGTCAAGTCACTCTTCATAAATATCTTTGTCATCAAAAATATCTTAGCATAGTCATAAATATCTTTGAAGTGCATGGAGGTAGGGCATTGATAAGTGCTGAGTCATCAATGATGACTGCATCTCCCCTTGGTTCTCTGTCTGGGATGTTCACTTGTGCTTCAAGAATTTCAGCCAGCTGTGACTTCAAATTTTTTTGAAAAAAAATTTTTTTTTTCAAATTTTTCAAAATTTGGATTTTCAAATGGCAGATTTGATCAGAAAGCCCTGCAGAACAGAAATGCCAAATTTGATGCTTGTATCATAATTTGCACGATTTTTCTACCATCTATTACACTATTGTAAGCCAAGGACTTCTTAACGGCCGCAACTATTCCCACGTCCTTGTGGTGGTGTTGGCTGGGGGGGGAGTTTTGCTCAAATCGTTCACAAACTGGTTGGCCACGGCTGACGGTCGACTCAAGTTAGGGTAGGAATTTGTAATTTGGCCAGTGACGGATACAGCTAGCCTACTCTTCGCGAAGTACACCGTGGTACCTTTACTGTCCATCAACTAATGCCAGTTTAAGGTCAATCATAGGGACGAACACACATCGATGAATCACCCTGCCTTTGAAACACCGGGTTCACAGTTTATAGCTGGGTTGAAATTCGAACCTAGCCTAGACAGCTTAGAGTTGAGTCTGCCTACCTCTCAGCCAGCCCCATTTCACAATGCATATGCATGTACCCTTCTTTAGTATACAGATCACCTTAACATTTGGACTGATTTCAGGAGCCATTGTACTGTGCCAACTGGATGGGACAACTCTTGGTGCAGGCCAATTGCTCAGTGAAAATGCTCCTTTAAAATAAAATAAAATCAGTAAATTAATGCTCCAACGCTTCAGTGGAGTAATGGTCAGAGCGTCTGCTCTGAGTCTGGGAGGTTGGTGTTAAGCCCTGCTGAGTCATACCAAAGAACTTTAAAATGGTACGTTCTGCTTCCTCATTTGATGCTGATCATTTTAAAATACAAGTGAAATACCGAGATTCAAACTCAGGCAAGACAGCTTAGAGGCGAGTGTGCATACCTCTAGCTGCGACCTATCTTCACCAATATGGTGGTATTAAAAAAATCACTTCCACTTCACTGTGAAGCTCAGCGGTGTGTTCGGTTACCCAGTTTGTTGTGGAGCGCTCGCCAAGTAGCTTCAGCACTCAAGCAAGCACTCCATTTGAAACTGTTGGTAAGGAATGGCTGGCTTGGCAAGCGCTAGCTGGCTGCTTGGTAACTGAACAAACCTTCGTGTTTGCTTTGGTTTTAACCTCCGTTTAAATTGAGGGAAATGAAACATTTTGAATCATTCTCACCCAGATTTCAAACTCACTTTAATGTTCTTTTAACGTTCTTTAAATAAGGTGATTTGTAATCGAGGCTACCACCAGGGGTGCTACACGATACACATTTCCACAGAGAAAATTGGGGTCTTTCCCTCCACCCCACCCTGAACCCCCTCCCCAGATATGCCACCCTGATAGAAACCATACTTGGGGTACCCTTGGTCCAACAGCCAACTAGCTTAACCTGGAAGTGGAGTATATATATAATGTTTTTGGGATGATTTGGGTCACTGAGTCCATAAATAATAAGAACCCGCTTGATGACACCGTCACCTTGGGGCATTTTTCTTATTTGCATAAAACCAAGATGGCCCCTGGTGTTCCAGTGAATATACTATAATTAAGATATCTCAGCTTCTAGAAGGGATGTTATAAAATCTAAAATGTTTCAACGGGGCTTTAAGACATTAGGATCCCAATGGAAGAACTTTTATTATGATTTGACAACTCCTTAATTTGCATAAATCCAAGATGGCCGCCGTCAAACCTCTCGGGAGACAGGTTTCATGTCACCACGTTATCTAATTATTATTTTGGGCTCAGTGACCTAAATCAACCAAAAAAAAATGGATATACTCCACTTCCAGGTTAAGCTCGTTGGCTGCTGGACTATCCAGGCATTATTATACTGGTACGTTATGACATACAGATGTTACAACCTTGGAGTGGCAAACCACTACTACTATACAGTTCAATGTGTCGTTTTTTTCTAATGTGTGAGGTCGAGTGAGGGGACCCCTGAGTGAGTCATTATACCAGCTTGTTGTGCATTATGTCACTTCCTTCTCTCTCTCTCCTTCTGGCGGATATGTGTACTTGAGGTAATGAAGTCACCGCTGGTGTCATCAATGGCATCACCTGAGGCAGGACTTTGGGTGTGCTTCCCCGACAGGGTAGTGATGCAGCTTTCCATCGGCCACACAATCGTTGGCAAGACACAGTGTCGCTATTGGCCGGAGCTGCGTGGCGTCCTCTGGGCCACCGGCAGAGAAATGCTGCCTCAGCAGTCACTCCGGATCATGAAGGAGGAGAGGGCAGAGTCGAGAGGGAAGCAGTGGATGTCAGTGCCTCCTCGGATGATATTCTCTCTTGGTTCTGGATCGCTTTCTTTGCTGGAACCTATCCCTGCACTCTCTCCATTTTGTTCCCTCAAAGTGACCAAAATATTTGCAAAGCCTCACCCGCTTTTGTGTACATCAACGTGTTGCCAACGTGGGCTCATGGCGAGGTTGGTTTTCTTGTTCTGAAAGTTTATGTTTACTTTTATAGTATATTCATCATCTGTCTTCATCCTGCCAGATCTGTCCATTTGTATCTTATGCCCGTGTCCTTTTAAATAAATAAATGCATATTTTGTTGTGCATAT
>NC_140961.1:14013455-14050455 GCF_056783735.1 Eptatretus burgeri | reverse complement strand
ACCCTCACGTGTATTTAACCCGTACAGGTATTATTTACCCTCACGTGTATTTAAACTGTACAGGTATTATTTACCCTCACGTGTATTTAAACTGTACAGGTATTATTTACCCTCACGTGTATTTAAACTGTACAGGTATTATTTTCCCTCACGTGTATTTAAACTGTACAGGTATTATTTACCCTCACGTGTATTTAAACTGTACAGGTATTATTTACCCTCACGTGTATTTAAACTGTACAGGTATTATTTACCCTCACGTGTATTTAACCCGTACAGGTATTATTTACCCTCACGTGTATTTAAATTGTTCAGGTATTATTTACCCTCACGTGTATTTAAACTGTACAAGTATTATTTACCCTCACGTGTATTTAACCTGTACAGGTATTATTTACCCTCACGTGTATTTAAACTGTACAGGTATTATTTACCCTCACGTTTATTTAAACTGTACAGGTATTATTTACCCTCACGTGTATTTAAACTGTACAGGTATTATTTACCCTCACGTGTATTTAAACTGTACAGGTATTATTTACCCTCACGTTTATTTAAACTGTACAGGTATTATTTACCCTCACGTGTATTTAACCTGTACAGGTATTATTTACCCTCACGTGTATTTAAACTGTTCAGGTATTATTTACCCTCACGTGTATTTAAACTGTGCAGGTATTATTTACCCTCACGTGTATTTAACCCGCACAGGTATTATTTACCCTCACGTGTATTTAAACTGTTCAGGTATTATTTACCCTCACGTGTATTTAAACTGTACAGGTATTATTTACCCTCACGTGTATTTAAATTGTACAGGTATTATTTACCCTCACGTGTATTTAAACTGTACAGGTATTATTTACCCTCACGTGTATTAAAACTGTACAGGTATTATTTACCCTCGAGTGTTTCACCTTTATTGGTGAAATGTTTTTTTTTTATTGTTTGTTTTTGCTATCCAGAGTCCAGGCTCGTGGAAGAGATTGCGTTGAGAAATTCACACATTGAGAACGTTACATGCAAGTGATTTTGCTAGTATAACTAAACCTAACCCCTTTATCTTTTTGTTAACGGTAGTGACGGTTTTGATGGCTCATATGATATTACCAGTAAAATAGACATGGGTGAGTTCATCATTCCTAAGCAAGACGCCTGTTGTTTTTAGGTCGACATAGGCCAAAGGTCAACAACTAAGGTGGTATTTCTAAAATCCTCAATTTTTCATCCGATTGACTTGAAATTTGAACAGGATTTGCATATTTGGTCATTGAATTCAACCACCAATTATTAGTAAAGTTGGATTTGTTTTATGGATTTCCCAGGTATCTTGTTATGCTTGCCATGTTTCGTGTTTATTTTTTCCTCTGGCTCTGCCAACAGGCATAGAATGGTGATTGTGCTTGCATGTCACACTGCACAGGGCCCTCAAAAATGGTGCCCCAGTGCTTCCACGGTCCAGTACTCGTATCCTTGCTCCCGTGGTCGGACCAGACAAGGTGATCTGCGTGGGAATGAACTACCGTGACCACTGCCTCGAGCAGCATGTGAAGGTGCCAAAAGAACCAATCATTTTCAGCAAGTTCTCCAGCTGCATCGTGGGTCCTTACGATGATATACTTTACCCCGATGAGACCAACGTAAGTCTGTCGTGGACCAAATTGCTGTTGGTAGTTCAATTTTTTGGATCAGAAAAAACTGATTTGTTTTCGTACTATTGCGTTGACCGTCACGCCGAGTGTTTTTGACCCCAGCAAATGACCAAATGATCTTTGAATTTACACTGTGTTAATTTATCAATTCGTCATCCCCCAAGGATTGTTGAAATAAAGCTGAGACTGGCGTTTTCTCACATGGAAGGCAGAAAGTTGGAAGAAGTTTTTTTTTTTTTAAACAAATACTACTTGATTGTAAAATTAATATGGGGAACAAGGAAGGACAGGACACGATAATTAATACACGGAACAAATGTGGTGATCTACATACACAGATAGGGAAGAAACAGAACATGCAAACTTATATATACAAGAATGGAACTAAACCCAACTCAGGCGCCAAATTACCAGGCTCATCCGAGGAACAAAGAGGAAAATGGGTGAGGACTAGTGCTGTTGGGTTTCTTTTTATTTTTATTTTAACATACACCAATTAATGCGAGCAGAAGGCAAAGCGGTTTGTCATACATCCGAGGGATGGTGCATTTGGTGATGCAAAGCCTCGTTTGTGAAACACCATTCAGACAGATGATCGTCAGGTCAGGAATCAAACCCATTCGAAAGCCTAGAAATGCGCTGTCTCCACTAATTTGTCGGACCAAATGCATTAAATTCTAATTGAGGTGAATCCTCTTAGAGACTGCTTTGGACCTTTTTATTTATTTTTTTTCTTTCAATAATATCCTACAATATAAAATGAAGCGATCTGCTCTTTGTATGTATGTGTACATCTGAAAATTACAGAAAAAAATACACAGCTGGGCCAATCTCCACTCAAAGTTTGTTTACCCGTTCGTGTTTAAGATACCCAAGGGTCAGATCGTGACCACCATAAAAAATCCCCCCGCAAGGGTGTGGTTCCCTCTGTAAGCGGGTCACCATAGCGGGATGGAGGGGGTGATTGTGACCATTAAAACTAACAGAAAAGATGAATGTACAGGCCACAGACTGCTGCGATCGTTTTCCGAAAATAATTAACCTGGGTTACTTTTATGAAGCAAAAACATGCCTACTGTTTGTGCATATGCAGTAAACCCTTAAATATCGCGGGATTGAATGTCTCGGTTTTGACCAATCGCGGCAACTTCCTCATGTACCAATTTAGTTGTTGTAGGGCTAAATTACGACCAATTGTGGATTTTGAGTAGAGTTATGATGGTTATCTCGCACCACGAGCCTTTTGTTTGTTTTTCCTGCACCGTTAGTCATGGTGCTGAAGTGTAAAACGATGGACAAAAGTGATTTTAATTCTATTAGCCCCCGTTGGACTTGGTTAAAGCATTAAATGGCTGGGGGGGGGGCTTTTAGATTGGGTCTCGTCCTCCCGCAGTTATATATCAGAAATGTATGGACTGATTTTGTTCAAACTTGGCACAAGGACAATACATGATGGTGTGCATCTGCACATCATTTTGTATCACGATTCGATCCAAGATGGCCGACTGGCGGCCATTTTAGCTGCAAAAACCCGATGTTGAACACGTTCTCGACTATTTCTCGGATAGGCATTTACCGGTCTTGTTCAAACTTGGTACACAGATAAAGAATGATGGCCGACATATACATGTTATTTTTTTTTCTGAGATCAGATCCAAGATGGCTGACTGGTGGACCGATGGAGATTTTAGTTGTGAACAAGGAGAGAAAGGCATAAAATGTCATAAGCTCCCCCCCCCCGTGGTTTTCGTAATTTTGCTGCATGGAGTTAAAGTGGTCTGATTTGAATGGTCACGTGACATGGCCCTTTAACTCCTTCAGCAAAATTATTAAAACCACGGTGGGGGGGGGGGGGCTTATGTCATTTTATGTCTTTATTTTTTTTCTCCTTGCTTCATTTATTCATTGGTTTACGGAGCCGCAGTACAATTTATAAAAGAAATACATTGACAGATTACAAAGGGAAACTATTTAAATGATTAATAGGGGAGGAATGGTGAGTGCTTTGGACACATTACGGAAGGGAGGGGCCACGTTTAATCTGCCTTTGTTTGTTTATTCTGCTTCAGCGCAGCGGGATACTTCATCATAAATCCAATATATATTTATTTTACATGTTTGTTTTTGGATGCCGCCCACCTTCCTTTCAATTTTCTCAAAGCCCAGAAACCTAACCCCCCCTTTTCCCATAGGCCCTTGGTTTTAACTATTGTGGATTTGAATATCGTGGCATTTTCCAGGAACGTAACCCCCACAATATTTAAGGGTTTACTGTGTAATAAACTGTGGATATCTAGCTCAGATAATTCCAGTTGCACTGAGTCATGGGCTGACACCAGAGGCCTGATGCTTGAGGCCTATGCACCTTCATAAAATGCTGGACGTATGTTTGTTTGTTTTTGTTTTTCTCAGGTTACAATTGTGGGTGGAGTTGTGCCAGATATCCAACCAATGGGGTGAATGCAGTCAGTCCACACATACATGCAAACATCCTTACCATAATTCATGGATCGGTGTTTGTGGGTTTGGTTGTTTGTTGCGCTACTCCTCTTACAATTCTGGGCCAATTACATCCAAACTTGCTGCAGAGGATCAGCATGACCCCAATTAATGTATAAGGTTTTTTAAAATTATTATGATTTTTTGAAATCTTTGCCGTTGGTCTTTGAGGGGTAAGTGGGGTGGTTGGGTGGAGGGGAGGGGGAATGCAAATTCTCTATGTAAATGTGTATCGTGTAGCGCCACCTCCAGGTGGGGGAGGGTATTACAAGTCTCCACCATTTACAGTGCAGGATTCTTGTCCCCATGTTTCCCAGTGAAGTGAGGCGTTTTGAATTATAAGCAGGAGGTATGTTTTTTACTTCATGCACGTAACCCGGGTTATTTATTTATTTATTTATTTTGCCCATACACCGCCCAAATAAAGGTAAGCATTGCATGCTTGGAACAGCATTCCCTGTCGGGTAAGTACCCTGCCCGTCATCCAAAAATGAACTGGTTTATACATATATATATATATATATATATATATATATGTATGTATATGTATATATGTATGTATATGTATATATATATATATATATATATATATATATACATATATATATATATATATATATATATATATATATACATATATATATATATATATATATATATATATATATAATAGGGGGTAAAAAATATAAAAGTATGAATATTCATGCCCCCTGGGTGTGCCTTTGTTCCATTTGACAGTAGAAACATACACACCAAATATGAAGCAGATTAGAGGATGTTTAGGGGTTCCTCAAGTTGGCACAATATTGTTGAAATTTGCCAAACTGTAACTGACAACTTGCCGTCGAATATGCACAACGCAGTACACTTCACAATTAATATGGTTGTTTGATATTTTCAAAAACCACAGCAGTCATATAGGATGAAAGAATAGTTTTTCCAAGGAGACCGAGATGAGCTTTTTGACATTGTAGTGCAAAATGCCCTCTCCATAATGGACATAATTGTGCCAACTTGAGGAACCCCTAAATATCATGGAATTTTGTTCATTTTTGACCTATAAGTTCTTATTGGGTATTGGAACAAAGGCAAAATGAGGGAGCAGCAAAAATCAAACTTTCATTTTTTTGGAACACCCTAACACATATATATATATATATATATATATATATATATATATATATATATATATATATATATATATATATATATATATATATATATATATATATATATATATATATATATATATATAAGCCTGGTGTTGGCGCAGTGGTTAGGGCAGCGGCTTGGGATCCAAAAGGTCGTGAGTTCAAGCCCCGTTGGGCCACTGAATGAATACACCAGGGGGTTGACTCATTCTGTCATCCTTCCGAGGTCGGCAAAATGAGTACCAGTATATTGGGCCGGTGTATACCCTGGTTAAAATAGGTGTACCATATCCCTGTGTCGTAAGAGGTGACCAGGGTTGCATCAGGAAGGGCATCCGGCGTAAAACATGTGCCAAATCACTATGCGGATCATACGGATGATCCGCTGTGGCGACCCCGAATGGGAGCAGCCGAAAGCAGAAGAAGAAGAAATATATATATATATATATATATATATATATATATATATATATATATATATATATATATATATATATATATATATATACATATATATAGTTGATAATGAAATTATCTGTATTTGTTTGTCTGATAATCATACAGAGTGGGCCAAAAAAACAACAATTTCAAAATATATGAATTAATACACCATACATTCTGCAAACTCTTAAACTTTTCTCTCTTTTCAGGTTACGACATATGACATTTAAATAATTGTCAAATTAGTGATTGATGTGTCATGTAATCTTGTAATTGTGTCAATAAACTGCTTCCCCCCCCCCCCCTCATTTTGAGGCCTCTGCTGATGAAGTCGCCAGAGGCATTGTTTTTTTGGGTTGTCCATTCGTCTGTCCATCTGTGATAAGTTTTCTTTACCAAGATAACTTAAGAACAGATGAAGGGTTCTAAGTAAACTTGGAGCAAGTATGTATTAAGATGTAAAGATAAACTGATTAGATCATGAGGTCAAAGGTCAAAAGTCCCGGAATGTAAAAATTCTGTTACCGCGCTAACTTGTGAACCTGTGATGGGATTTTTACCAAACTTGGTATAACTTTATATTATGATGCAAAGATGGAGTGATTAGATTTCAGCATCAACAGTTCAATGGTCAGAGGTCCTGTCAGATAAAAAATGTCATCATTGAGAACAGCTGAAGGGATTTAAATCTATCTTGGTGCAAGTATGTATAGTCGAAGAGTGCCGTTCTAGTTCGGCTAGTCTTCCAGAAATCGTAATTGTCTCTTTTTTTGGCCCACCCTCGTAGAATCGAAAACGATTAGGCCAATCTGGGGAGACGACTTGCAATTTTGGTTGGACATGTGGAATAGTGCAACTGGTTTCATCATTGGTCCCTGCCTAAGAGACATTGGCACCACAATTTGCTCCCGGAGAGAGCGAGTCTCACCAATCATCAAATCCGACTTGTTTTTACACGAGTCGACTGTTCTGGTTCTGTGTGATGTTCATCGAGATATTGTTGTTCATTGTAGTTAGCGAAGTTGATGTGCTTGTAAATGACGGTTTTGTTTTGGTTATTTCATGCAGTATTTGTGGCATTTCAGGAACTTGATTGGGAAGTCGAGTTGGCTTTTGTCATCGGAAAAAAAGGCAAGCACATACAGGTATGAGAAACATTCATTTTGGAACATATCTTACCCTTGTGGGATTTAGAATTGGTACTTGGAGTTGCCTCTCTGTTTAGGCCTGACTACAATCTTGGTTAAAGTCCTTAACATTAATACTATTCTCAGAAAGTGGTAAATAAGATTTAAAGGTCTCCCCAGCTCCACCTCGATGCATTTTTACCTCTGTAACTGAAAGTGAAGGAAGTTATGTTTTCACCCCTGAGCCATTCCACCTCATATCACCGGAGGCCTCCCAGTTGACCCCCTCAGATTTACTTTAAACTTTCATAAAAGAGTTCCCAGGTATCAAAATGAAGCTGCGTAAAATTTTAGGTCCATAGATGCGGTCAACTCCGAGATATTGAGGCTTGAAAATGTGGTTGTGGCCCTATTTTTATGGTCGTTGTGAGCATCACAAAATGAACGGCTACTTTTAAAATCCCACAACTTTTTAAATATTAATGTTAGAGCCTTGAAATTTTAAGAGATTATTCTTCTATAACTGCTCTGTAAGAAACAAACATAAAACTGAGTTTACCTCTATTCATTTTTATGACCTGATCAGTTGAAATCCAGAAAAAAATGTTGGTTTTGTATGAAGACCCAACTTTGAGACCCCATATATTTTTATTGACCAATCCCAGAAGCTTGAAATTTTTTTTCAGGTAATAACTGTATGGTCGTAGTATTCAAATGCATGTTTACTTTTTTAACCAGTCATATATAATACAGTTGTCGAGTTTAAAAGTAGCCGTTCATTTTGTGATGCTCGCAACGACCATAAAAATAGGGCCACAACCACATTTTCAACCCTCAATATCTCGGAATTGACCGCCTCTATGGACCTAAAATTTTACACAGCTTCATTTTGATACCTGGGAACTATTTCATGAAAGATTAAAGTAAATCTGAGGGGGTCAACTGGGAACATTTTCTTAAATTTGGTGATTTCAAATGGAATGACTCCCCTGTCTGTTTGTGTACAGGATATCTCAAAAAGTTGTGGACGGATTCGGATGAAATTTGGTGGACTTGTGTGTGTGTGTGTGTGTGTGTGTGTGTGTGTGTGTGTGTGTGTGTGTGTGTGTGTGTGTGTGTGTGACGAGGACGAACTGATTCGATTTTGATGAAGATCCAGATGCGGATCCAGATACTAAATTTTTAAAGTGATTCTTCACCATTGAGAGATAGGGCCAAAAACGATTATATAGCACGATTTCTCAAAAAGTTGTTGATGGATTCGGACGAAACTTGGTGGACACATTGGGTGGTGTAACAAGGACAAAGTGATTGGATTTTGGTGAAGATCCAAATCCGGATCTGGATACGATAATTATTTAATTTTTTTAGAGTGATTGATTCTTTACCATTGAGAGACGGGGCCAAAAACGATATATAGCATGATATCTCAAAAATGTATTGGGTCCGATATGTTCTCGTGGATCAGGCATTGCATGGCGGAGGTATGCGCTCCACCAAGTGCCCTTCTATTTACCAATGTTTTACCAACAATCCATGGCTTGTTCTGGAATTCTATGACTGAAAGTTTGAGTTAAAAAGAACAAGCAAACTTGTTTCCATGAGGATGAATAGCTCCAGATATGTTTGTGTTATCTCAGGTTCTGAGTTTCTCATATAATTGATAAATGTGCAAATGGTTAGTTATCTTCTCCTAGTTAAGAATTCAGGACCCTTGTTTAACTGATGTTACTGCAATTTTTTTTTTAAATAGTGTTTACAGGTCTTTTTATACAGAGTCTTAGCTCATACATGGATCAGCTAGAACGCAGAGTAGGCCAGTACAAAACAATGAAAACAACAGTGGGAAAGGTGGAACCAACAGTAGGACAGAAGGATTAAATAGCAAAAGAAAAGAGGAACGAATGAGTGGAGGTGAGCAGTGAGCCTGGATTTTGGGAGTTTCACCACAAGGGATTTACTGATGGATCGTGTGCACCCTACAGAAAAAAAAACGTGGGGGGAGGGGGGAATGGAGTACAGAGCACGGAAAGGGCAGAAGGTGTAAGATCAGAAAGGAGGCAGTAGGTTTTGGAGGCCAAGTTAAACGTGGATTGTCCAAGAAAGATCGTGGCTGATGCTGAGGCCCAAACATTTGAGGGACTGAACTTCTTGAAAAGGTTTATTGACGAAGTATGTGGGAGTTTTTTTTTTTGCCAGATGGTCTTTTTGGAGAGACAGAGTGAGAGTGTAAGATTTGTCATGCGATTCTATAAAGATCGGCAGAAATGATCGAGGCCGCTTCCTTCCTGCCTATCTGAAAGATGAGGGATGCTGCGGCAAAGGCTGGATTCATCAGCAAGGGGAGAGAGAGAGAGGATTCTCCAGATAGTCAGAAAGGTCGTTGATGAAGATTAGGAACAGGACCGGGCCACTGCCTTGGGGACACCAGCCTTGACAATGGGAGGATCCCGTTGAGGGTCACACGTTGATTACGAGATTTGAGGAAGTCTCAGCCCCGTGAGAAGTTGGACTTGGATGCCGTGAGCAGATAGTTTGGAGAGCAAGTCGGGATGCCAAACTGTACCCCCGAATGCTCGATATGTCCAGATGAACTCGAGTTCTATGAATTCTTTAGTTTCTTTATTTTTTTATTTCGACTTGCTCATGACGACATATGATATAGTGGTGACTGAGTGATGATGCAACCAGCAGACCAAATTAGTGAGGGAATTCTGATCGTCCATGCATTTGCTCGGTCAAGTGAAAAACTCAACTAAACCTCCAGGAAGTTGATTCCATCTTGCAACGCTGAGGACACCTAAAGGAGAGTTCGGAACTGCTTCTAACACGCACCTTTTCCTTTCATAGGAAGACAGAGCCATGGAGCACGTGGCAGGTTTTGCGGTTTCTCATGATGTCAGCGCACGAGACTGGCAGATGAAGCGGAACGGGCGCCAGTGGCTGCTTGGGAAGACCTTTGACTCCTTCTGTCCGCTGGGACCGGCACTTGTCACCAAAATTGGATTGTCTGGTCCGTCGCACCACTGCACATCACTTTTGCACATTAGTCATACATTGTCTTACTCTATGATGAGTAATAGTGAAGTCCCTCAACCTCCCATCCAACACTCGAAAATAATTTAACTGTTCAGTTCAGTTTTGTTTTTACACGGTGTGTTCAAAAGCTTCCTGGAATGAGGTACTTTACAAGTCCAAGAAACACTGACATGTTTCCTTGAAATTTATTCTAAAGGTAAGTACGTATTGTCACGTCGGAGGGTCCGCTAACACGGATCGTCTGAGTCGAACGGAGGTCCAAAGTCCTCTGTGAATGCCGAAACGATGATGGATTGACCACACCACTTTCAGATTTACGATCCCTTAAGGATTGCCCCAAATGCAAGCCAAAACTGCTGTCCTCACAGTTCACTCCAGGATGAAGGCAAAACTCGACTCGTATGGAGGTTTTGTTTTTGAAAGCAAACGCTTCCCAAGGTTGGTGCGAGTGAGCAGAAATGGGAATCGAGTGAACATGGATCAGTAAAGAAAGAAACAAGTCTCCAACCATTTGATTTAAACAATCAGTTTGGAAAAACAAAAAAAAACTTTCCACTATTTCAATAAAGATTTCCTTCCAACCTTTATACTAGTGTACAATATATTTTTTGTGCCTTGCTGCCTTTGGGACATCTACTGTTACTTAGAAGGGGGAGGCAGGGTGAGGGGAACGATAACTGGAACGTATTAAGATAGCATGGTACGTGTGCTTCAGTAGGTTAGGTTTGGGACATGTTGAAGATACATAGGTTATACGTAATAGTTGCACTGAGGAGGTAGTGATCGTCCCTTATGAAGCATCATAGGGTAATGACCGTCTCCTGTAAGACCTCCTGCCGAGAGGTGAGGGAACAAGTACATAAGCGCTACGTCTTGGGGAATCCCCCCACTGGGCGCTTTGTGGAGGACCACATGCCTAGCAGTATAGTACGCTGCAGTAAGGCCATGGAAAGCCCCCGAGTGGGCGAGACGATGTCGGGACATTGTCCCCGGGCGGTGGGACGGTTAATCCCAGGACCAGATGCTTTCTGGCGGTCCTTTGCTGACAAAAGCCTCATGCATAAACGCTCTTGGCCCGAGAACTCCATCGGCTGTGAACCCTCTACCCGGGACGCTGTTTATTACCCCGAGGATAATCCGGCCAACTCACCATTCATCGCTTCAGGTCGTTGTTAATTCATCTGGCCTTGCTGTATCGAAGCGGTACGGAGATGTCCGACCACCAGGATTTGCCTTCGTAAACAGAGGTTTTCTTGTCTGTTCATTTGCTCAAGTCCTTGCCTGTCCCCTTCGTTGTACAACTCCGTGTGTTCGCACCGTTCGACGGGTTTTAGTTTTATTGTATAGTAAGTGTATGACTTTCCCTCCCCTTATTCGTTGTGTGCCGGATCTGTTCCGAGTTTTGTCTCGACTCTCCATGTCATTTATTTTTTAATGAACCGTTATTTATATGAAGTGTCTTCCTGCCTTTCACGTCCCACACGTGGGAAAGACCGCCCGTTTCGGCCATATTGAACGTCCTTGGAGTGATGTTAAATTGTAACGAAGACTCCCGCTATGAGAGCATGGAGAGGGAAGGCAAACGCCGTCCACTCGCAGCGACTTGCGAGATCGTTTGGCCATTCGCGTAGATATGATTAGACCTACAGGGTGAGTACAAAGTCCCACTACCCCATCTCTACAACTTTATTAATGAAAGAATAAAGACATAAGAGCATTAAATGGAAACTATGAACACAGGAGAGTGGTTTTGTCTTCAGCCAAATTATAATTTGCACCATAAAAAGGTTTGTGTGTCGATTCAAGTCGGTATGTGCACCATCATATTCAGAGGCACAGAATAATACGTCACCAGGTTCAGTGTTGACCTTCAACGTAGCATCACTGGAGTAATCTGAGAACACATCGCGTACAGCCTCCTTCAGTTCTTCTTTTGACGTATATCGCGATACAAAAATTCACAAAAGAGGTAACAAAACCACTACAAAAATCACGACATGACAGACGATGCTGAAAGGGGGTAACGAGACTTTGTACACACCCTGGACATCAGTGGACCATCTGACGTGACAACACACATGAATGTGAGTCCATTGTCCAGCTTTTCCCAGTTATACTACACGTACTTTTCCAGAATGAACAAATGCCGATGAGTCATTTCTCCAAGCAGCTTTTGCGTTTGGTTCACACCTTCGGCGTTCCCTCGCTCAGGCCATTTTGATTACAGCAGCCATGTTGGCCACCTTCCGAAACCTGGACACTTTTCAGGTGTCTTGGTTCAAAGATTGTTTAAAGTTGGTTTGATTTCAAAAAAAAAGACAAAGATCAACTTTCTCACGTGTGTTTTGTTCACACCCTGCAGATCCTCACAAGTTGGGCATTTGCTGTCGGGTGAACGGGCAGGTTATGCAGGAGAGTAACACGGAACAAATGGTGTTCAAGACCGAATTCTTGGTCTCCTGGGTGTCCCGGTAAGGTTTTATTTGATGGACCGTTTGTTTGTGCATGGCTGAAGGTTTAATGCCTCTCTATGCCTGCTTGTCATCAGCTTGTAATGGTGCAGATGCACTGGCTCAAAAGGCAGCTTGAAATGTGTTGCATTGTGGTTTATCTTTTTAACCAAAATTTACAGGCGGGGCGAGTCATCATCTCGTGTGTGCCGTCCCTCGGACGGACGTTAAACGGAAATCCCATCTGCCGGCATTGGTCGGTCGACGTTAAAGATCCCACGGTGTCCTTCGCAAAGAGTAGGTGGGTGTTCACCGGCACCGTGGCCAAATTCCAAATTCCTGCTTTAACCAGCAGGGGGCACTGCATCAGCGGCACAGCTGCACTCCCAGCAATGATGAATAAATAAAATGGTTGATTTTTTTTTCTCTCTCTCATATATATATATATATACAGTGAATTGAATTAGACACCGAAGCTCGTTCTGGGTCAGTGTGTGGAGGGGGATTGCCCCTCTTGGTACTAAACTACTCTCTGTGCCTTATCTGTGATAACTAGTTATCATTCATCGATCTGACAGTCCTGTTTAACACTGCAAGCATGATGTTTATCAATAGCTATCTGATCTATCTCGTTTATAGTGATTGTACCTGAATTATGAACACTTGTTTCAGGTTGCAGCCTTTGCTGATTTTTAAGAATTGCTTGTGCCTGATAGATTAGATATATTTGGGTTTGATAAATCCATTTCTTGCGTCGAGGTTTGTAACTCTCTATCCTGGAGACGTATTCCTGACTGGAACCCCGCCAGGAGTCGGGGTGTTTCGGAAACCACCAGTTTTCCTGAAGGTGAGCCCCACAGTCTGCTTTCCACATGTATAAGATTTTTCGACAGTTTTATTGCATGTGATTGATCGTTGTTGCTGTAGCCTCGGCGTCACACACTTGCGAAGCTGATGGACCCAAGTTATCAGCCAACTTCGACCGGTCGCTCCCAGAGATCTTCTGAGGAAGTAGCGTTAAAAGGAATGTCTGTGTTGAGCGAATGCAGGACATGTGGAGAGTAGGTGGCCTGCGATGTGTCTGGAGTAATGGAGTGGTGTCGTAGTGTGGGCAATGTGGGTTTTCTACAAAGTGATTCCTGTGTAAATAATGCGAGGGGGAAGGGTGATGAACATTGAACACTGCAATCTGGTCGTTTAGGAGTAGTAGGAGCAATGTTGTTGGATTATGTGGGAGTAGCGGTGAGCTGTGGAATGTTTTTCTCTGCGTGTGGTTAGAAGGGAGAGGAAGAGGGAGAAGAGGTTGTAGTGGTTTTACATAAAGTTGCAGGGATGTAAACGATGTACACATACCGAGCCCACCAATCTCAATAGGTGTGTGTGTGTGTGTGTGTGTGTGTGTGTGTGTGTGTGTGTGTGTGTGTGTGTGTGTGTGTGTGTGTGTGTGTGTGTGTGTGTGTGTGTGTGTGTGCATCATCATATAAAAGGAAAACGAATTTTGTTTGCTCTTTTGAACCGGATGCTTTGTATCCAAATCCTGTAATTCGATCAACTCTCATTGAAGGAAAAAAGAAACTGCAGATCGTCTCACCTTCAGCCTCATTCCCCCGGGTGCACGGCAATGCCTCCCTGCCTGCCCTCGTGCTCCCGTTGAACTCGACCGCGTACTGCAAATCAATAATTCCGCAATAACCACTTAAAGCAACACAGTCTCCCCAGAAATTGCGAGCAAATGATTCTCAAATGAACATCATTAATTTTTCTCTTTTTTTTTTTTCCCCCTTTTTCAGAGAGGTGACACGGTGGAGTGTGAAATAGATGAGATTGGGAAGATCACGAACAAAGTTGTTTGAAATCGCTTGACGACGACATCGAAAGCCTCCAGGTTAAAAGTGGTGTGACATTCGTGCACAGAATCATGACGTGTACATTATGTTACCTTGAACGATTGTACATTTTTATCATAATAAATGAGCTATATATGTATATGAACACTCCCACTTTGTCTCGACACTGAATTACCACCCACTTGGATGGTCACAATATCTGCTTTAACGCGTTTAGCATGTGTGTATAGCTGATGAAGTCATTGATTGAGAAATGTCTCATGAGTGATGACCGTCCATGGCGGTAGGTACTACTCCCTCAAATGTCCGGCTTAATAACACTTTTGAGGATATAAATTTGGATGATGTGCAGCCGGAAGCGCATAGCTATGTGTGTATCATGGCGTGAAGCTTAGTACGCCACACTCATCCAAATGGAAGGAGGATATTTGACGATTCCCCCAGGGATATCCAATTTTTTTTGTTTTTCCGAATCCAGTGACGCACGGGTTAGCGCAGTACAGAACATTTACGCACAACTTAACAATCCTCTTGAAGAAGTAGATATGCACAACAAAATATGCATTTATTTATTTAAAAGGACACGGGCATAAGATACAAATGGACAGATCTGGCAGGATGAAGACAGATGATGAATATACTATAAAAGTAAACATAAACTTTCAGAACAAGAAAACTAACCTCGCCATGAGCCCACGTTGGCAACACGTTGATGTACACAAAAGCGGGTGAGGCTTTGCAAATATTTTGGTCACTTTGAGGGAACAAAATGGAGAGAGTGCAGGGATAGGTTCCAGCAAAGAAAGCGATCCAGAACCAAGAGAGAATATCATCCGAGGAGGCACTGACATCCACTGCTTCCCTCTCGACTCTGCCCTCTCCTCCTTCGTGATCCGGAGTGACTGCTGAGGCAGCATTTCTCTGCCGGTGGCCCAGAGGACGCCACGCAGCTCCAGCCAATAGCGACACTGTGTCTTGCCAACGATTGTGTGGCCGATGGAAAGCTGCATCACTACCCTGTCGGGGAAGCACACCCAAAGTCCTGCCTCAGGTGATGCCATTGATGACACCAGCGGTGACTTCATTACCTCAAGTACACATATCCGCCAGAAGGAGAGAGAGAGAGAAGGAAGTGACATAATGCACAACAAGCTGGTATAATGACTCACTCAGGGGTCCCCTCACTCGACCTCACACATTAGAAAAAAACGACACATTGAACTGTATAGTAGTAGTGGTTTGCCACTCCAAGGTTGTAACATCTGTATGTCATAACGTACCAGTATAATAATGCCTGGATAGTCCAGCAGCCAACGAGCTTAACCTGGAAGTGGAGTATATCCATTTTTTTTTGGTTGATTTAGGTCACTGAGCCCAAAATAATAATTAGATAACGTGGTGACATGAAACCTGTCTCCCGAGAGGTTTGACGGCGGCCATCTTGGATTTATGCAAATTAAGGAGTTGTCAAATCATAATAAAAGTTCTTCCATTGGGATCCTAATGTCTTAAAGCCCCGTTGAAACATTTTAGATTTTATAACATCCCTTCTAGAAGCCGAGATATCTTAATTATAGTATATTCACTGGAACACCAGGGGCCATCTTGGTTTTATGCAAATAAGAAAAATGCCCCAAGGTGACGGTGTCATCAAGCGGGTTCTTATTATTTATGGACTCAGTGACCCAAATCATCCCAAAAACATTATATATATACTCCACTTCCAGGTTAAGCTAGTTGGCTGTTGGACCAAGGGTACCCCAAGTATGGTTTCTATCAGGGTGGCATATCTGGGGAGGGGGTTCAGGGTGGGGTGGAGGGAAAGACCCCAATTTTCTCTGTGGAAATGTGTATCGTGTAGCACCCCTGGTGGTAGCCTCGATTACAAATCACCTTATTTAAAGAACGTTAAAAGAACATTAAAGTGAGTTTGAAATCTGGGTGAGAATGATTCAAAATGTTTCATTTCCCTCAATTTAAACGGAGGTTAAAACCAAAGCAAACACGAAGGTTTGTTCAGTTACCAAGCAGCCAGCTAGCGCTTGCCAAGCCAGCCATTCCTTACCAACAGTTTCAAATGGAGTGCTTGCTTGAGTGCTGAAGCTACTTGGCGAGCGCTCCACAACAAACTGGGTAACCGAACACACCGCTGAGCTTCACAGTGAAGTGGAAGTGATTTTTTTTAATACCACCATATTGGTGAAGATAGGTCGCAGCTAGAGGTATGCACACTCGCCTCTAAGCTGTCTTGCCTGAGTTTGAATCTCGGTATTTCACTTGTATTTTAAAATGATCAGCATCAAATGAGGAAGCAGAACGTACCATTTTAAAGTTCTTTGGTATGACTCAGCAGGGCTTAACACCAACCTCCCAGACTCAGAGCAGACGCTCTGACCATTACTCCACTGAAGCGTTGGAGCATTAATTTACTGATTTTATTTTATTTTAAAGGAGCATTTTCACTGAGCAATTGGCCTGCACCAAGAGTTGTCCCATCCAGTTGGCACAGTACAATGGCTCCTGAAATCAGTCCAAATGTTAAGGTGATCTGTATACTAAAGAAGGGTACATGCATATGCATTGTGAAATGGGGCTGGCTGAGAGGTAGGCAGACTCAACTCTAAGCTGTCTAGGCTAGGTTCGAATTTCAACCCAGCTATAAACTGTGAACCCGGTGTTTCAAAGGCAGGGTGATTCATCGATGTGTGTTCGTCCCTATGATTGACCTTAAACTGGCATTAGTTGATGGACAGTAAAGGTCCCACGGTGTACTTCGCGAAGAGTAGGCTGGCTGTATCCGTCACTGGCCAAATTACAAATTCCTACCCTAACTTGAGTCGACCGTCAGCCGTGGCCAACCAGTTTGTGAACGATTTGAGCAAAACTCCCCCCCCCCAGCCAACACCACCACAAGGACGTGGGAATAGTTGCGGCCGTTAAGAAGTCCTTGGCTTACAATAGTGTAATAGATGGTAGAAAAATCGTGCAAATTATGATACAAGCATCAAATTTGGCATTTCTGTTCTGCAGGGCTTTCTGATCAAATCTGCCATTTGAAAATCCAAATTTTGAAAAATTTGAAAAAAAAAATTTTTTTTCAAAAAAATTTGAAGTCACAGCTGGCTGAAATTCTTGAAGCACAAGTGAACATCCCAGACAGAGAACCAAGGGGAGATGCAGTCATCATTGATGACTCAGCACTTATCAATGCCCTACCTCCATGCACTTCAAAGATATTTATGACTATGCTAAGATATTTTTGATGACAAAGATATTTATGAAGAGTGACTTGACGAGCTGTTCCTCCTTGGCCATGGATCCAGCATGCAGGTCGTCCCCAGGTTCATCCTAGGTCCAACCACAAAGCCTTTGACTGTCCTTACTCCCTGCATGGCTCGACCACGTCTTTTCATCCCATCAATCCACCTGCAGAGTCCAACACCCAGATTTGGCCTCGTCTGGTGTACAGGCTAGGCCTGGATTTGCATACTGGACCTTGTGAAGAACCAGCTAGAACACACCATAGATATTTCGCTCTTGTGCCATCGACCTAACAGGGGCTGGATGCACTGAGGTTGCGTGCGTGAGGGGTGCCGATAGGAGTACGTCGCTGCCATTTTTGCCACGCTGCATGCTCGAGCTGGGAGCTCGAATCCGACACCATCGGCTTGTCACGAGCCACATTCGTGCCTTCGACACTTTTCCTCTCGTCCATGAGGCACCACCAAGTACTCCGTGTCTTGTATGTATGTTGTCCAGGCCTAATGCTTATTTTGCTAGTGACTCCCCCCCCCCCCCACCCTGCGAAACCCTTACCCATAGCTCCCTAGATAAGAGCGGGTTATAGATGAATTATAACGTTCGCGAATGCTTTGCTTGTGTCGTGTTCCCCGATGTTTCCCCATTAAATCTGGCTGATTCATTCGAAATTTGACGCATTGAATATATTCGTACCGTGCTGAAGAACAATCGCTCGATTTGTATTTATAACCAAACTGGCTACAGACTGCGGCAGACTTCGCTCGGTCTCTGATCAAACCCAGTCTGTAGCCGGGGTGTATATACCCAACTGGCAAGGCACAGGGGTACTTTAGTATCGTGATCTGAGGCACGTGACCCTAGACCTGTGCCGAACTAGCCGGCGATATAACCCCTGAGACGGCAGTGCTGTTAGGCGCCGCCGAATCAACAACAATAAGACTGGAGTACAAAAGGAGAATCTTTAATTTCGTATATACGGCGAAGAACATTTAATTCAATGAATCACCGAAACATTCAAATGGACTTCACTGAAACAGAAGCCCAAAGTAATCCCTCTTATACACAATTTGACATACCAAAAAATGGGAGGGTGAGACATTTGGCAATTCATCAATGGGATGAGTTGATAAGCATGAGGCAAAATAACTCAAAACTGCAATATGTGTCCACTTTGGGTGGGAGGGAGAGAATGACACAATCATGGCAAAAGTTGCAGTGTTATTAAACAGGTCACCCTGTTTCTATGCAGCGAGCAAGACCTTTTGTCAAAGTAAGATATTCCATTTTTCAATATTTGGTCAAAAGACTCTTGAGAAAATGGAAACATTACTAACAGCCAATTTGACTGTTGTACAAAAATTAAATTTATAAAGTACCAGCAACAATTATAATTGAGAATACATGAATATAATTATTTTTCTTCCACATCCGCCCCTTTTTTCTGATCAGGAAAAATTTGAATAATTATATGACACATGATCATCATACCCCGTTCTTAGTGGAGAAAATGTATCCCTCAAACAAATTCAATCAATAATGGCAGCAAGCGCTCATAGGAGAAGGATACTGGACGACGAACATTTAAATACTGTCCCAGCCAGGTTAGTGAGTGTGTTTTCATTTATTTCATGGCCTGTTCATCAGCAGGTGTCACAAATCGAAAAGATGTGCGACCCACGGCCAGAAGATAAGCAAGTCAGGGTGGAGATAGAGCAGCACCCAACGGGAAACAGTCTAGACGCTCCTTGAGCTGCAGAGAAGGTAGATCTTGGCAGGTACGAGCTTGGACCTGACACTGGGTTGAAGGAAACAAAAACGATTCGATATGTGACCCAGAGATCCAGCCCCAGCAGAGTTTGTGGCCTCGTAGCAGCAGTTCATGCAATCAGGTTTGATTCACCAAGCGAGCTGTGCATGTTGGAGGCAGCTGTGATGGCTACACGAGCCTCACCCGCACCATTGAACACACGATGCAGATGACTCGCCATATGGACCTTCAAGGCCTTCATTATGCATTGTGCGACCACGACAAGTTCACGATGTATCTGCGGAACAGCAATTTGCGAGTGTGGTCAGGGTCATTCCCCCAGGCAGGCACCATGCAACGGCGATATTAAGTCTTTGCCTTGCTGGGGTTTGGCTTGTCCAACCTTCTCTTCAGTGGGTTTTTTCTTTCTCTCTCTCTCTCTTTTCCTTTCTTTATCATACTCATCTTATCTCTTCAGGAAGGGGGTAGTGTCATGATCACATGTTGAATGCCCAATCACCCAAATCTGGGTTCTCCCCATTGTCCAATCTTTCGATGGAAGTTCTTCCAAAGCTTCATGAGGCAAAATCGTATATTGCGTCGTTCAACTGCTCTCAACACTCCGAAACAAACAAAATTAAGGTTAAGGTTAAAGCCTGTATCTCACTGGCCTCCGACAGCTCGCGACAAAATGCGAACGGGATTCTCAAAAATGTCTCGAAACGTTCACGGTGGTTCTCAATTTCCTCGCGTGAGTCGCAAGACGTCGCTCTGGTGTCGCTTGAATTTTGAACATGTTCATAAAATTCGTGTGACAAATTTTCTCTCAAAATAGTCGCAGAGTCGTCGCGGTTGTCTCGAACCCTTCTCAATTTAGTTTCCGTGAGTCAGAAGGTGCGACAAATGTGAGACAACTTTGTGAGGGATTGGCGACCTATGAAACGAAATTGTGACTGATTGGAGAAAAAAATGGCAATGTGTCCTGGGACCCCTGAGGGTTTCGTCATTATATCGCAATTTGTTCTCAATGACGTGAGACGTATGCAAATGTGAGATATTCGTGAGACATACGCAAAAATAAATTCAGTGTGATTCCAAGTGAAAATTATCGCAATTTTGTGTCTCCAACTAGTCGCGAGCTGTCGCAGCCCAGTGAGATACAGGCTTTCGCATTTAATGTGCATTACATGTAATATCAAAATTTTACCCTTTCCTTTCCTTTTTTTTCACACCTAAACGACATGCTAAAATATAAAGAAATCTCAGTTGTATGGATACTCTAAAACAATCATCTCATTTGCTATTTCCATGTCGAAAGGGCAGCAGTATTTATCAGAGTTCCAATTTGCAATCAACATTTTTTTTTAATATTTACAATCATTTTAACATTCATATCTGCTAAACAATCCAGTTTCATTCACAAGCAGTTCCAGAGCAACTGCCATTATTTATTTATTTATTTCCAGCTAACTTCCATGCTGAAGAATGATGGTCAAGTCAGTGTTGGAAATACCTCAACTTACTTGAGTATACTTACAATAAATACCACTTTATCAAAAATAACGCACCTGTCCAATTAATCAGAAAACAAATAAAATAGGTAATATTTTAATTGGCTTGTGGCATCATTGCACTATTTTCCAAAATATAATTCTTACACTCTGAGCGACTTTACATTCTTTTCACATGCTAACGCCTTCTGTACTCGGCATGATTCTTGTTCATCTTTTATTTTTGTTTGTCTTTCCACAAAATATGGAAGAATTTTACTTAAATTACAGTAAGGCCAGTACCAGCTACTAATCGGTGAGAGCAATACATGGTACAATTACTAATTCCGTGAATTGATTTCATAATTCGTTGGTCTCGCCATTCTGCATTATGCTGATGTAAATACCATGATTTCCCTCATTTATTGAATTTCCCTTCCAGTTAACTTATGATCTCTAATATATAATGTTCATCAATCTGTCAAACAATTTAATAACATAGACCCTCCTTCAATACGATGGAAGTACCTCAACCTAATATATTATCTTCATTCAATTCTCACTAACTTTTGTGTATCCTTAATTAATAGATTAACGAGTACATAGCTACAGTGATTGATAATATATCAATCAATCAATAAAAGTTATCAATAACCAACGGTGTACCTTACTGTGATATAACCGATCATTTACCTGAGTCCCAAGTTACTGATTTTAAATTATACTGCTGTTCCAAAAGTGTGGACACTACAAGACTTATATGATAAATGTTTTTTCAATTTGTAATTCCAAAACAAAACTTGATATTAATTATAACCGAAAGAAACATGATGGTTCGAATACCATTATGAATTGTAATGGAGAAAAAAGACACAATGAACACTAAAAATATTGTGCCTCCATTGCTCTTAATGAGTTCTTTTTTCTTTTATGAACTGAGTCTGAAAGTAATTAACAAAGTTACCATACACAACTTCCATTAGTTACCAACTGTTCCCCATGTTAATGTATATGACAGCAAACCCGGTCATGCAAATAATGCATGCAAACATTACCACGAGTATCACGACAATACAGGTCAAAGCACACTGGTAATTCAAAGCTATGTTATTAAAATTACATTAATTAACAGGAGTAATTAAACAAGTAGCATGGCTATAAATGTCGTCACGGGGCGATTCTTTTGGAAGTCTTTCTTGGGACTCTCAGCTCTGTGAACACCCCTATCGTGGGAGGGGTCCACACCGCTCGGCCTTAACATTTCACAGCAGTGTGAGTTGCCGAGCTGCGGACCACACTTTGGCTGCATCGCGTCCATTTGGAAACATTTGGGAACAAAAAGCTTGACAACATGGTTAAGAGATACAAAATGCTAATGTTTATTTATTTTATTCATTTATTTAACGATCAATGGAGCTGAAATATCTCGAAAAAAAATAATCTGTAACCAATCTTTCTCATCACTATTCGAAATTACATCAAAAATTTTAAATCTCTGACATCGTCCATTTCTTTATTCCACTTCTCTCTCACTTATACAGCAAAATGCGGCAATATCCCATCACACTTACTCTAGCCATCTTACTCACTTGCTCCGACCTTTTAAATACAAATCCATTCCTTTATCAAAACAAATAAATACAGTTTAAACCTCTGTTTTTAAACAGGTGAACAAAAATCATCAAGTAATTTGTCAAAGTTGAGTCACCAGGCGAATGGCACTCTCAATTACAGCCTAAAACACACGGTCCATGCATGCAGCTATCTCTTTTGGAACCTCCACCATATTTTCCCCAAATAATGTTTAATCTTGCTGTGGAGGAAGCATGGCAGAATTTTAACCTGCTGTTAGCACCCAACTGGTCTCTGTTCCCTTGATTGGAAACTCTAGATGACCGTGAGGTTCAAAATCCACCTTTGGAGTGCATTATTTATCCAATTTCTCTAAAACAGCTTTACGGTCTATCAGTGTGACAATAAAAACAAAATTGTAGTACAATTAAAGTTGATTCATGAATTAACCGGACAACGAGAGGCCTATATAAAGCCACCAGAGATGTTTATGCTTTCTCCTATTCGTGTGGGCAGCTGTCCTTGGCAGACAAGCCTGCCAAAGAATGTTCTTGTGATAAGGCCTGCAACGGCGGTGTGTGTTCAAGGAGCACCAGACACTTGTCGAAGGAGGACTCAGACAAAGAGCCAGTCTCAGGAGCACTGGCGTTGTCTGTATTTTAACCCAATTTTCTTCACCACTTGATGTACTTGGTTCACAGATCAATTATTATAGATAAGAGGTAACATTATTTCATTGATATATGCAAGGATTTTTGCCTGCCTGAATCGATCAAAGGGTTACACTGGGTGGTTTGGCATTGCCATTTGGAGACGAATGAAGACAGCATGCCTAGTTTAACGTCCGAGGGATCATGCATCATCTGTGAATCGCCCGACGTGCTAAACACCAATTGGGAGTTTGGGAGATGGTTGTGACTTTAACCTTCACATTTATCTGAGAATCATCTGTGTGGAATAAATCCTCGTTCATCACAAGGTACCAAAATCATACACAACTACTTTACAAACCACTTAAAAAATCATTCCAAATCACATTTGTACATTTTGATCACATTTTAAGTGGAATGGTTATGAATCAAATCAAAATTTTGGAAACATTTCTCTCATGTCATCGAGCACGGCATGCGCATTTCGACACAGTCGCCCCCTAACCCCCCTTTGGA
Source organism: Eptatretus burgeri (assembly GCF_056783735.1). Lineage (NCBI taxonomy): Eukaryota > Metazoa > Chordata > Myxini > Myxiniformes > Myxinidae > Eptatretus > Eptatretus burgeri. The sequence goes on along the minus strand of NC_140961.1, from coordinate 14,027,013 downwards.
TGCCCATATGAATTGAATGGGGGATTTCAGTATCCATAAATCTCTTCAAGCAGAACTGACAGCTCCTTGTAAGACCTCAGTTTCCTGGGCTGTGCAATTGGAGGCAAATTCCCACTTTTATCAATTTAAAATCTTGAACAAAGCACTATTTAATTAATTTTGTTTCGTAATGCCGGCGATAGCCATAATGCTGAACGGACCCCCTTTCAGAATATATTTTAAATTCACAATTTATTATTATTTCTATTTACAAACCAAGGCTCTCTGGTGTTTCCAAGATCCCTATGGCTCTTAAATAAAACTTCGACACTTGCTTCAGTGTCTATCCAAATCACATTTATGCCCTTTCCTGCCTCAAAACAGAGATTCAAGTATGGTGTTGGCCTGTGCAGGGAAAGAATCCATGACCTCGGCATTATCAAAGTGGCTAAGCCAAAGAGGCCACAAGCAAAAGTGGTCTCCTGACTTAACATGTTGCATTATATTATTATTCTTCGATAACAGGTATTCAAATGGTACTGTTCGGAGGCCATCCATTTTTTATGTATGCAACATACAGTGTTCAAAGCCAAAATTGTGTACAAGGTTATCAAACAGTGAGGAAACTCGAGCTTTAATCCAATTTGACTCTCACGGTTTAACCACAGCACGAGGGAGGGAATTCTCACATGGAACATACTCAATATTGTTGCGGGGCCAGGTATCGGCGACGAGCACGACCGCTAGATGGAGCAGTGGAGTCGTCTCTCACCGATCACCCGGAATTTAGATCGTACTTTTTCGGAAAACTCCGAAAAGTAAGGGTCCCTTTCGGACCGTGAAGCGTCAATATTTTGGACATGTGGTACAGGGTTATTTGCCAATTCTCAAAATACCTAGAGATCCACGTGGCGATTTACCGAGTCTCCACACCCTCGACGGCCCTTGTACGAGTCGAACCGTTCGTGGGCCAAACCCGTGCGCAACCCGAGCGGAGGGTTGCCGAAGTTCCGTCGGTCCAAATGTCCCCTTATGGCGGCACAACGGTCTTGCTAATTTCCCAACAAGCAGCACGCGAAGCCAATGGAGGAAAGCACATGAACGAGCTGATACATTTCACAAATGGGGATATTTATTAAACAATAGGTGAGGAAGGAGGGAAGCATGTAAGGGCAGAGTTATCTGAATATTGCTAAGCACGTATGTACAAGCAAAAAGCACTTAACAATTCATTACTTATGGACTGGCGCCACAAACACACACGCACACACCCAAAACAATTGGACGAAAATGGTCTTTATTCGGACCTCCAGCCCGGAGGACAGTCGACCTGGAGGTGAGAGTCTGTTTGACCTTTCTGCCTCGTGCGGTCTTCAAGGACCAGGTCCTCGGGGCAGAACTGGACCCCCAGCATGATCCAGACGATCCAGACGCCCTCACGACCGGGCTCCAGGCGAATGGAAGTCAGCAGGGCGAGGCTGGTAGGAGAAGACCCTCCGTTGCACCGACCACTCCGTACGCATACGCTTTCGCACTCCACTACCTTGCGCGCAGATGCTCACTTCTTGCCAGAACCCCCACGTGTGCAGAGCGTGCCCATAACTATACCCCCCTCTTCGGGCGGGGGGGGGGGTGGTTCGCCTCCTTGCGACCCTCCCTTTCTCACTGGCCGGTTTTGGCATGCAAATTGCTCGTCGTCTCTCTCACTGGCCAAAACGAGCGGCAAATCCGTCGATTGGCCTGGGGGCGTGGTGAGGTCACGCGGACCTCTTTCCTCCTGCCCTGGGCCCGGGTTGGCTGAGTGGTGGTCACCCCACCCGTAGCGCGCCGATTGGTCGAGGGCCGCCACGAAGCCCCTTCTTGAACTCCGCCTTCTTCCAAAGGACCGCCCCTCCAAATGGAAGTGAGCAACATGGTTCTGTGTGGGCTCTGCCTATGTACGTGCTGACACGCACGCAGACAATGGCGTCGGTCAGAGCGAGGTGAAGGTGACGCTGGCGTTGTCGTAGTCATGAGGGGTGTAAAGTAAAAGAAAACCCTGACTATCAAAGTGACTCACAGCGCAAGTACATTTATTTTGCCCATTAAACGCAGGGCGGGGATCCTAACTAAATACACATACTTACCGAAATAACTGAGCTGTAGGACCTGTGTGTTGAGTGTGATGGGTTCCAAATTCGGAACAATATTCCATTCGTGCATCATCCAGCCGTTCTCAAGGCATGATGTGATTCATGACTCAAGACACACTAAAATTGCCTATCCAGTTGTGGGAATCTTCAAAACTGCACCGAAACATATGTGCGCATGAACATGATGTGTATTCATGCTTAAACAGCAGACAGAAGGGATAAACAGTGCACACAACAAACATCCCTCTGCTCTAAGTCATGAGCCAGCTACCAAATCACAAACAGAAAGTTTCAAACACAGGCTGCTTTCACTCTCTGCCTGAAGTTTTACATTGAATTGATTCATTATTTAGTTGTTGCAATATAATTTCCAACAAGACATTCATGTATGACATCGTACGGTAATCTTCAGTTACTTATCGAGCTCACAATCGCTTCTAATTCGGATGTTCACCAAGATCAAATTCACACACACACCACCTCGCTATCAGTTCTGGTCTGAAAACACTCTCAACGGCATCCGCCCTGCAACCCAAAGGGACCGCACCACAATGCTAGGGCTCTGTCTTTTTACCCTTAGATGCATGAGTGCAAAAAGATATTGCAAGAAAACAGCCAAACTGGGTCATTTTTGACCCACTTATGCATCTAAGGGTTAAAACAAGCGGACATATACCCAGTTATTTGTGTCCATGCCAAAGATGCAATGACATGTGAGGAGTCTGTCGTCATCGTTTTTCCTCTGGCATTGGCGTGTGCACTTATTCCAGTGAAATCTACTGGACTCGCACACGCTCCATTTCAACACTCACTTAGTACTACATGCAGATCAATGCAAATCAGTGCGCATACAAATCAGATATAAATACAAACACACAAGAGTTCCAGGTTGGAACACCCAACTTATGTCTTGAACACAAAACTTAACATTTCCAATCACAAAGGATTCAGGAATCCGTCCAAAATATGTAATTCCTTAATACAAAACTATAGGATTTACGAATCCGAAATACCTCCACACAATACCAATGCAACAGTTTCACAGCAAGCAAACTTCCAGCGAGCACAATGAACAAACAGAAATCCAATGAGGTAACTCGACAAACATTTGTAACACTTATTCATTCTCCACCTTGGGGACTTGAACTTTTTAACGAGCAGGGCCTCCAACCCTCTCCTGGGAAGGGGCTGTGACCCCCCCCCCCCTTTCAGATGCCTCGAACCACTGTCAGCACGGTGGAGCCTTCAACTCTCCGTCAGAAGTCTCTAACCCCTATTAGAAACATTTGAATGCCCAGGATAAATCCTGTAATCTTCGGTGGCCTCCAACCACCTAATTTTTAGGTCTGTCACTGAAGGTTCTCCTTTGTTTACCTCTCCTATCAATGGAGTATCACGTTACCGGTTTGGCTGAGAGATGCAGCATCCGATCTGAAGTGAGAGCAAACATCTTAGTTTGTGGCCACTTGTTTGCTGTTATGCCAGACGATGCTGTTGCCAGCCCTGCCAGGGTTTGCGGTCCCTGTTCGAGCCCCAAAATTGTGGTGGAAAAGAATTCCATTTCCACAAGTTGGATCAGCACACAAAAGGAGAATGTTTAATGATGTATATACGGAGGCAGAACATTCAATGATTCATTGAAACATTCAATGATTCACTGAAACATTCAAATGGACTTCACTGAAACAGAAGCCCGAAGTAATCCCTCTTATACACAATTTGACATTCCAAAAAATGGGAGGGTGAGACATTTGGCAATACAACTACGGGATGAGCTGATAAGCATGAAGCAAAATAACTCAAAACTGCAATAAGTGTCCATTTTGGGTGGGAGGGAGAGATTGACACAATCATGGCAAAAGTTGCAGTGTTATCAACCGGGTCACCCTGTTTCTATGCAGCGAGCAAGACCTTTTTTTCATAGTAAGATATTCCTTTTATCAATATGTCGGTCAAAAGACTCTTGGGAAAAGGGAAACATTACTGACAGCCAATGCAACTATAGTACTGAAATTAAATATATAAAGCACCAGCAACAATTATAATTGAGAATACATGAATCTAATAATTTTTCTTCCATATCAGCTTGACAGCTACGAACTTCGAATGCCATCAAGCCATCTGGTGTTGAATGGGCGTGGGGATACAGGATATTGCATGTGGACAGCCAGGCGAGTTCGGCAGCTACATACTTCGAACACAGGCAAACCATCTGAACTTGAATGGGTGTGGGGATGCAGCATCTAGCATGTGGACAGCCAGCCACCTCGACAGCTCCGTACTTCGATCCCCAAAAAGGCATCTCATCTTGAATGGGTGTGGCTGTGCAGCAGAGAGCACATGGACAGAATGCCATCTCGACAGCAAATCAAAAATAATCAGTCAAGGCTTAACTTTTGTTTGTTGTTGCATGTGTAATGTGGGACGTTCTTAGATCTGTGAACCGCAAACACAGAATCCTCAACTGAATAGTCAGACAAGGCTTAACTTTTGTTTGTTGGTGTGTGTGTAATGGGGGACGTTCTTCGATCTGGGAACCCCAAACAGAATCCTCAACTGAATAGTCAGTCAAGGCTAAACTTTTGTTTGTTGGTGTGTGTGTGTGTAATGGGGGACGTTCTTCGATCTGGGAACCCCAAACACAGATCCTCAACTGAATAACCAGTAGAGGCTTTACTTTTGTTAGTGGTGTGTGTATAATATAGGATGTTTTTGGATATCTGAATCCCAAACATAGAATCCTCAACTGCACAGTCAGTCGAGACATAACTTTTCCTTGTTGGTGTGTGTATCATGGGGGACGTTCTTCGATCTGTGAACCCCAAATACAGAATCCTCAACTGAATAGTCAGTCGAGGCCTAACTTCAAGATAAGAATGTTTGCTGGTGTTCGAAGTACATAGTTGTCAAGCTAGATAGCTGTTCACATGCTATATCCTGATTCCATTCCAGATCAGATGCCTTGCTGGTATTCGAAGTACGGAGCTGTCAAGCTAGCAAGCTGCTCACAGCTGAGCGAAGAAGAAGGAAAATAAGCCGTCCACAACCATGCCCACCAAAAGAAAAAATTGACGCGCCCCAACCACGCCCGTCAAAGTGATGGACATCCATTGTGGTTTCCACCTCCATCTCAATAATAAAGGAAATGAGCGAGGATATTTTCACCAACCATGAACCAAATGAAAAGATGAATTTCTGCTTCCTGATCTGATCTCCAGAATCCAGGCAGTCAGTAAAAGTTGTCACAGATTTCCGCACAGCAAACTAAACTGCAAATATACAACTGAACTTCTTGGTCCTCATTCATATTCAGATTGTGGAACTTATTGAGCAGAATAATCGATGGCTTCGAGTGTGGTGGATGATTTCAAATCGACACAATGTCAAAGCACCATTCAAGATAACTGAGGTGGAGAGCACATAAATGTTGAGATGTTTGCAAGCATAATGCCCAGATTGGTTGGAACATCACATAAGTATTTTACTGTCAAATTCAAACAATCTACAAAAAAAGAGAATATTGAGCAGTGATTGAAAATGGCACAAAAGACTGATTCAAAACCAAAGCGTCAAATTCTATATACTACGACAATAAAACGAATGTGGTATGGGTTTGGGTGTTTCTTACTAGAGGATAGGAACCTAGCTCAAAAGCTAGGTCGTTTGAAAGCTGGCAAGGCATCTCATCTATCCATATGCTATATCCTGGATGCCTACGCCCATTCAAGATCAGATGGGTTGCTGGCGTCCGAAGTTCGTATCTATCGAGCTGGACTGGTTGTCCACATGCTATGTCCTGTATCTCCATGCCCATTGAACATCAGATTGGTTGCTGGTGTTCGAAGTACATAGCTGTCGAACTCGCTGGCTGTCCACTTGCTATCTACTGCATTCCCACACCCATTCAAGATGAGACGGCTTGCTGGCCTTCGAAGTACATATCTGTCGAACGAGCGACCTATCCACATGCTCTATCCTGTATTTTTTTTTTTCATTTCATTACATTTCGGTTTATTTTTTTAAAACATCCATGGAAAAGACAGTCAGTTGATTGATAGATACAAGATTATATCAGAACAGCAATAAGAATCATGTTAATAACAAATGTAAAAGTACCAAGATCACAAGGAAAAACAGAATTCAAACAAACATTCTACATTAAATTGATATATATATATATATATATATATATATATATATATATATATATATATATATATATATATATATATGTATGTATATATATATATATATATATATATATATATATATATATGTATGTATATATATATATATATGTATGTATATATGTATGTATATATATATATTATATATATGTATGTATATATATATATATGTATGTATATATATATGTATATATATATATATGTATATATATATATATATATGTATATATATATATATATATATGTATATGTATATATATATGTATATGTATATATATATATGTATATGTATATATATATATATATATGTATATGTGTATATGTATATATATATATATATGTATATATATGTATATATATATATATATATATATATATATATATATATATATATATATATATATATATATATATATATATATATATATATATATATATATACATCCACATTACAAAATTAAGCATTTTATTCAAAAAACGAATTGTCGAATTTTTAGAACTTTGAGTCCTATAATGAGGTCGGTCAAGATTTTGAGTATTTCTGAGTAGAATATAATGCCGAGATACAGATTGACGAGTGGAAGGAAGAATGCCATGGTGATGCTCAGACTTCAGAACCCCCAAGTCCAAAACACAAGAGAAGCTCATTCCTGCTTTCACTCAACGATTGTATATCAAGATGAGTAAGTTGTTACACATCGGACAGAATAGATGAGTACGCAATAAAGCGAAATGCACGCTTCTGGAGTCGCTCAATCCCATCACCGTGAACCCTCGTGATGCACGAACCCCACATGGGCACACCAAACTCCAGGAAAAAGGACGGAAGAACACTTTGTATGTTTCAACAAGATCAAGGGCACTGACACTGAATTTCTTCTAAGTTCAAAGAACATTGAGTCATTTTTCAATCGAACTTTGTTGAGTTCTGTGCAACTCTTCGACCATGCTCAAGTCGTCCACATGTTTCCAACGGTATCCTTTTGTGACAGCTACATCATTCACTAAAACAAGGAACAAAATTGGTCCTGGTTTCGTCCCTTGTGGAACTCTGCATGAGAGACTCAAGGGGTTCGATGTCTACCCCTGATGGTGAACCACTTGGGAACGATCGGAAAAGAAACCACACTGTCGGTATAATGGAAGCATCAACCCCAAGTTGAACGAGCTTTTGAATGACCCTGGAGTGGTTGATGAGGTCAAATGCCATAGTAGAGTCAACAGTGCAGATTTTTGCATAATGCCCTCGTTGGTCAAGATTTCGATATCTAACGTCGAACATGTGGACTAAATAGTGGTTGATAGAGGTTCCTTTCGTCATTCCATACTGTGCAGGATCAAAGTGAGGTTTAAAATCGACCATCAACCAGTCAGCACGAAAACTTTCAAACACCCCAGCTAAAATAAATGTAATTGACATGGGGTGAAGCTGATCAAATCCAGTAATCCGAGGAGTCTTAGGAATCGCACATGTTGTGGCACACTTCCATTGAGCAGGGAAGTAACCATTCTGCAAGCATTTGTTAAATATCTTTGTAAGAGGGCCTGAGATTTCCAGTGCAAACTCTTTGAGAAGACGAGTTGGTACATCATTAGGATGAGGTGCCTTGGATGCGTTGAGATGTCTAACACGAAAATAAACCTTGTGCTGATAGATTGTCGGTGGAGACGCAGATCATGCTGGAAGATAAGCCGTAAGAGTAGCTGGATCCAGCGGAGGTAACGTAGTACAGTTGCGTGTAAAATGCGTGTCAAGATCATTGGCTAGTTGAACCGAGACTGGAGAGCACACCCAGAACACCTGCAGGACTTCCAAATTTTTCAAAAATAAAAAAAAGAATTGCAGGAAATAAACAGCACAGAACAACCCAACAAAATGTTCGTGACATTACAGGGCTATGTGATTAAAAGACCGAGATACGTAGATGATGAGAAAGAGAATGATAACAAGAAGCGAATACTTCGATATCGCGCGGCTGGGGCCATTAAAAGTCGAGGTTAAGAATGATGAAACAATTTTGCAGTTATAAAATTTAAATGTAGACACGGTGAATTAGCTTGCATGATGGGAAGAGTTGTGACGTTGGACAAATTTCTATTTATAGCCCTCAGATCAAAGGGACGTACGCGGCCATAAGTGTGACAGAAGACACAGGACAGAATAGCCAATTATATAACAGCGTGATGTCGCCGCGCGCTGTAAAAATTGGTGACATTCATACCTTATAGATGTAGAATAATAAAAAGAGTTGAATTTTTTTTAAATAGCAGGAAAATAATGCACAAAAGATAGCAGAAAAAAAATCCTACAGCAGTAAAACAATACACAAAAAGGGGGTTATACTCTCACCAGGCATCCCGCTGCATTGCATCCAAGATATACTCGAGGAACTCGTACGAACATCTCCCTCGTTTCCTGGTAAAAATGTTGTTCAAAACCTGGAACCATGCAAATAGCAATCCATCAAATGGTGATCCATTCATCTTAAAATCAAAGAAATCTATGAATTTTAACGGCACAACAAATATCATGGAAACTACAAATCATTTGGGTCATCAGTGTAAGAATTTTGTGAAGAGATTTTATTGATTCCAATATTAAATCATTGGTAAAAAAAAAAAAAAAACAGCAAAACAAGGAAGCCTTTTCTTCTTGCGCTGGTTGAAAGAACTCACAAATGGGAGGTTACAGTTATATTTCTTAACACCAAATGTTTTTGTTTGCGTGTGATTGCGTGTACGTTGCATCTACATTGTCCAGGCTCAATTTTATTTCTGGTAGAAAATATAATTTTTGCGTGGGTTTGGATTAAGTTGAACTATCAAGTATCAACTATGAACTGTCTATCAAGGTTGAACTCGACGAGTATCCTACATTACAAGAAACCACAACTGCTATCAACCTTATGAAAAGCAACAAAGCCCCTGGAATTTATGGAATATAACCTGAAGCTCTGAAATATGGTGGTCCTGTGTTACACTCAAAGCTCCATAAATTATTTGTAGCCTGTTGGGAGCAGGATAAAATTCCACAAGATCTGCGTGATGCTGTGATCATCACCCTGTATAAAAACAAAGGAAACAACTTGGACTGTTTCAACTACCGTGGGATCCCCATCTTTCCACTGCTGGGAAGATTTTGGTTAGAATTCTCCTTAACAGGCTTGTACTTGCCATGGCAAAGGAGGTCCTCCCAGAGAGTTATTGTGGCTTTAATGTAAACAGAGGTGCAAATGCCTTCGACGGATTTATGGAAAAAGGCCATGAATAAATTTTGAAATGCATTTTTGGGTAAAAGTGGGGAAGCTGACTATTTACCATAAGTAGGGTATGCTACATTCGATTAACCCGGTTCCCAAACCGAATTTTGAGTTTTTCACCATCGAATTTGGACAAACAAAATGGCTGCCAAATTGCAAAAAAAATTTTGACCCATTCTTGGGGCAAGAGCATTTACATATCATGTATGTATATATATATATATATATATATATATATATATATATATATATATATATATATATATATATACACATATAAAGATATACACACAAATTTATACCTTAGTTTGTATTAGACGAATGTTTCTCTTTATTTGCAGGTGACAATGTTTCCAGTGGTGAGCTTGAAAAGGCCTTCATCTGTGGATTACAGCTTGTGCATATTCTGCCAAACCCATAAAGCCAGAGTTCCTCTAAGTGAAGCAAGTGATCATGGACTCAGCACAGTTAGGACTGCTGTTTGTAGCAGAAGGGAACTAAGGAACTCAAAGAATATCGATGTGATTGATCGTCTTGAAGATGTGTTAGATTCTGTTGCAGCCGAAAAACTTGTGTGGCACAAAATGTTTTGTGCTCACTTCACGGACAAAAGTAAAATTTAACGACAGAGGATTCAGGCAGAACATTCGAAAGAGGAAGCAAGTTGTAGTGGTAGTAGTGGTGTCTCAGGTGGTGACAAGCGTTTATTACAAAAAGGGATGGCACGTACTCATGGGAACTTTTGCATTTTCTGTCAAACCACTGAGATGAAGGGACGTCTGAGTTCAGTAATAACAAAACAAATGAGTAATTATATTACTGAAGCTTCTCATCTTGACTGCAAAGTCAGCATTCGACTGAGTGGTGTGATTGACTTGATCGCAACCGAGGCCAAATATCACCTGACTCGTCCGAGAGCATTCACCGGATCTACCACAAAAACAAAGCAGGAATCAGCCAATACAGACCTTGCTATGATATGGTTATGGAAGGAGCTTCATCAAGCAGCTGACAATGGGCACGTATTGCTTCTTGAGGATGTCTGGGAGAGGTATAAGTAGCTGGCTGAGGAATCATCAACTCCGATTCAACAGTCCTACTGCAGTCGAAGTACAACAGTGAAGGAAAAGTTACAGTCAAAGCTAGCTAACCTTTTAAACTTCTTCCAACCACTTGACAAGTGTTTATCAGAGCGGAAAATTATATTGTTTCCTTTAAAGTATCAACCTACTGCAGTTCTGAAAATGAAAGACGACATCCAGGAGAGTGAGGAAATGTCAACACTGCCTAAATATGAGCCGGAAGATGACACTTTCCTGTCATTGGTACATGTAGCTCTGAAAATTTGCGGGGATATGATGGCAACCCCAGGCTACCAAGGTTTCCCTGTAAGTGAAGATGCTGCAACAGAATGCATTCCAGGTAGTTTATATATGCTATTGAAACTTATCTTTGGTGGTCAAGAGGCCCTAGAATACGACAGTGCTGAAAACGATGAGGAACTTGTCCGAAGCAGAGTTCTGAGTATCGCACAGGATCCTGTTTACTGTGTCAGTGGAGCTCATACCTCCGCCAGACTGAACAGTTCATGTTTTGTATCCCACTCATAGGCTGGACATGGATCTGGACTCGAACCAAATTAAAATTGGCTTGTTCTTGTCACCAAAACTAACACACCCACCTCGTTTTGTCATAACTCGTCCACAACATTTTAAAATATCATGCGATACAGTGCATCATTTTTGGCCTCATCTCTCAATGGTGAAGAATCACTTAAAAAAATAAATAATTATTGTATCCGGATGCGGATGTTCAGCAAAAATAAAATCAATTCGTCCTTGTCCCACACCAAAGCTGTCCACCAAGTTTCATGCTCAGCCATCCACAACCTTTTGAAATACCGTGCTATGTATCGTTTTTCGCCCTTTCACTCAATGACCGTGAAGAATCACTGAATAATAACCAGATCCAGATCTTCACCAAAATCTAATCAATTCATCAGCGTCACACACTAAACCTGTCCACCGAATTTTGTCCACAACTTTTTTTGTTTGTTTACTGTTTCCGAATTTTTTGTTTCCGAATCTGTCCACAACTTTTTCAGATATCCTGCTCACAGACAAATAGACAGACACACCGACAAGCAGACAGGGGTGAAAGCGTAACCTCCATCCACCTTCAGTGGTGGAGGTAATGAAATGGCTGCCCTTACTATGATGGATTGTTAAAAAGCTGTTATCAAGTATAAAATGGAAGACATCTAGGTGAGCTATATGATTGGACTCGTGCCCACACCATTCTCAATTACCTCAACAGCATCATGTAAAAAGACGTGGAGGAGTTGACGCCATTCTTATTCATCCTTCCCCACTCACTTCTCTTCCTCCTCCCTGACGTGTTCATGCAAGTACCTTCCTCCAAGAAAGAAAAGAAAAGGGAAAACGTTTCTCAACTTAATTGGTCACATGTGTTGGAAATGTCCCATGATTTCTGAGCTGACATAATGATTCAACAATCGGAAATGATAAAAAGCAGCAATATTCAATTTTAATCAAACTCCAAATATTTAGAAGACGAGACGCAAAAAGAATACCCATTGTCTCAGGTGATGGGAAACTCATCAAAGTCTTCACGTTGTCTTCAACTGATTTCAACCCAGATCGATGGTCCAAACGTCCTCCCAGACTCCATTTTCCCATCGGCCCACATCACCGCATCCACATTTATAATTTGTGTTCATATGTCTTCCTGATCGTTGAACTCAATTCACCCACATTCTCTCTTCACACTCTCTGGCGTTTGTACTGTCTCACGAATTCTTCCTTTTCATTTTCATACGTGCGCTTCCTCTTCAGACTTCGCTTGCACCGCAACTCTTCGCAGTGGGTCATTTCTTCCTTTTGAATTCGCCTTTTCGTGTTTGGGTATTCCTCCCAGAGGTCTTCATCACACTCATTACTGTTGCTCTTTCTTCCCCTCTCTTGCAACTCCTGCTCTTGGCAGGTACTTTCTTGGGAAGACCTTGATGGGAGAAAAATTGAATGTGAAGTCATTGTCTTTTTTTCACAAACTCTCAATTTCATAAGGAAACTAGAGAGGGGGAGCACTCGGTCGAGTGCAAAACCTCCGCCGCCAATACTGCTTGGTCACTCCAGTGAACCTGATATCCTATTCATTCAATTTGACGTCAACAGTGCTCACAGAGTTATAGTTTGCAACTTTCCCTTTTACTTTTAACTTTTACATACTCAATTCATTCGTCATAACTAGATTCCTTGAGACAGAAATTGATTTTACGTGGGTATATCCACCTGAAGTTCCAAAATCAGCCGCAATTATAATTTTGCATGTTTTTTTTTGTTGGAAATCACTTAAAACATGTAGAAATGCAAAAAAAAAAAATTCAAATATTTTTTCTAAATGGCCGCCATAGCGGCCATATTGGATTTTGGACCAAGTCTAAAATCTAATGGCATGATCCTTGGACCAGACCTAACCCCCCCACCAAGTTTCGTCGAAATCCGTCAAGGACTTTTTCTGTAATACTGTTCACAAACAAACAAACAGAAAGGGGTGAAAACAGTCACCTCCGATCTTCGATGGCGGAAATTAATAAAAAACCGAATCTCATATATTGATAAAGATGCAAAATCTGTCTTTATCTGAATATCAATTACCATGGTTTATTTGTACGTATGAAGATTGGTCATTAAGTTGGTGGCCTAACTTAGGAGGACAATAAGTTATGGTGATCATTCAATGAAAAATTTTCATTTCGGAATAACATCATCTCTGAAAGTTGATGATAATTCACTAGATCTTGAGACCTCAGAAAACCAACTTACTGGTTATGTCTCGTCTGAGGGATTGCATGTGGCAAATATAATAAGTAATGATAAACCTCGGGAGAGTGAGAGTGGCAGAAGGTTCATAATGTCATGGTGCAGGTTATTCGATAATAATAACAATAATAAACCTCGAGAGAGTGAGCGGAACAGAA
>NC_140961.1:13937955-14012955 GCF_056783735.1 Eptatretus burgeri | reverse complement strand
GGATTTAGATCGTACCTTTTTGGAAAACTCTGAAAAAGTACGGATCCCTTATCGGATCGTGAAGCGTCAATATTTCTGCCACGTGGTACAGGGTTATTTGCCAATTTTCGAAATACAGTAGACTCGGCGTAAGTCGTCACCCTCGGGACCGAGAAAAAAAGTGACGACTTCGACATGTGACGACTTACGCGTATGCGAACATTCATGATGACTGTGGGGTGAAGGATGAAGTCGCGCGTGGCCTGGACACGTACGTGTGAGAGGGCGCAACAATCTCTTAGCCGGCTATTGTACCACTAGGGAAACACAATCCTTGGGGCATAGGTGGGGGTTCATTGGTGAGTTGGAAAGTGATCAAGCAAAGATGGAATTCATGAATCACTTTATCAAAAGTAAAGATAATGAACAACTGTAAGACAACTCATATACCATCGGTATATGACCATCGACAAATGTGGAATGAATGGCTGTTAAAATTCATACATTGGAATGAATGTAGAATGAGTTTCCATATGGAATGAAAACTCATATACCATCGACAAATTACATGACACACAGTCATCGTGATGACTATCACTCAATACCTATGTGAAAGTGAGTGTGGTAATGTACAAAACAAGCCAATATTAAACCATGATGGGACTTCAACACTAAGGTCGATCGATCCTTTACTCCTTCGCCAGAGACTGCATTGTGCAGCCTGTCTACCTCTTCAGATGCATGTGGGACGGAGCGCTGACTGAGTTGATCGCAGCGCAGTTATAAATAGCTGATCACTGGCGGTGTAAACCAATGAGCGCGCATCACGATTCCATGACATCGGGCTTCTCACGAGGTAGAAGTTCCGTGCGACGAGTTCGGCATGGTAATTTTCTTGAGTTTCCATTACGCGGGAACGGACAACATCTCATGACTTCGACGAAGTGACGACTTAGAGATGACGACTTCCAGACTTTATTCAAAGGGATTTAACATTAGATAAATTCGGGACTTTTTGACGCTGCCGAATTAGGCGAAGTGACGAGTTACAGGCTGCCGACTTACGCCTCGTCTACTGTACCTAGATTTCTCCGAGTCTCCACACCCTCGACGGCACCCGTACGGAACGAGCAGCTTGGCGTACTCGAACCGTGTGCAACCCGGGCGGTTGATCGCCGAGATCTGTCGGTCCAATTGTCCCGTTACAGCGGCAACAGCCTGTCTAATTTCCCAACACCCAGCACGCTTAGCCAATGGAGGAAGGGACACGAATGACCTGAAACATTTAACAATTGGGGTTTATTAATAATGGGGCAGGGGAGCACAAAAGAGCAGAGTTAGACTGACCATAAGAAATGCACAAGCAAAAAACACTTAACAATTCATTACTTATGGACTGGCACCACAAACACACACACGCACACACCCAAAAGAATCGGACCAAAGTGGTCTTTATTCGGACCTCCAGCCCGGCGGACAGTCGAGCTGGAGGTGAGAGTCTGTTTGACCTTTCCGCCTCATGTGGTCTTCAACGACCAGGTCCTCGGGGCAGAACTGGACCCCCAGCACAATCCAGTCGCCCTCACGGCCAGGCAACAGGCGAACGGAAGTCGGCAGGGCGAAGGCTGGCAGGAGAAGACCCTCCGTTACACCGACCACTCTGTGCGCAGACGCTTTCGCACTCAACCACCTTGTGCACACAGATGCTTACTTCTTGCCAGAAAAAAACTCTCCGCACGTGCAGATCGCGCCCATAATTATACCCCCCTCTTCAGAGGGGGGAGAAACACCTCCTCGCGACCCTCCCTCTCTCATTGGCTGGTTTCGGCGTGCAAATCGCTCGTCATCTCTCCCTCCGGCCAAAACGGGCGGCAAACTCCTTGATTGGCATGGGGGCGTGGTGACATCACGTGGACCGCCCCTCACACAGTCGGGGAAGTCTGATGGGCCGGGCGATGGTCACCTCAATCGTTGCATGCTGATTGGTCGAGGGCTGCCACGTGGCTCCTCCTTGAACTCCGCCCACCATGATGTCGGCCAGAGCGAGGTGAAGGAAGCTAAGTGAAGGTGAGGGTGATGCAGTGTTGATGTAAAAATAAAATAAAAACCCGAACTCTCAAAATAACTGCGCAGCGCATTAACATTTAATTACCTATTAGACAAGGGACGGGAAGCTATCTATCCACATTTACTTATCGATATAACTGAACTATAGGACCTGTATGTTGAGTGTGCTCATGGCTTCCAGATTCGCAACACTACCCCTCCCCCCCTCCCCTTTTTACAGACTCAACCTGAGTCGTCAAATTTGCGTGTGACCAGCATGTGTAAGTTCTCCCCAAGTACATTTTACCTTCGGATCCCTGAGTGCGACATTTTTTTTTATATACATGTCCCAAAAATAAATAACCTAATGCGCTGCGTAACTAGCTGACAGACTCACACAGACAACTTAAATACATTGCCGGTGCTATGACAAACATGCAGGTGGGTTAAAGAAGTTATTTACAATTTTTTTTACCTTAACTATTTACACTAACCATGGCCCAGGACCTGGCATCTGTGGGGGAAAAAAAGCATGGCAAAGTTAGTCAACAGTTTTGTGTGGGTGAGTGCTCCGCAGATGAAGGTCAGTCGTCCTCAGGGCCTGCTCAAAAGATCCCCCTTGAGTATTTCAGTAGACCTTCTTCTCTTCATTCTTTCATACCCCCAGCTGCTGGAGGCAACTTACTCTAACACGGCATGCCATGTGCCGTCCCACAGGCCATTTGAAGAGGTAGCCAGGCTGCCCAATGCAGTCTCTGGCTCCGCTGTGCAAGAAGAGTGGCCAGGCTGCTCACTGCAGTCTCTGGCTCATGGAAACGAATGGATGATGGACGCAAGAACACAAAAACGATGCACGGGCTGCACCAATGCAGTCCCCGTGTGCAGCTTCCTGCAGGGCAGTCCTTGCAAACACTAGATGATCCTGGCACAAATGGTTGAGTTGGTGACACAGGGGCAATGCAAATAAGGGCTCGCAGGCATGGGGTTATGGCAGAGGCAGGCGAATAAGGCATGGCAAGGCAAACGCGAAACAGGCGATACAGCCCAACAGGCCAGCAGGTGAAGCTGGCCAGTCTCTGGTCTCGTTCCATGAGGTTTGTGGAGGGAGTGTGGTGGTGCCGGCCGCTCTGAAAATGGGCTCAGACTGACCCTACTATCTCCCCCTAACCTATCGCCCTTGCCTGTCTCTGTCCATACCTACTCCCTTAATTTGCAACACAAAACAACCCAATTTAGCTCCTTTTTCTTTATTTTTTTTATATACACTGCATATATATATATATATATATATATATATATATATATATATATATATATATATATATATATATATATATATATTTATATTTTGTTTGTTTGTTTTACAATTCAGTCTCCCAAACCCACTTACTGTCTTTGTCCGGCTAACCTATCCTTGTCCACCTAGCCTACTCCCAACCCCTACGTTCCTTTTTGGAGGGGAATAAGGAGACTAGCATCCTGTCTTGAGGCCCACCAAAGCCTCAGAAAGGCCTCCTCAGGGTTCAGAAATCTAACCCAAGGTGGGTCCAGCGGCCGAAAGAGAGCGAAGGGATGGATGGTGCGAAGGGGCACATCTAACTATCCTAGCATTTATTACACTTCAAACTACCCCGAGGCTTTCCAAAACGCCTGTCACTGAAACTATAGGTTCGAACAAACATGATTCCCGTCACCTGTGTTGGTGTCCATTATTAATTTGGGTTTTTCCCTCTAATTTTCATTCGTGCCCTTGCACAATTTCATGGCTGGGCAGCGTGGCTCACTTGGCAGGGATCCCTCCTCTGCCGAAACTCAAACTATGGCACCCCCGGGCCTTGAGGCTGTCTCCGAGCCTACCTGCTCCCTAAGAACAAGGGGGGTTGCCCTTCCCGGCATTGCCCCCCTTCCATGCACACATGGCATCTTTGGTGCTCCGGGTCCCGTTCCGCGGGTCGCCCGTGCCCAGTACACTATGCCGGTCCCTTGGACCCTTGGCCTACTCTGGCCGACTACTCCGGTGCCCGGGGTGCCCACTACTCGGTACTCACCTTCCCAAGCTACGCTCCCAGCCAGTCCATGAACTCTTGCACCCCTCCAAATGGGTTTCGTGCCTTCTCTTGACACCAACAACAAACCAACCTCCTTTTTGTAAATTTAACTAACCCACTAACTAACATAAAACTGACCCTGGGGTTCCTTGGGTAGGAATCACTCCTCCCCCCACTCATTCAGTCGCACCATGCATTCCACATTCACTCCATTCACACACTCGGCCCGCTGACCCATACTCATTCATTGTGTTTCTCTTTTTATTTTTTCCAACACCCTCTTATTTTTCACATCACTCAACACTGCCATTCTCATAACTAAATTCCCCGAACTACCTCGTACACGCTCGTCGTCCCTTATACTAATGCACGTTCCATTTAATCTACGTAGCTAAGCAACGTCCCCACTACACATTCCATGTCTGTTCATGTCCCCCAGAAAAACCAAACATCCATTCTAAATCGAACCTAAATCCCTCCAACCCATTCCACGGGCTCCATGAGGAACAACCCATGTCCCCATGAAGCTGGTCTAACTAACGCTAATCCTTCCCACTTACTAGTGCTCCCATGCCCAAACAAGGATGCTTGCCACCTTCCTGACGGGCCGTGTACTTGGAAGCGAGGCTCTTTTTTTCTGCACCGCCATGGTGGCAGTTTACGGCACGCCCATTCGTCCCTTTGGGCGATACCAACGTCCCCTCCGATGGCTGATCCGTGCAGCCATGACGTCACCCTGCCAATCGCAACGAGCGCTCGCTTTCGGGGAATTCCCCACGCGGGACGACGTGTGCTGTTCGCCCGCAGCTCGCGCCACAAGATCCCCGATGACGTCACCCACGCACCAAGCCTGCGCGGTTTCCCGTGCAGGCCGGCACGAGCGTGTCGTCCCGGAAACCCGCTCCGCACGTTCTGTGAACAGAACATGCGGTATGCAGTATGTGGAGCTTTGCACACGCGCGCACATGGGAACCCCCGTGTTCCAAATTCAATCAACACTTGCCGATATTTTCGCCGTCCACGCAGCCGGCTCGTATCCGATGTGGAACGTTTCCGGGCCGGATCGCAATCACGCAGACGCGCCTGTGCAGACCATGCACCACGGACCCCGTACATGCCGTCGCGCGAACCCGACGCGGTAACCAAATTCGTTCTACACGGCGCATAAGGCTCGCCACACCCGTCTCCCGTCTGAATCTGTCCGCGTTCCAATGCCCCGCATGCACTCACGCACGCCATGACACTTGCACCATACGCATGTTGCAACACACCCTCACCAGACACACCGGGACAATCACGCTGGGGATGGGAGTCCGCACAAGGGATCCCGAAGCCTCTACTCCTCCCCAAACTCCACGTGTACCCGTTCGCAGCACTCACCCGCTCCACCTCGTTCGGCTCAACCGGACCCACCTCGTCGCGATCTGCTTCAAGGGAGCATATTTCCTCCCTCCGTTCCTGAAGGAGGCTATCCTGCTGCTCGCACCGGGTCACGATACATTCCCCAATCTCAACCCCATTGTCCCCTCTTAGGTCTACCTGTGTGTGCTCGTCTTTAGTTCCATAATCCTGCGTCTCCCATTGTGTCTCTGACTTTTTCCGTCGTCCCCTCACGTTCATCAATTTCTCCCCTTGTCTCCTTTATTATCCGTGTCTCCGTCACCGTTAATTTCTCCATCACCTCCTTTAATTTTACCATCGTCCCCTCGTGTCTCAGTTTACACGTCTCCCCAATTATCGTCATGGAGTCTCTCGTCCCGTCCTTATCCGTCTCAATCGCGGGCTGGACACATTGCACACTCCGTGTCGGTTCGGTGTCTTCGCCACGTGGTGCCGTCATGATGCCTTTCATCCCGCCCAAGCCTGTCTGCAGGCCGAACCACATGCTCTGCAGTTCACCCCGCTGTGTTTGCATACCCCCCCCCTCAATGCCTGCATATTCGCATTCATTTTGTGCTCCATACTTTGCGCGCTCGTTTTTATTTCATTTTTCATATCTTCTTTCATTTCTTTTTGAAATCCATTCAATACTTCCAGAAACCGGCTACAGTCAAATGTCCCTGACGGAGCCGATTTGCAAGGGACCGGGAGGGCAGTTTTCTGGAGGAGGTGCTCATGCGCCGCCCCTCCCGCCGCTCCCAAACCACTTCTGGGTTCGGCTGCGGGGAAAACACGTGAGTGTAAATAATACCTGCATGGGTTGAACACGTGAGTGTCAATAATACCTGTATGGGTTAAACACGGGAGGGTAAATAATACCTGCATGGGTTGAACATGTGAGTGTAAATAATACCTGCATGGGTTGAACACGTGAGTGTAAATAATACCTGCATGGGTTGAACACGTGAGTGTAAATAATACCTGCATGGGTTAAACACGTGAGTGTAAATAATACCTGCATGGGTTGAACACGTGAGTTTAAATAATACCTGTATGGGTTAAACACGGGAGGGTAAATAATACCTGCATGGGTTAAACACGTGAGTGTAAATAATACCTGTATGGGTTGAACACGTGAGTGTAAATAATACCTGTATGGGTTGAACACGTGAGTTTAAATAATACCTGTATGGGTTAAACACGGGAGGGTAAATAATACCTGCATGGGTTAAACATGTGAGTGTAAATAATACCTGTATGGGTTGAACACGTGAGTGTAAATAATACCTGTATGGGTTAACCACCTGAGTGTAAATAATACCTGTATGGGTTAAACACCAATGAGTGTAAGTAATACCTGCATGGGTTGAACACGTGAGTGTAAATAATACCTGCATGGGTTAAACATGTGAGTGTAAATAATACCTGTATGGGTTAACCACCTGAGTGTAAATAATACCTGTATGGGTTAAACACCAATGAGTGTAAGTAATACCTGCATGGGTTGAACACGTGAGTGTAAATAATACCTGCATGGGTTAAACATGTGAGTGTAAATAATACCTGTATGGGTTAACCACCTGAGTGTAAATAATACCTGTATGGATTAAACACCAATGAGTGAAAGTAATACCTGCATGGGTTGAACACATGAGTGTAAATAATACCTGCATGGGTTAAACATGTGAGTGTAAATAATACCTGTATGGGTTAACCACCTGAGTGTAAATAATACCTGCATGGATTAAACACCAATGAGTGTAAGTAATACCTGCATGGGTTGAACACGTGAGTGTAAATAATACCTGCATGGGTTAAACATGTGAGTGTAAATAATACCTGTATGGGTTAACCACCTGAGTGTAAATAATACCTGTATGGGTTAAACACCAATGAGTGTAAATAATACCTGTATGGGTTAAACACGGGAGTGTAAATAATACCTGTATGGGTTAAACACGTGAGTGTAAATAATACCTGTATGAGTTAAAAATGTGAGTGGAAATAATACCTGTATGAGTTAAACACGTGAGTGTAAATAATACCTGCATGGGTTAAACACGTGAGTGTAAATAATACCTGCATGGGTTAAACACGTGAGTGTAAATAATACCTGTATGGGTTAAACACGGGAGGGTAAATAATACCTGCATGGGTTAAACATGTGAGTGTAAATAATACCTGTATGGGTTAACCACCTGAGTGTAAATAATACCTGTATGGATTAAACACCAATGAGTGTAAGTAATACCTGCATGGGTTGAACACGTGAGTGTAAATAATACCTGCATGGGTTAAACATGTGAGTGTAAATAATACCTGTATGGGTTAACCACCTGAGTGTAAATAATACCTGTATGGATTAAACACCAATGAGTGTAAGTAATACCTATATGGGTTAAACACGGGAGTGTAAATAATACCTGTATGGGTTAAACACGTGAGTGTAAATAATACCTGTATGAGTTAAAAACGTGAGTGGAAATAATACCTGTACGAGTTAAACACGTGAGTGTAAATAATACCTGCATGGGTTGAACACGTGAGTGTAAATAATACCTGCATGGGTTAAACATGTGAGTGTAAATAATACCTGCATGGGTTAAACACGTGAGTGTAAATAATACCTGTATGGATTAAACACCAACGAGTGTAAGTAATACCTATATGGGTTAAACACGGGAGTGTAAATAATACCTGCATGGGTTAAACATGTGAGTGTAAATAATACCTGTATGGGTTAACCACCTGAGTGTAAATAATACCTGTATGGATTAAACACCAATGAGTGTAAGTAATACCTATATGGGTTAAACACGGGAGTGTAAATAATACCTGTATGGGTTAAACACGTGAGTGTAAATAATACCTGTATGAGTTAAAAACGTGAGTGGAAATAATACCTGTACGAGTTAAACACGTGAGTGTAAATAATACCTGCATGGGTTGAACACGTGAGTGTAAATAATACCTGTATGGATTAAACACCAACGAGTGTAAGTAATACTTATATGGGTTAAACACGGGAGTGTAAATAATACCTGCATGGGTTAAACATGTGAGTGTAAATAATACCTGTATGGGTTAACCACCTGAGTGTAAATAATACCTGTATGGATTAAACACCAATGAGTGTAAGTAATACCTATATGGGTTAAACACGGGAGTGTAAATAATACCTGTATGGGTTAAACACGTGAGTGTAAATAATACCTGTATGAGTTAAAAACGTGAGTGGAAATAATACCTGTACGAGTTAAACACGTGAGTGTAAATAATACCTGCATGGGTTGAACATGTGAGTGTAAATAATACCTGCATGGGTTAAACACGTGAGTGTAAATAATACCTGCATGGGTTAAACACGTGAGTGTAAATAATACCTGCATGGGTTAAACACGTGAGTGTAAATAATACCTGTATGGATTAAACACCAACGAGTGTAAGTAATACCTATATGGGTTAAACACGGGAGTGTAAATAATACCTGCATGGGTTAAACATGTGAGTGTAAATAATACCTGTATGGGTTAACCACCTGAGTGTAAATAATACCTGTATGGATTAAACACCAATGAGTGTAAGTAATACCTATATGGGTTAAACACGGGAGTGTAAATAATACCTGTATGGGTTAAACATGTGAGTGTAAATAATACCTGTATGGGTTAACCACCTGAGTGTAAATAATACCTGTATGGATTAAACACCAACGAGTGTAAGTAATACCTATATGGGTTAAACACGGGAGTGTAAATAATACCTGCATGGGTTAAACATGTGAGTGTAAATAATACCTGTATGGGTTAACCACCTGAGTGTAAATAATACCTGTATGGATTAAACACCAATGAGTGTAAGTAATACCTATATGGGTTAAACACGGGAGTGTAAATAATACCTGTATGGGTTAAACACGTGAGTGTAAATAATACCTGTATGAGTTAAAAACGTGAGTGGAAATAATACCTGTACGAGTTAAACACGTGAGTGTAAATAATACCTGCATGGGTTGAACACGTGAGTGTAAATAATACCTGTATGGATTAAACACCAACGAGTGTAAGTAATACTTATATGGGTTAAACACGGGAGTGTAAATAATACCTGCATGGGTTAAACATGTGAGTGTAAATAATACCTGTATGGGTTAACCACCTGAGTGTAAATAATACCTGTATGGATTAAACACCAATGAGTGTAAGTAATACCTATATGGGTTAAACACGGGAGTGTAAATAATACCTGTATGGGTTAAACACGTGAGTGTAAATAATACCTGTATGAGTTAAAAACGTGAGTGGAAATAATACCTGTACGAGTTAAACACGTGAGTGTAAATAATACCTGCATGGGTTGAACACGTGAGTGTAAATAATACCTGCATGGGTTAAACACGTGAGTGTAAATAATACCTGCATGGGTTAAACACGTGAGTGTAAATAATACCTGTATGGATTAAACACCAACGAGTGTAAGTAATACCTATATGGGTTAAACACGGGAGTGTAAATAATACCTGCATGGGTTAAACATGTGAGTGTAAATAATACCTGTATGGGTTAACCACCTGAGTGTAAATAATACCTGTATGGATTAAACACCAATGAGTGTAAGTAATACCTATATGGGTTAAACACGGGAGTGTAAATAATACCTGTATGGGTTAAACACGTGAGTGTAAATAATACCTGTATGAGTTAAAAACGTGAGTGGAAATAATACCTGTACGAGTTAAACACGTGAGTGTAAATAATACCTGCATGGGTTGAACACGTGAGTGTAAATAATACCTGCATGGGTTAAACACGTGAGTGTAAATAATACCTGCATGGGTTAAACACGTGAGTGTAAATAATACCTGTATGGGTTAAACACGGGAGGGTAAATAATACCTGCATGGGTTGAACACGTGCGTTTAAATAATACCTGTATGGGTTAAACACGGGAGGGTAAATAATACCTGCATGGGTTAAACACGTGAGTGTAAATAATACCTGTATGGGTTGAACACGTGAGTGTAAATAATACCTGTATGGGTTAAACACCAATGAGTGTAAGTAATACCTGCATGGGTTGAACACGTGAGTGTAAATAATACCTGCATGGGTTAAACATGTGAGTGTAAATAATACCTGTATGGGTTAACCACCTGAGTGTAAATAATACCTGTATGGATTAAACACCAATGAGTGTAAGTAATACCTGCATGGGTTGAACATGTGAGTGTAAATAATACCTGCATGGGTTACACATGTGAGTGTAAATACTACCTGTATGGGTTAAAAACGTGAGTGTAAATAATACCTGCATGGGTTAAACATGTGAGTGTAAATAATACCTGTATGGGTTAAAAACGTGAGTGTAAATAATACCTGCATGGGTTGAACACGTGAGTGTAAATAATACCTGCATGGGTTAAACATGTGAGTGTAAATAATACCTGTATGGGTTAACCACCTGAGTGTAAATAATACCTGTATGGATTAAACACCAATGAGTGTAAATAATACCTATATGGGTTAAACACCAATGAGTGTAAATAATACCTGTATGGGTTAAACACGTGAGTGTAAATAATACCTGTACGAGTTAAAAACGTGAGTGGAAATAATACCTGTATGAGTTCAACACGTGAGTGTAAATAATACCTGTATGGGTTAAACACGTGAGTGTAAATAATACCTGTATGGGTTAAACACGGGAGGGTAAATAACACCTGCATGGGTTAAACATGTGAGTGTAAATAATACCTGTATGGATTAAACACGTGAGTGTAAATAATACCTATATGGGTTAAACATGTGAGTGTAAATAATACCTGCATGGGTTGAACACGTGAGTGTAAATAATACCTGCATGGGTTAAACATGTGAGTGTAAATAATACCTGTATGGGTTAAACATGTGAGTGTAAATAATACCTGTATGGGTTAAACATGTGAGTGTAAATAATACCTGTATGGGTTAAACATGTGAGTGTAAATAATACCTGTATGGGTTAAACATGTGAGTGTAAATAATGCCTGTATGGGTTAAACATGTGAGTGTAAATAATACCTGTATGGGTTAAACACGTGAGTGTAAATAATACCTGCATGGGTTAAACACGTGAGTGTAAATAATACCTGCATGGGTTGAACACGTGAGTTTAAATAATACCTGTATGGGTTAAACACGTGAGTGTAAATAATACCTGCATGGGTTAAACATGTGAGTGTAAATAATACCTGTATGGGTTAACCACCTGAGTGTAAATAATACCTGTATGGGTTGAACACGTGAGTGTAAATAATACCTGTATGGGTTAAACACCAATGAGTGTAAGTAATACCTGCATGGGTTGAACACGTGAGTGTAAATAATACCTGCATGGGTTAAACATGTGAGTGTAAATAATACCTGTATGGGTTAACCACCTGAGTGTAAATAATACCTGTATGGATTAAACACCAATGAGTGTAAGTAATACCTGCATGGGTTGAACACGTGAGTGTAAATAATACCTGTATGGGTTAACCACCTGAGTGTAAATAATACCTGTATGGATTAAACACCAATGAGTGTAAGTAATACCTGCATGGGTTGAACATGTGAGTGTAAATAATACCTGCATGGGTTACACATGTGAGTGTAAATACTACCTGTATGGGTTAAAAACGTGAGTGTAAATAATACCTGCATGGGTTAAACATGTGAGTGTAAATAATACCTGTATGGGTTAAAAACGTGAGTGTAAATAATACCTGCATGGGTTGAACATGTGAGTGTAAATAATACCTGCATGGGTTAAACATGTGAGTGTAAATAATACCTGTATGGGTTAACCACCTGAGTGTAAATAATACCTGTATGGATTAAACACCAATGAGTGTAAATAATACCTATATGGGTTAAACACCAATGAGTGTAAATAATACCTGTATGGGTTAAACACGTGAGTGTAAATAATACCTGTATGGGTTAAAAACGTGAGTGGAAATAATACCTGTATGAGTTCAACACGTGAGTGTAAATAATACCTGTATGGGTTAAACACGTGAGTGTAAATAATACCTGTATGGGTTAAACACGGGAGGGTAAATAACACCTGCATGGGTTAAACATGTGAGTGTAAATAATACCTGTATGGATTAAACACGTGAGTGTAAATAATACCTATATGGGTTAAACATGTGAGTGTAAATAATACCTGCATGGGTTGAACACGTGAGTGTAAATAATACCTGCATGGGTTAAACATGTGAGTGTAAATAATACCTGTATGGGTTAAACATGTGAGTGTAAATAATACCTGTATGGGTTAAACATGCGAGTGTAAATAATACCTGTATGGGTTAAACATGTGAGTGTAAATAATACCTGTATGGGTTAAACATGTGAGTGTAAATAATGCCTGTATGGGTTAAACATGTGAGTGTAAATAATACCTGTATGGGTTAAACACGTGAGTGTAAATAATACCTGCATGGGTTAAACACGTGAGTGTAAATAATACCTGCATGGGTTGAACACGTGAGTTTAAATAATACCTGTATGGGTTAAACACGTGAGTGTAAATAATACCTGCATGGGTTAAACATGTGAGTGTAAATAATACCTGTATGGGTTAACCACCTGAGTGTAAATAATACCTGTATGGGTTAAACATGTGAGTGTAAATAATGCCTGTATGGGTTAAACATGTGAGTGTAAATAATACCTGTATGGGTTAAACATGTGAGTGTAAATAATACCTGTATGGGTTAAACATGTGAGTGTAAATAATACCTGTATGGGTTAAACATGTGAGTGTAAATAATACCTGTATGGGTTAAACACGTGAGTGTAAATAATACCTGCATGGGTTAAACATGTGAGTGTAAATAATACCTGTATGGGTTAAACACCAATGAGTCTAAGTAATACCTGCATGGGTTGAACACGTGAGTGTAAATAATACCTGCATGGGTTAAACATGTGAGTGTAAATAATACCTGTATGGGTTAACCACCTGAGTGTAAATAATACCTGTATGGATTAAACACCAATGAGTGTAAGTAATACCTGCATGGGTTGAACACGTGAGTGTAAATAATACCTGCATGGGTTACACATGTGAGTGTAAATAATACCTGTATGGGTTAAAAACGTGAGTGTAAATAATACCTGCATGGGTTAAACATGTGAGTGTAAATAATACCTGCATGGGTTAAACATGTGAGTGTAAATAATACCTGCATGGGTTGAACACGTGAGTGTAAATAATACCTGCATGGGTTAAACATGTGAGTGTAAATAATACCTGTATGGGTTAAAAACGTGAGTGTAAATAATACCTATATGGGTTAAACATGTGAGTGTAAATAATACCTGCATGGGTTGAACACGTGAGTGTAAATAATACCTGCATGGGTTAAACATGTGAGTGTAAATAATACCTGTATGGGTTAAACATGTGAGTGTAAATAATACCTGTATGGGTTAAACATGTGAGTGTAAATAATACCTGTATGGGTTAAACATGTGAGTGTAAATAATACCTGTATGGGTTAAACATGTGAGTGTAAATAATGCCTGTATGGGTTAAACATGTGAGTGTAAATAATACCTGTATGGGTTAAACACGTGAGTGTAAATAATACCTGCATGGGTTAAACACGTGAGTGTAAATAATACCTGCATGGGTTGAACACGTGAGTTTAAATAATACCTGTATGGGTTAAACACGTGAGTGTAAATAATACCTGCATGGGTTAAACATGTGAGTGTAAATAATACCTGTATGGGTTAACCACCTGAGTGTAAATAATACCTGTATGGGTTAAACATGTGAGTGTAAATAATGCCTGTATGGGTTAAACATGTGAGTGTAAATAATACCTGTATGGGTTAAACATGTGAGTGTAAATAATACCTGTATGGGTTAAACATGTGAGTGTAAATAATACCTGTATGGGTTAAACATGTGAGTGTAAATAATACCTGTATGGGTTAAACACGTGAGTGTAAATAATACCTGCATGGGTTAAACATGTGAGTGTAAATAATACCTGTATGGGTTAAACACCAATGAGTCTAAGTAATACCTGCATGGGTTGAACACGTGAGTGTAAATAATACCTGCATGGGTTAAACATGTGAGTGTAAATAATACCTGTATGGGTTAACCACCTGAGTGTAAATAATACCTGTATGGATTAAACACCAATGAGTGTAAGTAATACCTGCATGGGTTGAACACGTGAGTGTAAATAATACCTGCATGGGTTACACATGTGAGTGTAAATAATACCTGTATGGGTTAAAAACGTGAGTGCAAATAATACCTGCATGGGTTAAACATGTGAGTGTAAATAATACCTGCATGGGTTAAACATGTGAGTGTAAATAATACCTGCATGGGTTGAACACGTGAGTGTAAATAATACCTGCATGGGTTAAACATGTGAGTGTAAATAATACCTGTATGGGTTAAAAACGTGAGTGTAAATAATACCTGCATGGGTTGAACACGTGAGTGTAAATAATACATACCTGCATGGGTTAAACATGTGAGTGTAAATAATACCTGTATGGGTTAAACATGTGAGTGTAAATAATACCTGTATGGGTTAAAAACGTGAGTGTAAATAATACCTGCATGGGTTAAACATGTGAGTGTAAATAATACCTGTATGGGTTAAAAACGTGAGTGTAAATAATACCTGCATGGGTTGAACACGTGAGTGTAAATAATACCTGCATGGGTTAAACATGTGAGTGTAAATAATACCTGTATGGGTTAACCACCTGAGTGTAAATAATACCTGTATGGATTAAACACCAATGAGTGTAAATAATACCTATATGGGTTAAACATGGGAGTGTAAATAATACCTGTATGGGTTAAACACGTGAGTGTAAATAATACCTGTATGAGTTAAAAACGTGAGTGGAAATAATACCTGTATGAGTTAAACACGTGAGTGTAAATAATACCTGCATGGGTTGAACACGTCAGTGTAAATAATACCTGCATGGGTTAAACACGTGAGTGTAAATAATACCTGTATGGGTTAAACACGTGAGTGTAAATAATACCTGCATGGGTTAAACACGTGAGTGTAAATAATACCTGTATGGGTTAAACACGGGAGGGTAAATAATACCTGCATGGGTTAAACATGTGAGTGTAAATAATACCTGTATTGGTTAACCACCTGAGTGTAAATAATACCTGTATGGGTTAAACACTAATGAGTGTAAGTAATACCTGCATGGGTTGAACACGTGAGTGTAAATAATACCTGCATGGGTTAAACATGTGAGTGTAAATAATACCTGCATGGGTTAAACATGTGAGTGTAAATAATACCTGTATGGATTAAACACGTGAGTGTAAATAATACCTATATGGGTTAAACATGTGAGTGTAAATAATACCTGCATGGGTTGAACACGTGAGTGTAAATAATACCTGCATGGGTTAAAAACGTGAGTGTAAATAATACCTGCATGGGTTGAACACGTGAGTGTAAATAATACCTGCATGGGTTAAACATGTGAGTGTAAATAATACCTGTATGGGTTAAACACGTGAGTGTAAATAATACCTGTATGGGTTAACCACCTGAGTGTAAATAATACCTGTAAGGGTTTACACGTGAGTGTAAATAATACCTGTATGGGTTAAACACCTGAGTGTAAATAATACCTGTATGGGTTAAACACACCTGAGTGTAAATAATACCTGCATGGGTTAAACACACCTGAGTGTAAATAATACCTGTATGGGTTAAACACACCTGAGTGTAAATAATACCTGCATGGGTTAAACACACCTGAGTGTAAATAATACCTGTATGGGTTAAACACACCTGAGTGTAAATAATACCTGTACAGTTTAAATACACGTGAGGGTAAATAATACCTGTACCGTTTAAATAAACCTGAGTGTAAATAATACCTGCATGGGTTAAACACACCTGAGTGTAAATAATACCTGTTCGCCGCTTCCAGGGCCGATGTTCCAGCCTCGAGGAAAGGGATCATGTCCCGTGCGAGTCCCGGGTCGTGACTACAGATATCCACAACGTCCCCTTCTTTCTCCGTCTCAATCCCGATTCGAGGTCCATCCTTACGATCTGTAAAACGGATCAAGCGCATGGAATGCGAAAATCGACGGCTCGTCCGGGCAGAACTCACGATTGCCGATAAACCGACCCGCAGTATCATGTCGGCAATATCACGGATGAGGCGGTGTATTGGTGCGAAACGATTGGTTCATACACTTATATCAAAAAAATTTGAACATTGTTCTGTTTGTGAGGAACGTGAGGATCGATGTTCACAACTACTACTCTTGTTTAATGGTGTAAACACCTCACAAATCGGATCATTCGTTACGAAACCGCTTGGGGAAAGGGCACGGCCCGCTCCAGTTAAAATACTCAATAGTTATAGTACACCGTACACACTGTACACACTGGATACATTGTACACACTGTACACACTGCACACACTGCACACACCGTGCACACTGTACACACCGTGCACACTGTACACACCGTGCACACTGTACACACCGTGCACACTGTACACACTGGATACACTGTACACACTGTACACACTGGATACACTGTACACACTGTACACACTGCACACACTGCACGCACTGTACACACCGTGCACACTGTACACTGTACACACCGTGCACACTGTACACTGTACACACCGCACACACCGTACACACTGGATACACTGTACACACTGTACACACTGGATACACTGTACACACTGTACACACTGCACGCACTGTACACACCGTGCACACTGTACGCACCGTACACATTGTACATAGTGTACAAACTGTACACACCGTACACACTATACATACTGTATACATTGTACATAGTGTACAAACTGTACACACCGTACACACTATACACACTGGACACACCATACACACTCTACACATTGTACAAATTGTACACACCGTGCACACTGTACACATCGTACATACTGTTCACATTGTTCGCACCGTACACACTGTACACACTGCATACACTGCACACTGTACGCACTGGATACACTGTACATACTGTACACACTGCACGCACTGTACACACCGTACACACTGTACACTGTACACACTGTACACATTGTACATAGTGTACAAACTGTACACACCGTACACACTATACATACTGTATACATTGTACATAGTGTACAAACTGTACACACCGTACACACTATACACACTGGACACACCATACACACTCTACACATTGTACAAATTGTACACACCGTGCACACTGTACACATCGTACATACTGTTCACATTGTTCGCACCATACACACTGTACACACTGCATACACTGCACACACTGTACACACTGTACACACTGTACACATTGCACACACTGTACACACGAGCATGTGAATAAAACTGAGGGAATGTGAAGATAATCCACGTGGGATTGGAGGGAGATAAGAAACAGGAAAGAAAACGAAGAGAAGATAAACATTCAGAGAGAGATCGATACCTGGACATCCAGGGTTATTAATCAGGGAGGGGAGGGGGGGTAAGGGATAAACATGATGTTAACACAGTGGGTAAGGGATAAACATGATGTTAACACAGTGGGTAAGGGATAAACATGATGTTAACACAGTGGGTAAGGGATAAACATGATGTTAACACAGTGGGTAAGGGATAAACATGATGTTAACACAGTGGGTAAGGGATAAACATGATGTTAACACAGTGGGTAAGGGATAAACATGATGTTAACGCAGTGGGTTAGGGATAAACATGATGTTAACGCAGTGGGTAAGGGATAAACATGATGTTAACACAGTGGGTAAGGGATAAACATGATGTTAACACAGTGGGTAAGGGATAGATATGATGTTAACACAGTGGGTAAGGGATAAACATGATGTTAACACAGTGGGTAAGGGATAAACATGATGTTAACACAGTGGGTAAGGGATAAACATGATGTTAACACAGTGGGTAAGTGGGATGTTAACACAGTGGGTAAGGGATAAGGATGATGTTAACACAGTAGCTAAGTGGGATGTTAACACAGTGGGTAAGGGATAAGAATGATGTTAACACAGTGGGTAAGGGATAAGCATGATGTTAACAAAGTGGGTAAGTGGGATGTTAACACAGTAGGTAAGCAGAATGTTAACAGAGTGGGTAAGCGGAATGTTAACAGAGTGGGTAAGCGGAATGTTAACAGAGTGGGTAAGCAGAATGTGTACAGAGTGGGTAAGCGGAATGTTTACAGAGTGGGTAAGCGGGATGTTAACACAGTGGGTAAGGGATAAGCATGATGTTAACACAGTGGGTAAGTGGGATGTTAACACAGTGGGTAAGCAGAATGTGAACAGAGTGGGTAAGCGGAATATTAACAGAGTGGGTAAGCGGAATGTTTACAGAGTGGGTAAGCGGGATGTTAACAGAGGGGGTAAGGGATAAGCATGATGTTAACACAGTGGGTAACTGGGATGTTAACACAGTGATTCAGTAGGATGTTAACAGAGTGGGTAAGTGGGAAGTCTTCACAAACTACTCCAAAATGATAAAGTTTAAAAATGACGATAAAATGTGAATAAGTTTGATTTACAGAGAAAATCAGATGATTCTCAGTTTCATAAATATTCAACCCTTTCCATGATTAACCCTAAATCAATTCAGGAGCAAATTATTTGTTTGAAATGTCACAAAATAACTGATTTTTTTTTTTAATTTATAATGCTGAAGGCTCCAGTCACTGATTAAATAGTCCTCATCAAGATCAGGCCTCACATAAATAAAAATAAATAGGGGAGGTAAAATGAGGAGTGAAGATGAGTGAGTAAGAAAAGTGTGTGATGCTTGTTTGAAAAGTGTGTGATGTTTGTTTGAAAAGTGTGTGATGTTTGTTTGAAAAGTGTGTGATGTTTGTTTGAAAAGTGTGTGATGTCTGTTTGAAAAGTGTGTGATGTCTGTTTGAAAAGTGTGTGATGTTTGTTTGAAAAGTGTGTGATGTTTGTTTGAAAAGTGTGTGATGTTTGTTTGAAAAGTGTTTGATGTTTGTTTGAAAAGTGTGTGATTGTTTTTAAAGTGTGTGATGTTTGTTTGAAAAGTGTGTGATGTTTGTTTGAAAAGTGTGTGATGTTTGTTTGAAAAGTGTGTGATGTTTGTTTGAAAAGTGTGTGATGTTTGTTTGAAAAGTGTGTGATGTTTGTTTGAAAAGTGTGTGATGTTTGTTTGAAAAGTGTGTGATGTTTGTTTGAAAAGTGTGTGATGTTTGTTTGAAAAGTGTGTCATGTTTGTTTGAAAAGTGTTTGATGTTTGTTTGAAAAGTGTGTGATTGTTTTTAAAGTGTGTGATGTTTGTTTGAAAAGTGTGTGATGTTTGTTTGAAAAGTGTGTGATGTTTGTTTGAAAAGTGCGTGATGTTTGTTTGAAAAGTGCGTGATGTTTGTTTGAAAAGTGCGTGATGTTTGTTTGAAAAGTGTGTGATGTTTGTTTGAAAAGTGTGTGATGTCTCTTTGAAAAGTGTGTGATGTCTGTTTGAAAAGTGCGTGATGTTTGTTCGAAAAGTGTGTGATGTTTGTTCGAAAAGTGTGTGATGCTTGTTTGAAAAGGGTGTGATGTCTGTTTGAAAAGGGTGTGATGTCTGTTTGAAAAGTGTGTGATGTCTGTTTCAAAAGAGTGTGATGTTACTTTGAACAGTGTGTGATGTTTGTTTGAAAAGTGTGTGATGCTTGTTTGAAAAGTGTGTGATGTTTGTTTGAAAAATGCGTGATGTTTGTTTGAAAAGTGTGTGATGTTTGTTTGAAAAGTGTGTGATGTCTTTTTGAAAAGGGTGTGATGTCTGTTTGAAAAGGGCGTGATGTTTGTTTGAAAAGTGTGTGATGTTTGTTTTAAAAGTATGTGATGTTTGTTTGAAAAGTGTGTGATGCTTGTTTGAAAAGTGTGTGATGTTTGTTTGAAAAGTGTGTGATGTCTCTTTGAAAGGTGTGTGATGTTTGTTTGAAAAGTGTGTGATGTCTGTTTGAAAAGTGTGTGATGTCTGTTTGAAAAGTGTGTGATGTCTGTTTGAAAAGTGTGTGATGCTTGTTTGAAAAGTGTGTGATGTTTGTTTGAAAAGTGTGTGATGTCTCTTTGAAAAGTGTGTGATGTTTGTTTGAAAAGTGCGTGATGTTTGTTTGAAAAGTGTGTGATGTTTGTTTGAAAAGTGTGTGATGTTTGTTTGAAAAGTGTGTGATGTTTGTTTGAAAAGTGTGTGATGTTTGTTTGAAAAGTGTGTGATGTTTGTTCGAAAAGTGTGTGATGTTTGTTCGAAAAGTGTGTGATGCTTGTTTGAAAAGTGTGTGGTTTGTTTGAAAAGTGTGTGATGTTTGTTTGAAAAGTGTGTGATGTTTGTTTGAAAAGTGTGTGATTGTTTTTAAAGTGTGTGATGTTTGTTTGAAAAGTGTGTGATGTTTGTTTGAAAAGTGTGTGATGTTTGTTTGAAAAGTGTGTGATGTCTGTTTGAAAAGTGTGTGATGTCTGTTTGAAAAGTGTGTGATGTTTGTTTGAAAAGTGTGTGATGTTTGTTTGAAAAGTGTGTGATGTTTGTTTGAAAAGTGTGTGATTGTTTTTAAAGTGTGTGATGTTTGTTTGAAAAGTGTGTGATGTTTGTTTGAAAAGTGTGTGATGTTTGTTTGAAAAGTGTGTGATGTTTGTTTGAAAAGTGTGTGATGTTTGTTTGAAAAGTGTGTGATGTCTCTTTGAAAAGTGTGTGATGTCTGTTTGAAAAGTGCGTGATGTTTGTTCGAAAAGTGTGTGATGTTTGTTCGAAAAGTGTGTGATGCTTGTTTGAAAAGTGTGTGGTTTGTTTGAAAAGTGTGTGATGTCTGTTTGAAAAGTGTGTGATGTTTGTTTGAAAAGTGTGTGATTGTTTTTAAAGTGTGTGATGTTTGTTTGAAAAGTGTGTGATGTTTGTTTGAAAAGTGTGTGATGTTTGTTTGAAAAGTGTGTGATGTCTGTTTGAAAAGTGTGTGATGTCTGTTTGAAAAGTGTGTGATGTTTGTTTGAAAAGTGTGTGATGTTTGTTTGAAAAGTGTGTGATGTCTCTTTGAAAAGTGTGTGATGTCTGTTTGAAAAGTGCGTGATGTTTGTTCGAAAAGTGTGTGATGTTTGTTCGAAAAGTGTGTGATGTTTGTTTGAAAAGTGTGTGGTTTGTTTGAAAAGTGTGTGATGTTTGTTTGAAAAGTGTGTGATGTTTGTTTGAAAAGTGTGTGATTGTTTTTAAAGTGTGTGATGTTTGTTTGAAAAGTGTGTGATGTTTGTTTGAAAAGTGTGTGATGTTTGTTTGAAAAGTGTGTGATATCTGTTTGAAAAGTGTGTGATGTCTGTTTGAAAAGTGTGTGATGTTTGTTTGAAAAGTGTGTGATGTTTGTTTGAAAAGTGTGTGATGTTTGTTTGAAAAGTGTGTGATGTTTGTTTGAAAAGTGTGTGATGTTTGTTTGAAAAGTGTGTGATGTCTCTTTGAAAAGTGTGTGATGTCTGTTTGAAAAGTGCGTGATGTTTGTTCGAAAAGTGTGTGATGTTTGTTCGAAAAGTGTGTGATGCTTGTTTGAAAAGTGTGTGGTTTGTTTGAAAAGTGTGTGATGTTTGTTTGAAAAGTGTGTGATGTTTGTTTGAAAAGTGTGTGATTGTTTTTAAAGTGTGTGATGTTTGTTTGAAAAGTGTGTGATGTTTGTTTGAAAAGTGTGTGATGTTTGTTTGAAAAGTGTGTGATGTCTGTTTGAAAAGTGTGTGATGTCTGTTTGAAAAGTGTGTGATGTCTGTTTGAAAAGTGTGTGATGTTTGTTTGAAAAGTGTGTGATGTTTGTTTGAAAAGTGTGTGATGTTTGTTTGAAAAGTGTGTGATTGTTTTTAAAGTGTGTGATGTTTGTTTGAAAAGTGTGTGATGTTTGTTTGAAAAGTGTGTGATGTTTGTTTGAAAAGTGTGTGATGTTTGTTTGAAAAGTGTGCGATGTCTGTTTGAAAAGTGTGTGATGTTTGTTTGAAAAGTGTGTGATGTTTGTTTGCAAGAAAGAGAGATTAAAGCTAGTCCGGTAGCTTTAGTTTGAGTGAGACAGAAAGTAAGACCAGCAATCCTAATACCGAGAGTGTAAGATGGTTCCTGGCACCACTTTAACACTCCTCAGTCAGAACCGTAGTACCATCCTGGGCGGTTGCTGTCTCCAACCTACGACCTAAAAAAATGGTCTAACCGGATGGATGTTTTTTCGGAGACACCATCTTCTTCGTGGATGGCCGTTGGCTCCTGAGAGGAGCTCATCCGCCATTTTGCAGGTATTGTTTTGAGTCCTGCAGGGTGTCACAATCACCCTCCCCACTGGCAAGCCAGTGAGGGTGGTCAGTTTAGTCACCGACTACCCGAACATGTGGCAAGTAGCACTGGGTTAAATGTTACCAGTGGCAGTCAAGAAACCTGACTGACCTGCCAGAAAAGGTTTCACCTGTATGTAATCAGTGGTTTAAATTAAAAATTAATCTCCACGACTTATCAACAGTTTTTAGGTACAACTCACTTGGTCACCCAACAAGGTAAACGTGAAGAACAAGGAGTTTTCCAAAGAAGTCAGACATAAAGTGGTGGAGAAACACCGTTCAGGAGAAGGTTAGAAGAAGATTTCAAAGTCACTCATTATCCCTTTGAGTACGGTGAAACCCATCATTGATAAGTGGAAGACATATGATACCACTCAGACTCTACCGGGATCAGGTCACCCATCCAAACTCAGCAGCCGGACAAGCAGAAAACTGGTTCAGGATGTCACTGTGAATCAAACAATGACTTTGAAATATGTACAAGGCTCCATGTCTGAGATGGGGGTCAATGTTCAACAATCAACAATATCCCGTCCCCTTCACAAAACTGGCCTCTATGGACAGGTGGCAAGAAAGAAACCATTACTGAAAAAGACGAATCTTAAAAACTCGTATGGAGTTTGTAAAAAAAAAAAAGTATCTTTACGACACTGCAGGTATGTGGAGATAAGTTTTATGATCACATGAGACAGAAATTGAACTTTTTGGTCTAAATTCAAAGCGTTACATTTGGCACAAGCCCAACACTGCACATCACCCAGACAACACCATCCCCACTGTCAAGCATGGTGGTGACAACATCATGTTATGGGGCTGATTTTATTCAGCATGGACTGGCAAGCTTGTCAGGAGGGAAGGGACAATGGACGGTGCAGAGTACATGAGAAACCTTGATGAAAACCTACTCGAGTCGGCCATGAATGTGAAACTGGGTACGAGATTCACATTTCAGCAGGAAAATGATCCGAAGCACAAATCTAAAGCCAGAGTGGATGGGCTTGATGTAAACAGATCGGGTAAGCATTGTGTTAACAGAAATGACAAGTCGATTGTTCGAAATGTCATGATGACATTGCATGAAACTATTACAATCAGAGATATGGCAAATTTGAAATCGGGCCCTCAACGTAAATTCTACACTTTTGGCATTACGTTACCTTGTGAGAGCATTCACCTGAGCTGTCAACTGCTCTACCTCTTGGTGGAGGTATTGGATGTCTGTGATAGCTGGAGCACGTGTTGCTCCTGTTGCTTGTGTGGCCTATGTCTCGAAGGTGGAACAAACGGGTGTGATGTCCTCAACGTTCTTGTAGGCATTGTCGACGAGTGCTCAATGCTCACTGAAATCACCTGTGGACGCCAGGATGAGCTGCGCACTGCCCAGCAGACGTTGGAGGAAA
This sequence comes from Eptatretus burgeri, assembly GCF_056783735.1. Taxonomy (NCBI): domain Eukaryota; kingdom Metazoa; phylum Chordata; class Myxini; order Myxiniformes; family Myxinidae; genus Eptatretus; species Eptatretus burgeri. The sequence goes on along the minus strand of NC_140961.1, from coordinate 13,988,760 downwards.
ATATGTTTGAGGATTTTCTCCTCCGAGATGTTGTCCCCTAAGAGCTGCTTCATCCTGCGGAGTAATTGTGATGGTTAATTCCCATCACCAAATTCCTCGGAGACCATGAGTTGATGCAGGTGTTTTTGTTCAGATGCAGACGCAGAGGTTGGGCGTATCAGTTCCACCTTCAACTCACCAGAAGGGTTGGTCCTTGCTGGTTCAAAGAGCAAGTCGCGAACCTCCTGGGAATATTCAGGCTGGAGTGAGGCCACAATGCAAGCAAAACACTTCCGGCGAGCACATGTATGGTGGAAATTTGAAATGATAAAGTAGAATCCACAAACAGGTCACGTAACACACGTCCTGGGAAAATGATGCTCGGCTGAGTTTAACTCGCTTGTTGTCCCTTTATTAAATATTACATTTAATTTACTAACTTTACACTTTTTTTGTCACCGATCTACAAAGAAGTACCCCATAATGCCAAAGTGAAAACATATTTTTAAAAAGTTTTTTTGCAAATTAATCCAGAATGAAAAGCTGAAATGGCTTGAATCAATCAGCATTCAACCGCTTCACCATGACACTCCAAATTGAGATGAGGCGGATCCAATTTCCTTTGATCTTCCTTGAGATTTCTCTACAACTTGACTGGAGTCCACGTGTGGCCAATTCAAATGATTGGACGTGATTTATAAAGAAACACATCTTTCGATACAAGGACCCACAGTTGACAGTGCGTGTCAGTGCAGAAACTCTTCCAAGAAGTCCAAGTAACTGTCCATAGAAATCTAAGGTATAATTGTGAGGAGGCATAGATCTGGGGAAAGAGTATAAAACAATTTCTGCAGTGTTGAAAGTTAGCAAGAGCACAGTGAGCTACATCATTAGGAAATGAAAATAATATGGAACTACCCAGACTTCCTAGAGCTGGCCGTCTTGCCAAATAAAGCAACCGGGCAAGGACCTTGATCAGAGAGGTGACCAAGAACCCAATGACCACTTTGACAGAACTACAGAGTTCCTTGACTGAGATGGGAGAACCTGCCAGAAGGACAACAATCTCTGCAGCACTTCACAAATCTCGGCTTTATGAGAGAGTGGCCAGACGGAAGCCGCTCGTAAGAAGAAGGCACATGACAGCACACCTGGAGTTTGCAAAAAGGCACGTGAAAGACTCTGAGAGGATGAGGCAAAAGATTCTGTCGTCTGATGAGACAAAAATTGAACTCGTTCGCCTGAATGCAAAGTGCTACATTTGGCAGAGACCGAGCTCAGCTCATCACCCATCGAGCACCATCCATACCATGAAGCATGGCGGTGATACCATCATGCTATGTGGATGCATTTTAACGGCAGGGACTGGGAGACTTGCAACAATAGAGGACAATGAATGGAGCCAAATACAGGCAAACCCTTGAGGAGAACCTGCTTCAGAGTGCAAAATACTTAAAACTGCAGCGAAGACTTGCATTCCAGCAGGACAATGACCCCAATCATACAGCCAAAGCAACACCGGAATGGTTTCAGAACAAGAACGTGAAAATCCTTGAGTGGCCCAGCGAAAGCCCTGACTTGAATCCCACTGAGAATCTGTGGAAAGACTTGAAGATTGCTGTCCAATGACATTCCCCATCCAACTTGACAGAACTTGAACAAATATACAAGGAAGAATGGGAGAAAATCCCCAAATCCAGATGTGCAAAGCTGATACACACATACCCAAGAATACTCAAAGCTGTAATTGCTGCCAATGGCGCTTCTACAAAGTATTGTTTCAGGGAGTTGAATACTTATTGACGCAAGACGTTTCAGCTTTTCATTGTTAATTTATTTGTAAAAAAATTCCAAAAACATGTTTTCACTTTGTCATTGTGGGGTGTTTGTTTAGATCGGTGAGAAAAATTTAAAATTAATCCATTTTAAAATCAGGCTTTAACACAACAAAATGTGAAAAACATCAAGGGGTGTTAATACTTTCTGAATGTGCTGTATCACCATCATAAAAATCAGATAAACGATCAATATTCCTCATGACTAACCACTTCCTCAAAAAACGGATAAATTATATATCAATATTCCTCATGACCACTCTATCCTTATGAAATCGGATAAATGATCAATATTCCTCATGACCACTCCATCACTCGGAAATCGGATAAATTATCAATATTTCTTATGACTAACCACTTCCTCAAAAAACGGATAAATTATCAATATTCCTCATGACTAACCATTTCCTAAAAAAACGGATATTGATCAATATTCCTCATGACCAACCACTTCCTCAAAAAACGGATAAATTATCAATATTCCTCATGACCACTCTCTCCCTCAGAAATCGGATAAATGATCAATATTCCTCATGACCACTCTCTCCCTCAGAAATCGGATAAATGATCAATATTCCTCATGACCACTCCATCCCTCAGAAATCGGATAAATGACAAATATTCCTCATGACCACTCCATCCCAATGAAATCTGATAAATGATCAATATTCCTCATGACCACTCTATCCATCAGAAATCGGATAAATGATCAATGTTCCTCATGACCACTCCATCCCTATGAATTCGGATAAATGATCAATATTCCTCATGACCACTCCATCCCTCAGAAATCGGATAAATGATCAATATTCCTCATGACCACTCCATCCCTCAGAAATCGGATAAATGATCAATATTCCTCATGACCACTCCATCCCTCAGAAATCGGATAAATGATCAATATTCCTCATGACCACTCCATCCCTCAGAAATCGGATAAATGATCAATATTCCTCATGACCACTCCATCCCTCAGAAATCGGATAAATGATCAATATTCCTCATGACCACTCCATCCCTCAGAAATCGGATAAATGATCAATATTCCTCATGACCACTCCATCCCTCAGAAATCGGATAAATGATCAATATTCCTCATGACCACTCCATCCCTCAGAAATCGGATAAATGATCAATATTCCTCATGACCACTCCATCCCTCAGAAATCGGATAAATGATCAATATTCCTCATGACCACTCCATCCATCAGAAATCAGATAAATGATCACTATCCCTCATGACCACTCCATCCATCAGAAATCAGATAAATGATCAATATTCCTCATGACCACTCCATCCATCAGAAATCAGATAAATGATCAATATTCCTCATGACCACTCTGTCCATCAGAAATCAGATAAATGATCAATATTCCTCATGACCACTCCATCCATCAGAAATCAGATAAATGATCAATATTCCTCATGACCACTCCATCCATCAGAAATCAGATAAATGATCAATATTCCTCATGACCACTCCATCCATCAGAAATCAGATAAATGATCAATATTCCTCATGACCACTCTGTCCATCAGAAATCAGATAAATGATCAATATTCCTCATGACCACTCCATCCATCAGAAATCAGATAAATGATCAATATTCCTCATGACCACTCCATCCATCAGAAATCAGATAAATGATCAATATTCCTCATGACCACTCTGTCCATCAGAAATCAGATAAATGATCAATATTCCTCATGACCACTCCATCCATCAGAAATCAGATAAATGATCAATATTCCTCATGACCACTCCATCCATCAGAAATCAGATAAATGATCAATATTCCTCATGACCACTCTGTCCATCAGAAATCAGATAAATGATCAATATTCCTCATGACCACTCTGTCCATCAGAAATCAGATAAATGATCAATATTCCTCATGACCACTCTGTCCATCAGAAATCAGATAAATGATCAATATTCCTCATGACCACTCCATCCCTCAGAAATCAGATAAATGATCAATATTCCTCATGACCACTCCATCCATCAGAAATCAGATAAATGATCAATATTCCTCATGACCACTCTATCCCTATGAAATCGCATAAATGATCATCTTTCGTCATTATCGATATTCCATTATTATTATCGAAATTCTGTCAACTTGTTCACCATCCTTTCTGTCTTCCATCAAGTTTTATCTCTTCCATAATCCGGTGCTCGCCTTTCAACTGTCTGACAGGTTGTTGCAGAGGTAGTTGATTGTCGGTGGGCCACCACCAGCACCCTGATTACTAATTACCAGTTGCCACTGTAACCTACAGGGGGCACTGCATCACCAGCACAGTCACGACCCTTTCAAATGTTGCAACTGCAACGCACAGCCATGTGCTGCCCCAAAAAAGAAGAAGAAGCCCTGCAATACAGTACAGATACTTCTTTTAGCCCAAGCTGTGGCCTGATAGTCTCTTCTTGGAAGCTGTTTGGGATATTTTTGATTATTATTATTATTATTATTATTATTTATCTGTCCATTATAATATATGCTTACCGTAATCCCTAATTCCTTTCACGCGAAATGGACTTTTTGATCAAAAAATTAATACACTATTTCCGTGAACAAAATCATGAGTTACCTTAACTGTAATAATAACCTGCAATCATTAATATACACTATTGAACAAATATTAGTAACTCGAGGCCCACCAGACAGACAGCTGTCTGTCCCGAGCTGAACGCCAAGCTTCTCTGATGCTGGAGATGATCTGTGTCTCCACCTTGATGTCCTCAGTGTGACCACTCCATGGCTTTTTTCACAAGATCTTAGCTCTTCATTGTTCACCTTGGCGTCTTGGTTTTCTGTAGGTTTTCTTGGCGTATAGGTTTTCTATTATCATCGCTTTTCCGAAACCTTGTGAATTCTTGGCTTTTTTTCATTGGCTCACCTTGGCATTTATGAAAACAAGGAGCGGTCACACTGGATGTCCTGTCATCTTCCTTTTGTTGACCAACAAATCTCTGCTGAGCTATTGTGCTCGGAATGCACCAGACCACGATGGGCCGGCCGGACGCACTCCTCGATACCTGCAGAATGAGATCGGTGATTTTTTTTTTAGATTTAAATGTGAATTCGGGAGATGACCGCCATGTCGAACTGACGTGTTAATCATTTGAATGTTCTTTCAATCTATCTTCATTAACTTGATGTATTATGTTGTTCTTTGAATCTTAATGCACATATATTAAATGAACAAATAAATAAATAAAAGTATGAGAGCGATATGGTGCTCTGGTGTAACAGAGATCATCCGAAGGAATGAAGGAGGAGAAGGTGACGTTTGATTAAAGCCTGTGTGAGCACGGTCAGGTATTAACTGGAAGCTCATTTGTAAAATCTCCTGACCAATTTGTCAGTAAGTCAGGTGTCCAATAATCCAGTGAGCTAAAACAAAATCCATCACAATGTTATTGAGTACCTTAGATGCCAGCGGCCATCTAAAGTTTCAGAAAATCTGTGGTAGTTACCCATTCCATATTCAAAACTAGAACGGCACTCGGTGGAGCGCATACCCTCCACCAGGCTGAACAGTTTACGGTTTGAATTCCAGTGATGGGCTGGATCCGGATCTGGACCAGAACCAAAATCCAAATCGAATCGGCTTGGTCTCATCACCTCCTCAACTCATCCGCCAAGCTTTGTCATAACCCGCTTCCGGTTCCGGTTTTTTGAGGCGATGCTTGGTTCTCGCCAAGGGTCGTTTGTCACATTTTGACTGTTTATTTCGTTGCCTCCATTGTTTGCTGTGTGTTCCAAGTTTGGTTTTGTTAAAAAAAAAATTGCGATTTGGTGAGTTTTCTTCGGTCTTGTCATATCAGGTTTCCCTGAGGCCTACCCGTCTTCCTGTCTTTGTGCATGATCGTGTTTAAGTGTATTTTCTCCTTTTTACCAACAGTTTTTAATTTCACCACTTTTCCCTCCACCCTCCTTCCATCCCTCCAAACTATACCCTCTGTTTCATGTCTTCGAATATAAAAAACAAAACAAAATAAACCTTTTCCCTTCTCACCTTAAACCCTACGTAACCACGTGACTTCCTGTACCGACTCTTCTTCTTCCTTCTATCCCTCTTCCCTATCAATCCCACTCTGATTCCAACTTCAATGCAAATTCATCCCACTTCCTTAAATCTGCATCCTTCTAACTCCTTACCTGTTATACCCTCTAATTACCCCTCCCATTTTGCCCCCCATGCAAGCATCTCTCCACTGTCCTCTGCTTTACAAACAGTTACCGCCCTGATATCCCAAAGTGGTTTTCAAATGTCTCAATCTCTCACTCAGCACACTGCTCAATATGTGGAGCATGCTCTCTCTTTCCTCTCATCACATCACATCTCGCCCTCTTCCCACCCCCTCAAATCTTGTTCCTGTCACCACCCGCTCCCACCTCTACCATACCACTACTTAGTCTCATCCTCCCCTTCTTCCCACCCCTCCCTCCTCCCTCCTCCTCCATGACCGTGCCTGCTCTCATCTTCTCCCCTCCCTCTCACAGCTTCCCTCTCACTCCTCCCTCTCAATTCAGCCACCTCCTCCCTCTTCAAAGCAAACTTCACTCTCTCTCCCCCTCCCCTCCCCCCCAAGCTATCCTCACACCCTTCTCAAAAGCTCCCTCCACACCTTTCTCCCTCAATTCTCCCCCTCACCCTTCTCCCTCAATTCTCTCATCGCACCCCTCTCCCCCAAATGTCCCCCCTCTCCCCTCCTCTTCAAATCTCCCCCTTGCCTCTCCCATTCAAGTCTCCCTCCCCACTCCCCCTTCTCAAAGCTGCCACCCCCTCTTCCCACCCTCTAAATTCTCATCACACCTCCCCCTCTTCCCACCCCCTCAATTTTTGTTCCTCCCTCCCCCAACCTGCTCCCATCTCCATAATACCTCGACCCAGTCTTATTCTGCCCCTCTCCCCAAACCTCCCTCCTCCTTCCTCCCCATCCAACCCTCTCCCCAGGTCTTCTGCAATCTGTCATCAGCTGTCAACAACTCTCACTGCCTCCACCTCTCCTCCCTCACACTATGTTCCCCCTCCTCTCCCTTCCCCTGAAACCAAAGCCTACTCTCCTCTCTGTTCCTTAACAGTGTGGACCTCAAATATCCAGGGTGTTCACTCCAACCTGACTGATCTCTACACACAGGCCGCCACTGACAAACCAGGCATCATCTACTTAACAGAAGCTTTCCTCCTTCAAGACGTCTCTGACTCCTTAGTTTCTCTACCTGGTTCATCCCTCCTCCAGTATAATAGACCTGAGCCTCGTCCTGGCGGCGGAGTTGCTCTCTTCATCAAAAACGCTTTTCCTCACTCTTCATGCACTCCCTCACTCCTCCACACATCCAGGAATACCTCTGGCTACGGCTTCCCTTCCACTCCCATGTCTTGTTTATATGTGTGTTGTACCATCCACCAAATAGTGATGACTCCATTTACATCTTGCTCACCGAAAACATGGACCAACTTCTATCCTCATGGACCAACCAACTCTCTCTTCCTCAAATGTGGGGACTTTAATTGCCGTCATGCCAGTTGGCTGGGTGTGGGTACCTCTCTCACCTGCCATGGCACTACAGCAAACAACTGCTGTGACTTATTGGGACCGACACAATCTGTCAACTGCCCGACCCGGATCTCAGCTTTGATTTTGATTTTGACCAATTTCCCAGAAAATATCTGCTGTTTTTTTGCTCCAATCGGTTCATCTGACAATATGCTTGTTAAAGTTGTCATCTCTGGCTGTTATGAGAGAACAACCTCAGTGCTGACGAGTCTGGCACTTCACTCAGGCCGACTGGCAGGGTCTTCAAGCAGCCATCAAACTCATAGACTGGTCTCCCATTTCTTCATTTTCCCACATCAACTCATCCTGGGAATTCTTTCAAAGAAATTTGCTCTCCCTCATGCACAGATTTATCCCATGTCATCTTCAATTGTCCTACCCTTCCTCCCACCCATGGTACACTGAAGCTTATGGTGAGTCAGTTGTCCTAAAACAACTTGTCTTCATGTCATGGAAGGCTAATCCGACTGAAGGCAATCTCAGTTCCTTCCACAAAGCTCAGAACACATGTGTGTCTACCCTAAGAAGAGCCAGAAAACAACATCTTTCTCATGTCAAGTCTGAACTCTCAAACCTCTCTCCCTCCTCAAAATCCTGGTGGTGTCCAATCAAATCTGTTTCTGGCGTATGTTTCCCCTTCATTCCCCCCCTTACTTCAAATGGCTACCTCAAACCGCACGTGAGAAGGCTGAATGCCTAAACTCCGTGTTTGCTTCTAAATCTTGTGTCCCAAACCCATCACTTTCTGTACCCACCTTACCTAGTCACACCCAGCTGTCCCTGGACTCTGTCATTTTCTCCTGACAAGGTGGAGAGCTTACTCTCAAACCTCGACTCAGATTCTGCAACCGGCCCAGATGGCATCAGCCCACGTGTCCTAAAAATCTGCTCTTCTGCTCTTGCTCACCCTCTCTCTGCTCTATTCACCCTCTCATTTGCTCAAGGTCATCTGCCATCTGCTTGGAAACCAGCAAACATTACCGCTCTGCATAAAAAAGGTGCAACAACTGATCCCTGCAACTACAGACCAATCAGCCTTCTCCCAATCATCAGCAAGGTTATGGAATCCATCATCGCTTCAGACATTAAATCCTTCCTCTTCTCCAATGGCTTGATTTCTGATCATCAATTTGGATTCAGACCAGATGTCGACCACTCAACTCTGGACATGCTACTTCTGGTTTCCCAACAATGGAAATCAGAGTCATCTCCCGAGACATATCGCGAGCTTTCGATCTGGTCTGGCATCCCGCACTGCTCACTAAATTCTCTTCTTATGTTATCCAAGGCAACTCCACTCATGGCTCATAGACTTCCTCTCCTGTCGCAGTCAACGCGTGGCCCTTTAAGGAATTTTCTCATCTCCTCTTCCCATCCAGGCTGGAGTTCCTCAAGGCAGTGTTCATGGCCCTGCGCTTTTTCTAGTTTTCATCTATGATCTCTCAGATTCCCTGGAAAATTCTCTTTATCTCTTTGCTGATGACTCCACCCTCTGCCGTACCCTCTGATCGGAAGGAAGCAGCCTCTTCACTCTCTGTAGACCTGGAAAAAAAAATCACAAACTGGTCCAACACTTGGAATACATCTTTAAATCCTGACAAATCTCACACTCTCACGATGTCTCTCTGAAAGGACCATCTGGAAAAAAAACCCCTAGCTACTTTCTCAACAATCCCCTTGATGAAGCCCTTTCATTCGAGTGTTTGGGGTCTCACTATCTGCCACGATCTTTCCTGGGAAAGCCACATCTCGAAGGTGCCCTCCAAAGCCAGTCACCGACTGGGCATCCTACGTCGTGCAAAGTCCTTCCTTGGCACACCTGAGCTACTAACCATGTATAAAGCTTTCATCCGCAGCCTGATGGAGTATTGCTCCTGCCTCACACCGAGCTCGACTTCTTTCTGTGGAAACCAAGGCTTTTCGGATCATTGGTATCCCCCGCAATGAAGCTCCCGCGATGAAGCTGACTCTTTGGGTCTCTCACTCTCTCACCAGAGGCAGGTCGGTGGTCTTTCTGTCTTTGACCATCTCCTCTCTTCCCCCCCCCCCCTTTTGCTCTGTCTGTGATCTGTCCCCCCTATATTTCCTCAGGGCACTCAAGGTCTGCAAAAAAACCCCTTCTGGTGAAACTGCCAAAATCAATAATCACTGCTCACCTTCACTCGTCTTCCCCCATCCAAAATCTTCATCTTTACTTCCCCCCCCCCCCTGTTAATTCACCCCAAACTTACCTTCTTCAAATTCCCTGTTTTCCTTCCTGAAAGTCTCTGTAGTTCTATCTTGTTTACCCCATGTACCCTGCCCCATCCTTCTCCTTTCCACCCACAGATATCCCATTGTCTTTGTCCCCCACTATTTTGTGCTCCCCTCACCTGCCCCTGTTGTCTCTTACCTTGTTATATGTTTCTGTGTGTTAGCTCTTACATGAGCCTCGACTTGGTATCCAAAAATATATAAAATTAGAGTAATTCGACTGCACGCAGTCGACGGGTTTGCCTCCGCTCTCCTGCACAAACACTTGAGTATTGACATATTTGACCCTTGACCTTTATCATATCTGGCCCAAAATCGAATCAGTTAATTGCCCTGTCAAACTTTACCTTTGTACCAAGTCTGATGAAATTCTGTCTTTTATTTCTTGAGTTAGGGTGTAAACAGTAAAATTTCAGAGTTTGACCTTGACCTTTGACCTTTATCACATCTGGCCCATAATCTAATCACTTAATTGCCCTGTCTTACTTTACCTTTTTACCAAGTTTGATGAAATTCTACAATTTGCTTCTTGAGTTATCACGAAAACGAAAATCCGGACGGACGGACGGACAGACAACCGGAAACATAATGCCTCCGGCACCCTCGGTGCGGAGGCATAAAAACCCATCCACAACTTTTTTTGAGATATTGTGCCATATATCGTTTTTGGCCCCATCTCTCAATGGTGAGGAATCACTTAAAATAATTTAAAATATTGGATCCGGATCTAGGTCTTCACCAACATCGAATCAATTCGTTCTTGTCAAACGCCCAATCTGTCCACCAAGTTTCGTCCGAAACCATGCATAACTTTTTGAGATATCCTGCTCACGTACAAACAAACAAACAAACAAACAGACAGACAGGGGTGAAAACATAACCTCCGTCCACCAAAGGGGGTGGAGGTAATAACCAGATGTTTGCTTGCCTCGTCCCCAATGTTCTCATCCCTCTCCTTCCCTCACACTTATCTCCTCTCAATCTCTTTTTTCCTTTTCTGAACCCTCCTCTTCAACTCATCCACCCTCTCTTTTCTCCCTTCTCCCCTGGTGATAAAGCATTAATGATGCTACTTCATAACTTGAATAATAATTTTTAATACACTATTTTTGAAGTTCACTTTGCCACAAACTGGTAGAGAAACTTTTATTTTTTTCGAATTTCTAGGCTGCAAACAGCTCTGTTGGATAACGGAGACTTGTTGGACACTCCTGCCATCACGAGTCAGATATGTTTGTCATTGAGTTTATCCAAGTAAATGTTTACTTTATGCTTCTAAAGCTTATTCCCGCATGTATAAATGCCTTAAAATTGAAAGTCTTTTTCAAAAAAACAACCAAGAAAAAGCTTTGTTTATTGGCAAGTATTTGCATTGCCCAAGTTGTCTTCGAATTATTCTTTATCTTCGAATATGTTTGCGAAAGAAAACGAATACGTTCACTTGGCTGTGTGAAGGGCCAGCAGGCACACGTACATTACGGGTAAAAATTTGAGGCTGACGCACATCACACGGTCCAAGCTGATAAGATAAGCCAAAAATGTTTGGGATACATTTATCAGGCCCGAAATAGCCATCTGCACATATGTAAGCCGTGGAATGTGAGTGGTGCATTTCCTTCACAAAATGGTGCAGGTTTTTGAGACAAAGCGAAGGACCATTATGCTCAGAATCACTTTGACGATCATTTTCCGAGGGCAGAATCAATGTGCTGCCAAAAAATAATAATTTGGAACTTTTCAACAGTGGATTGTATCTCATGCATATTACACCATCTTGAACAATGAGTGACTTTCAAAATGACGTAATCTGCCCTCAGATTGTTCTGCGCACGTGCGCAGAAACCACGAGTGATGAAATCAATCGGGGCGGTCTGGACGTGTATCATGTGTGCCAGATAAGGATTGTAGCATGAATCGGCTCACCAAACTCTTAAAGAAGCCGAAAATACTTGGAAACGTACCTGCAGGAAAGGGATGTGCCTCTGCGCAATGAAAGATTTGGAGAACTCTGATTAACTCGTCCAAAAATTTGATATCTTGCAAAAACTCCCAACGAAGGCCTGAAGGTTCGTAGACGAGCATGTTCTAGTTGTGTGGGTTGTGAGTGTCATGATATAAAAAAAAATTATTTGGTTATACACAAGAGAAATTATACAAGATTTTTGCATCTATTGGTGAAAGGATAAGTGTCCATTCGTGTGTGTGTGTGTGTGTGTGTGTGTGTGTGTGTGTGTGTGTGTGTGTGTGTGTGTGTGTGTGTGTGTGTGTGTGTGTGTGTGTCATAACCACAGCCACCGCTAGCTAATTATTGTTTGAACAGAAAATGATTCAAACTTGACTGCTCTTATCCATGGATATGTGTTGTATTTCCGATATTTCCATGAGTCCGACTTGCATTCAGGAACAGAACAATTTTGGTCAATCATTGTGAAATTGCCACTCTTTCAACGAAATGCTGAAAATGATGTTTAAAAGATTATTTGAATTGCAGATTTCATGCTAGTAAACGGCAGGTGAAAAGTGCCCGCAAGCAGAGCCGACCGAGTCACTGAAAACACACAAACACAGTACATGTGTTAAAAGCTCTTCCCTTGATTGATTAACGTGATGGGAATCTCCTTTCTCGTGATGGTAATCTACTTTCTATGTGAGTAGCAACAGCAGATTGCTCTTGATGGCGTTCTGGCTCAAGATATCCCTCTCGAGGCTGGTTTCCTGTAAGTCAGGATTAGGACCGACGTTATTCTTGGTGAGCACGGAAAGAGCAAAGGGTGCAAGACCAGAAAGGAGGCGTTAGAAGACAGAAAGACCACCGACCTTTCTGTGACGTAAAAGTGATGGGCCCAGAGACTTCGCTTCATTGCAGGAGTTCCCATGATCTTAAAGACCTTGGTTCCACCTTAACTACCTTAAACTATGATCTTAAATACTGTGATCTTAAAGAACCCTGACTACCTGACAATGGTTTCAAAAACTGTATTTTCTACTTGTGTTGATGAACTTCATCTTACAAGGGTTCTTGTGCATTTTTGGGATCCATTAAATTAATGGTAAGTTATGGTGTTTATCTGGAACTTACAGTGTTTTTGCTTTTGAGTTATTTTTTTTATATGGTGTTGTATCAAATTTATTTTATGATTGTTCGATATTTTGTCGGTCTTTGAAAGTCGAGTCTGCAAGTCCAATTCTTCCAAAAGTATTTGAATGTCGAATGTTTTGCATATAAATGCAATACTATGATTTTCTTTGTCAATTGGAACAATAGCATATTGTGTTTGAAGCTGTTTTAAACAATGATGTGTCTCCAGATTGTTTAAAATTACCTTTGGATTATTGATTCAAACTTCTTTCCAAATCAACAACTCTCCATTTTACATGTTTTTTTTTTACCTCCATAAAACTATTTGTGTGTTTGTTATATTAAGTTTATCAAATTGTTCTCTCGTCTATTCTGGCAGTCCTATTATTGTAAGTTCATTGCTTTATTCCCAACAATCCTTTTGTTACCCTACACACGGAAGCGAAAATCGTTCACTTCTGTCCGTCCGTCTGTCTGTCCTTCCACAAACATCAGTTTATGATTGAGGAACAACATAATTTCCATTGAATGTTATATTGTGAACATGAATCAGAAAATGAACCTGTAACTAATGAAACGTGTTTAAATATGGTGGTATAATAGCCACTGCATCAATGGCAATAAACTTCCGGAATTATTTTTCTTTTATATGACCTTTCGAATCTTTATTTTATTTCAATTCAATCATATAATTAACACTGTAGAACACAAATCGCCTTCTTATTGCTTCTAAAAGCCTCCAGTTTTACAGTACGGTAGTTGGACATATTGTATTAGGTGGTGTAAAATAATGGCGCTAAGCTTTCGGAATTTTTTTTCAATATGAGCTTTAAAACCATTATTGTAATTCAATTGAATTATATACTTTAACAGTGCATGGGGTAAGGTGTTTTATGAACTCTCGAGTTTTCTCTATAATTCGGTCCCTTTGTAAAGGCCCTGTCACACCTTGACGTTTTAGCCAACGTATGGCAAGGTATCAAAATGTATGTAAAACGCTGGTGTACGCTGAACTATTGATGTTTTTTCCAGTTTTGGACGTATTCATAACGAGTTGGATGTATGCATAACGTATTAGTAACGTACACAGAACGTTTCGATAATGGTCGAACGATAATGGTTTTCGATAATATCACATAATACATGTGATAACTTACATATAGATAACTTATATCAACGAATGCTGAGCGTGTTGTCGGCGTTCACAACCTATGCCCAACGATAGTCTAACGTATGCATAGCGCGGCAGCGTATCGCCGACGATCACGTGGCGTAGCCTATTAAAAGGCTGCGGCTCGACGATTCAAATCATAACTGCACTAGACATCGAAGTGTCAACATCAACGTCATGCCGAAGAAAAGAAAAAAAAAACAGGGAGTCTGGAACACTGACACTAAACATTACCTCGACGTGTTTCGACTTATGAGTAACTTACAAGTAACGTGTGGCCGACGTGTGTAAACGATTGCGGAGCGTGCCGAGAACTTACGCCAGCGTATGCGGAACTTGTGAGCCATACGTCGAGTACGTCATAAAATTTTCAGCATGCTTGAAATTTCACGACATACTCGACGTACCACGTAATATGCCAGCGTACTTCATTGTTTTTCAGCGTGCTCCTAACGTATGCACAACTTACCCATACCGTATTCGACGTGTCCCAGCGTTTTGGACACATTTTCCATCGGTCGGCATACGCTGGCTAAATCGTCAAGGTGTGACTGCGATGTTGACACTTCCAATTTTCAGGCGGTTACGATTTAAATCGGCGAGCGGCAGGTTTTTAACAGAGAACGCCACGAGTTCGTCGGCAATACGTGCAGTGCGCTATGACTAAGTTAAACTATCGTTGGGCATAGGTTGTGAACACCGACAACAGGCTAAGCATTCGTTGGTATAAGTTACCTTTAATACAACGAAACGTTCTGTGCCCATTACTAATACGTTATGCATACGACCAAAACTTTTTTAAAAACCTCAAAACTTCAGCGTACGCCAACGTTTTACATACATTTTTATACGTTGCCATTCCTGGCTAAAACGTCAAGGTGTGACTGGGCCTTAATGCACGTAATTTTTTTTACCTTTCACAATTCTAAGATCACCTGTGATATGTTTATGATAAGGATCTTTAAACACAGAATGTTCACAATTGCAATGATTTGTGTCATTCAACCATTCCTCGACGTCTATAGATTGTATTGTTTCCTGACACATGTAGTTGAAGATGTTTCCCCAAATTACATTTTGCGAAGTGTACACAACCCTTCCGGTGGCTCTCTCTGTTGTACTTTATTGTTCCTGGAATTTACTCCACACTTCCTTCTGTTGTTTTATTTCTCCATATTGATCATTTCCACCACTTTGTCATCAAACGTAATTTTGATTATGTCATTGTCTTTTCCACTAATAACTTCTTTGGGTTTATCTTTGAACATTTTATGGTCAATCATGTCCAGAATAGTTTCCATGCGGTAGATAGGAGGTTCCTCTTTATCATCCTCTTCCATTAATCTGTTATCGATTTGTGAAACTTATTTTAGTTCTTTTTTTTTAAAGTATTGATCTTAATTCGACTGCTGTTAAGTTATTTACAGATATTTGATTTGTTAAGATCTAACCAATCATTCACAATCTGTTGTGGTGTGTCTGTGACTGGACGTTTACGTCCATAACTAGAAAGGCACCCAGTAGAGCACATAGTCTCACCTCGTGCGCTCATTCTGAACAAAAATACCATCGTTAACTGAACACCCTACTATTATGCACCACTGCTATTAGGGCTCATATTGTTACGAATCTGGCAGACATGAGCACTCAACATCCAGGTCCGATAGATCAGTTATATCGGTAAGTATGTGTTTCTAGGTGGGGTCCCATCCTATGTTTGATGGGTGATTAATTGTACGTGCGCTGTGGATTATTTTATAGTTAGGATTTTTACACCCGCAACAACTCTGCTTTCGGCATTGCCCGCGCTCTTTGATCGCCGGCGAGCGAGCGCGTGTGTGGGTGGAGTTTAACATGGGCATGGCGTCCCTCTTTGGCCAATTGGCAAGGAGCGGGCGTCTCACCCGCCCCGTCCCCAACTCAACACCATCGCCATTACGCACGTGGTCGGAGATGAGGAGGTAGGCGGAGCTACAAACGCCTCCGATCAGGACTCCACCCAGAAGGGTGGGAGTTGCCCCGCCTACCGTGGGCCGTCAAATGGGAGAAGGCCAGGGAATCGCGCGATGGGTCCGACCAATCGGGAGGCTGCGATGAGTCGCCTGACAACCCACCGGCCAATCCAGAGGCGAGTTGCATCGGAGGGGTGAAGAGAAGAGTGGGTGTGCGTGAGGAGGTCAGTCTTTTTTTCCCTTGAGCCTGTCCCGAGAGGATCGCCTGCCTGGAGTCTGTCAGGATGAGAATCGCTTGCCTGTCTCCTCTGCTGGTGCTCGCTGTCTCGTCACAGGACAGAGGAGCGTGCTGGAGCCCGACGCTGCCCTCCGTACCCGGTGCTTGCAGCGGCATCGAGTTGTGGGTTCAAGTCCTGCCGAACCGGATCTTCAAGGGCCGCACGAGGTGGGAAGGTCCAAGCTAGCTCTGGTCTCCAGCTCACCTTTCCTCGAGCTGGAAACCTTCAATAAAGACCCGATGGGGTCCATTTCTTTGGGTGTGTGTCTGTGTGTGGGCCCGTCTTCAAGTATAATTGTTAAGTGCTCATGTTGTACATTATTTGCATTGCTTAGTCGGATAACTCTGCCCTTACGTGCTCCCCTCGTCCCCCAAATATAATTGTTGAAAATAAATCCCCCTTTTGTTAAATGTACCAGCTCGTTTCTGTGTTTCTTTCATTGGCTTAGCATGGTGCATGTTGAGAAATAGTGAAGCAGTAAATTGTTCATTTGGACCGACAGGCCTCGGTAACCATCCGCTCGGGTTACACACGGTTCGAGCACGGTAACGGGTCAAGCTGTGCGAGATCTGTCGAGCGTGTGAATTCCCCGGAAGCTTTGCCGCATGGGTACTTAGGTATATTGAAGTTTGGCAATTAACCCTACTCCACGCGGTCGACTTATTGACGATTCATGATCCTGTAAGGGACCCGTGCCTTTTGGACTTATCCGAGGGTCATGACCTAAATTCCGGTGTGTCCGCACTCCTTGCGGTCGTGCTCGCCACTGATACCCGGCCCCACAACAATATACCCGTATCATACATGCACCCTATTATGTCACATACATTACCATTATCCGTAGCTATATTGATAGTTGATTGATTATTAGGAATTTAACAACCACTTTTGTGCACATTAAGGCTAAATTGCATCAATGAAGATGAATGTGAAAAATTTCAAACAAAATGAAAAAATAAACGACAAAGGTAAATACAGGTGAGCGACCAGAGACAATGGGGAAGCACGGTCTGTTGTTGTTTACAATGTGCTCGTAATTTATTAACACACGAGCTGATACCTGTTGCCATCTCTGCGAGGGTAGATCCGTACATACAATGCTTTATAAAAAGCCCAATTTTGTTTGGATTTCAACCCGGATATCGATATAATTGATGAGATGGTGAACTCCGATCGTCAAATATGGTCTCAAATGTGAAAAATAAAGATCATTTAAGACGTTAAGATCAGCAAAGAATGAGTCTTGTGACCTCTCAAATGCACTAATCATTCAAAAACCAAAAATAGTACAAACACAACCTATACATCGATGTAAAGGTAATTTTACTGCTCATCTAATGACATAACTCTCAAGGGTGAAAGGAGAGTTTGTAGAGACATGGTAACCACCTTAGTTAGCTTCACCAAATATACACTTCCAAATGTACATCCTCTAGTTTAAATCAAGTGATTTTAATCAGTTAAAACCCATATAGTTGTTCACAGAGTTGGTATATAGATTTGAGAGTGCGTTCCAACAATTGTCTTATAACAAATCAGATTTTGAATATCTCATTTAATTAAGTTGTGATGATCTCGGTTGATCGGGACAATTGGTGCGCATTTTAACTGAGGATGTTATAAGTTCCCAAAAGGTTGTAGTTTGAAAATTACAAGTCATACAAATTAAACAAATGCAATACATTGAAAAATGATCAGTCACACATTCAATGATTCAAGTCAGAAGGGCGACAAAACGGGATTTGGAGTGGTTACGGCACGCGTGAAGCAGTTGTACCAATAGACATAAAAGTAGGGTAGCATGGACATGCCTGACGTTTCCTCTGGTGACACAGATAACTTCCAGTGGCCATCTTGGACAATGGAATCGCCATTGTGACGTCATCGATTGAGTAAGTTTTGTGCTGAAGATCCGAGCTGTTTTCCATCCAAAAACATCCAATTTGAGGGATGATGGTTTTGATGGGAAAGCCATTTAACTGCTAATTAAATAATATATCCAAGTGGCTCTGATGATCTGTTTCAAAATAATCGGTCCAGTAATAAGGGAGGAGAGGCAAAAAAAAGCTGCAATGTTATAATGGACTGACAGACATTGCCAACCGTTTTATAACGGCTCTTTTAACCTTACAATATATTGTTACGGATCCGGGGTCTGGATTTATCACGAGGGAGCTCCTTGGACCTTCACCCAGACCTCTGGTGGTCAGGCCGCCGGCCACAGATTTATAACTCTGCGGTCCGGCGGGCTGGAAGGCAACCGTGGCCTCCGATTCGAACCGTTTCTCTCTCTTTTGTAACTATAAAAAATAACTTTCTAAAATGGAGATCCTAAATTAGAACAGCATCAAGCTCATAAACAAAGCCAAATCACAGCAGCAGCCTTTTTAGCTCACAGTGAAGGTGTCGAAAAGTTTTTTTTTTTAAATAAATAAGTATTAACAAATCTATTGCATAAGTTGAAGTTTGTGTCTGTCCGTGCATCAGCGACCGCTTCCGGTGCTGATTTTGCTTTTCTTGCCTGGGTTCAAATCCTGACCCAGCTACTAATTGTCATCCCGGTGTTTTACACACTGGGTGATTCACCAGTGTGTGTGCTGTCCCTCCGACGGACGCTAAACTCGGCAACCCATCACCGACATTAGTTGGTGGATGATATATATCCCATGGTGTCCTTCACAAAGATTCAGCAAGCTTTTGCCGGCACCCTGGGCAGATTACAAATTCCTGTCCTAACCTGAGTCGAATGTCATGCCTGACCAGCCAATTTGTGAAAGACTTGAGCCAAACTTCCCCCGGCCAACCCCGCAAGAACGTGGGACTTCAAACAAAGCATAACGTGATCTTTCACCGGCCATGACTCTTCAATCATGTAACGATGAGGAAGTGAGGATGAGCCAACCAGGGGTATCGCTGTACTGTTTAAAAAAAAAATTACGGGAGAAGCTTGGGCCCGTCAGCGGACCCTGGGCCATGGGGGCAGCAACCCTCCGTTCCGTGATCCTCCCCTCCTATCAGCCCTGATAACACTCACCATTAGTCCCGATCAATCAAATGCAATCACAGTCCCACTGTCTTTCATACAACCAGTAATGTTGACAAAATAGCCACTAGGCCTATCTAGTTGTGGGCCGGCCACCAACGTTGCAAGGCTGATTTAACTCACTGAATAAATCATGCAATTCAAGCTCATAACGGTTGAATCCAGATCATCAGAGAAATCATGAATAATCACTACTCACTTGTGGAAGCTTAGATCACATTATTTTGCTCCAGTTTGGTAGTTTGTGCAGTCAATCGCAAAACATTCTGCCCCACTGATGCTGCTCAACTTCCTCGCCAGAGCATTCATTATACATATTCCAAGATGGCCACCAGGAATTTGGCGTAAAACACCGGAATGTCCAATCTACTGTACATATATTTCTGTGGTTGTACCATCGTAAACTGGGGTAGATCCATACATACAATGCCTGCTGCACAACCCACATGCCACCACCTCCAATCCCCCACATGCCATTATTTAAACCTCCAACAACCACTTCACAAAAAGGTAAGTTTTTTGCTTTTTGTTTGCTTGTTTGTGACCTCACTGCTTTGAGCTCCCAATGTTAATCGCAACAAAATCTTTATACAATTGAATTATAACCACGATGCACCTGACTGAATAGGGGGGGGTTTAAAGTCATGAGGAGGTCATTTGTCCCGTTTTTACTCCTTTACACTCTTTAGACCCCATTATACCATTGAGACCCCTTAGACCTTCAGACCCTTTAGACCCATTCAAACCCATTGAAACCCTTTTGTGACGTGTACACCTTCTTCCACCATTTTGACACTTTTTCAGATTTATAGACTTTTGAATCTGCATACGGAATAACAACACTGTGCAGGGCATCGTGTTCTATGACTCTTTAACTGTGTGCTTGTTTTATATTCCATCCCATCCGTTTTTTCAGCCATGACCGCTTATCTTTTCTGCAACCTGAACACTGAAGCTCACACTTCTTGAGTATCCATAAGTAAAGTGATGAGTGAGCAGCAGTGAGTCACAAACACATCCATAAATTTATTCCTAAGTGATGGGCTGACATTGCTAAGAAATGTGTGCTGGTTTACCTGCAGGCCACAATGTAGCAGCTGACACCGCTTACTAACAGTGGGTGGCTCTATGTTTCACAGGCTCTGCCCACAGCAGACCGCAACTTGAGCCAGAAATGCCTTCAATGTGTGTGAACATGTTTATTAACATACTAGCGGGGTATGCTTCCACATTGTAAGCAATAACGAACTGTGCTTCCCCATTATCTTGGGTTGCTCACCTGCATATGTTTTTTTTTCATATATTTATTTTCTTTTTTTTTAATTTTAACTTATTTATATTTTCATTTCCAAACTCTTTCCAACGGTTCTGTAATTTTTTTTCCAGGTGTATCAGCATCAATCTCTGTCGGCATGCAAAATTACCGTGCTTCCCCTATTGTCTCGGGTCGCTCGCCTGCATTTATTTTCATTTCCTGTATTTATATTTTCATTTCCAAACTCTTTCCAACGGTTCTGTAATTTTTTTCCAGGTGTATCAGCTTCAATCTCCATCGGCACGCAAAATTACCGTGCTTCCCCTATTGTCTCAGGTCGCTCACCTGCATTTATTTTCATTTATTTGCATTTTCCTTTCCAGATGCTTTCCGACGATTCTGTGATTTTTTTCCAGGTGTATCAGCTTTGATGTCCATCGGCACGCAAAATTACCGTGCTTCCCCATTGTTTCGAGGTACTCACCTGCATTTGTTTTTTTTCAATTATTACCTTCGCATTCTGCGAAAGGTTATGTTTTGGTCGGCGTGTATTTATTTATTTATTTATTTGTAATCTTGTGATTCGTATAACTCAAAAAGTATTAAACCGAATTGCATGAAATTTGGTGGGATGATTGGTTATTAGCCAGGAAGCATTCGATTAGATTTTGGGATCGTTTGGGTCAAAGGTCAAGGTCAAGGTCACGAAAAGGTCAAAATCGTCTTTTTACGATAACACGGTCAATTTTTATTCAATTTGCATGCAACTAACGCCAAAATGTTCAGAATTCAACGCCTCATCTTGTGATATGCAATATGACACAATGACGCCCATAC
Organism: Eptatretus burgeri; assembly: GCF_056783735.1. Lineage (NCBI taxonomy): Eukaryota > Metazoa > Chordata > Myxini > Myxiniformes > Myxinidae > Eptatretus > Eptatretus burgeri. Next base: position 13,967,505 of record NC_140961.1, on the reverse strand, counting down.
TCTTGTTACCGGTTAGGGGTCAAAGGTCAGGGGGGTCACGACCTTGAAAAATATGCGGTTTTTGTCATAATGCGGTCAATTCTTGTCCGCTTTACATGAACCCAGCAGCAAAATGTTCAGAATTTAATGCCCAATCTTGTGACACAATGACGTCATAACACATGTCACCGGTTGGGGTAAAATGTCGGGGGGGGGGGTCACGCCCTTGAAAAATATGCGGTTTTCGGCATAACTCAGTCAATTCTTATTCGATTTGCATGAAACCAGCATCAAACCAGTTCCCCACACTCATACCAAGAACAAAAAAAGTAGTGGCGGCGAAGGTATGCGCTCTATGAGTGCCCGTTCTAGTTTATTTTCATTTATTTATATTTTCATTCTCCGATGCTTTCAGATAGTTCAGTAATTTTTCCAGGTGTATCAGCTTCGATGTCCATCGGCACGCAAAATTACCATGCTTCCCCATTGTCTCGAGGTACTCACCTGCATTTGTTTTTTTTCAATTATTTATTTTCATTTATTTATATTTTCATTCTCCGATGCTTTCAGATAGTTCAGTAATTTTTCCAGGTGTATCGGCTTCGATGTCCATCGGCACACAAAATTACCGTGCTTCCCCATTGTCTCGGGTCGCTCACCTGCATTTATTTTCATTTATTTATATTTTCATTTCCGGATGCTTTCCGATGATACTGTGATTTTTTCCAGGTGTATCAGCTTCGATGTCCATCGGCACGCAAAATTACCGTACTTCCCCATTGTCTCGGGTCGCTCACTTGCATTTATTTTCATTTATTTATATTTTCCTTTCCGGATGCTTTCCGACGATTCTATGATTTTTTTCCAGGTGTATCAGCTTCGATGTCCATCGGCACGCAAAATTACCGTACTTCCCCATTGTCTCGAGGTGCTCACCTGCATTCGTTTTTCCAATTATTTATTTTCATTTATTTATATTTTCATTCTTCGATGCTTTCAGATAGTTCAGTAATTTTTCCAGGTGTACCGGCTTCGATGTCCATCGGCACACAAAATTACTGTGCTTCCCCATTGTCTCGGGTCGCTCACCTGCATTTATTTTCATTTATTTATATTTTCATTTTCGGATGCTTTCCAACGATTCTGTGATTTTTTCCAGGAGTTACAAAATTTCAGCCTTCTCCACCACCCGAAAGGTACCGAAGTTTAATATCACCGAGTCAGTGGTTAGAATGATCTTTATATATTAGGTGTCATTTGTAAAATCTGAACTTATAGGACCGTACTGTATATTACTTTTGAACTGAACAATTGTCTTTCTATTCCACCTTTAGTTATGAAAGAAGATTATTTTAAGTTTTTGTTTCTGATCAACCAGTTGATCGAGCTTTTCTATTTGCAAGCACAGTCTATCTATATTTGGAACCTCGTACCTCTTTCGTCCTTGCCTTGAGGGTGTGACCTAAAACAACAAACAGCAAAGTTTAAAACGTCATTCTGCAAGCTGCTTGGCTGCCTCGTCTCTGGAGAAATTTAGACTCAAAGGGCAGCCCCATTTCCTGTGCTATTTTGTCACAAATCAAACTGTGTTTGTCTTTCCCGATTTTTGGAGCAAACTTAGGCCGGGTCGTATCGTAAAGGAGTATGGGCGAAATTTGTACATCAGTTCAATTCACTGTTGGGAGTATTTCATCGGCTCAAACCAGGTGATGTGCACCAGCATTGGATGGAAACATTTCTTCCTTCATGACCTGAGTTTTGAAATGAACTCAGTTTTTAGGGCATTAGGGCAGTTTGGGCAGTTTTTCTGCCCTAATGTCCCTGCAACCGTTTTTATCCCTGTAATAATCCTATACAAGTATGTGTTCTCGAGGATTTGGACTATACCGACGATTTAGCGCATATTTCAACTTCTTAAAGAGATTCAAAAGAAGATAAAACGTTTCAGGAGAAGAGCAGGAAAAGTGGCTGAAAATTAATGTCACAAAAATGAAACTGCTGAGATTCAGTGGTGAATTAAGTTAATGTTGTGACAACAAACACAGGCCTGATGAGCTCACAGAATCTCATCACTCATCCAGAAATCTGCACAACTAGTATACTACATGTACTGCAGACTCATACAACCGCTACACGGAAAAAGAGCCATACGCTGTGTTCCATGTGGTTTGTATGCACAGTGTGGACTCGGCCATTGATGATTGATTAGCAGATGACCCTCCAAAGGTGAGATTCCCAATGAAGTACTGGATCACAACTGATGAGTTCAGAAATTAAGATCACCGTTATTTACAGGTGGGAGTTTTATTTATATCAATACGAGTTTCCTTACAAGTTACAAGGAACCTCAATGCAGGAGAAGGCCATTAGGCACCATCAAGCATGTGCAATGGTTGTCAACCTATGGTTGTTTGTCCATGCTCTCTCCTGTTTAAAGGCGAAGTGAGAAGCAAGGAATCACTGACCTACCAGACTCAGAGAGGACGATCGAACCATTACACCACTGAGTTTGTACTGGTACGTAAGTTGTGACAAAGTTGAATTGGAATTCTTCAACTCAAATTTTAAGTGAGAAGTTTAAGCAAGTCTAAGCTAAGGAAGTCTTCCTCCTCCTCCCTTCTCTGGCTTCCACAGGATTTGGGATGAATGGAGGAAGTAATGATACAGCAGCTGGTGTATGAACCTTTGGAGTGCATGGGGACCAAATTTTAGGTGTGGAATGATCTAAAGTGGGTGGGCAATGAGTGGTGAGAATAGCACCCCTCCCCTCCCTTTACTGGAAGGAATCTCCATTTCAGAGGTCGGTTAGATAGGGGGATTCGGATGATTCGGAATGTGGAAGCCGCAAGTGAGCATGGCAGGATGGAGAATTTACTGGGCGAAGTGCAAATGTGCAGAGAACGGCTAGGAGTGTGGCATCATGGTTAGAGTAGGGTGGTGAGGAATAAGCACAGAGGTCTGGGGCCTTTCCAGTCGTTGAAAGCTGCCAATAAACGCCAGGTGAGAGATTGAGTTAGGGAGCCTGGGTGTCCAGGGAAGACCCAAGGCAAGAGTGCCAGGACGGGCATAGTGGGTGCTGGGAGTACCGGCCCCATGGTGGGAGCCAGTGAGGGCTCCACGATAGTTGGTGTGGGACGACGCTCCAGGAGAGTCCCCAGGACTCTGGTGCTGTGGAGAAAGAGTAGGCCGGAAAGGAAAATTAGAGCCACACTGACCTGCCAGTAAATGAGCTGAAGCACGTGCACAGAAGAATTTGTGAGCTGTGTTCGGATCATGCCCAATATATGTCCAAGGAGACAGTGCTGACCTCTTGAGATTTGGGGGCACCAACCATTGCTGAGAGAGGAGCAGCAGCATGTCCAGAGTTGAAATTCTAGGATAGAATCCCAACTGACGGTCAGAGATCAGACTGTTTGAAAACAGGAAATAATTGTCATCAGAAGCATTAATGGATTCCATAACTCTGCTTGTGAATTGGAATCAAGTTTATTGGTCTGTAGTTGAGAACAACCGTTTTTACATCAAACAATCAAATTTGTCGCTCGCACGCTCAGTGTTGAGGAACATAGAGATTCAGACAAAATCGTGGCTCGTAGGAAATATAGATCGTGCTCGGAAACGCAAAGCAAAAGTTGAAAAGACCCTTCCCATGTCCTTTGACTCAAGACTGCATGGGGGGCAAGGCGTTCCCTGAAGACTCTAGTTAATTTCATAAACACAAACTAATTATTTTACTCCTTAAATGTCACGAGTGAAAGAGTCACGAGTGAATCGTTCGATGAAGGTTAAGGCAGGGATTTGGAATTTGGTAACGGTGCCGGTGATATCTTGCCTATTCTTTGCGAAGGACATCATGAGATCTTCAACATCCATCAACTAATACCGGCAGACGGGACACGAAGTTTCACGTCCATCCGAGGGATGGCACACACATTGATGAATCACCCTACCAGTGAAACAGCGGGATGACAGTTAATAGCTGGGTCAGGATTTGAACCCGGGCTAGACATCTTAGAGGCGAGTGTGAGTAACTCAAGGCCATCCTGCCAGCGCCGGCATGGTGGTGATGATGATGATGATGATGATGATGATGATGATGATGATGATGATGATGATGATGATGATGATGATGATGATGATGATGATGATGATGCCATTATCATCGGATGGAATTGGCTGATTAATTTGTGGTTTTAATAATTTTGACGAAGAATCTAAGTTGGTTGACACAGAGACTGGATTCATGATTGGAGAGACACACCGGGGACATTTAGGCTATACACCACCCATGTGTAGGTACATCCAATGTTCTCCAAATTTCAGCATCCATCCATCAAATGGGACCATACTCTGTACATAGCGTCAGTACTGCCAAAGCAGTCTCCTGGGCTGTTGGGCACAACCCTGAATGGGTCGCCACTCCGACGCACGATACTCGAATGTCTCAATCATCCCAGCAAGCTGCTGTCATGTTTCCAACCTTGGACGGATGAGAGGCTGAGTAAACCCCACCTAGTATTAATTCAACAGCCAAGCAGGATTTGAACTCAGGACCCTAGGATCCCAAGCCCACCACCTGAACAATTAAGCCAACACCAGGCATAAATTTCCTCAGGTGAGTATTAAACAGTGCTAGTGACCGTAACGAATGTGGTTATGTCTGAAATAAAGGTCACATGTGTAATGAAATAAAGGTCACATGTGTAATAGGGTCGTAATGGTGTCCTGGCCAATAACTCATGTCACACTTTAAGCCATGGCCCATGGCTGTGAAAAACGTCAGATGAGGTCCCAAGATATAAGTTATAAGCAATCATATACAATCCACATATAATCTGATGGCGAGACAAATGGGACAGGCAATGGGAAACATCATTCATGCGAAAAGACTCATTTAAGCACATTTAATTCGTTAGAGATCACTGCGGCCTACCTCGAGGCCTAGCAAGTCTGCACGGTTTGGATCCATCCATCTGTGGATAACACAATAAGCAAAGAATTCCTCAAGGATGTCGGGTTTCCTCAAAATTTATTTCAGTTTAGTGTTAACCATCAGTAGTGACTGTTTAAAAAGGTAATCATACGTTGGACATAATTTACTGAATACTTTGTGAGTTTGTCGTTATGATAACTTTTTTTTATGGTGGCACAATAACCCCCCCCCCCCCTTGGGAGTGGGGAAATGAACTCACTGCAACCTTCGTCGTATGACCCCTTCAGGAGAGGTATGGGAGCATGTGCCAGAACAGCACGTCGCTGTGTCCACTTTCCACCGGTACTCCCAGGGGCCTCCGTCTGGCCATCCCCCAGGCAGATGCCTGGTCCATCCCCCATCCCCTTGAGATGCTGGTCAACCTGCTGCAACCACGAGGCACGTGGTCGGCCCATTGGCCTCCTCCACTCACGAGACTCCCTCGATGAGAGAATCTAGGCAAGGTTGCTTGAGGTTTGATAAGTAACTGCTGAATGTATCGTGGTCAGACAGACGGACAGACAGACAGACACCAAATTGTGTATTTTAGTATGATTAATAATTATTTCACAAGCATAAAATAATGAGACTAATTATGAACAATTATCATTATTTGATAGATTTTTATACTGTTAGGGTAGTCTCGAGATGCGTACACTTCCCTCTGAGCTGTCGAACGTGGGTTCGAATCCTGACCCAGCTGAACTCTCATCCTGGTGTTTCACATGCATTCAACTGGGCGTCCTGTCTGCCAACATTCGTTGATGGACATTAAGAATCCCATGGTGTCCTTCATGAAGAGTAGGTGAGTTATCGCCAACAAGCTAAAGAAATTACAAGTTCCTACCACTTATTTATTTATTTAGTGTATACAAAGATGAAGCTCGTGGAAGAGCGAGTAATCCTGGCTCCAGACCAAGGATTTTGGGATGGACCGGACACCTCTTCCAATACTTAGCAGGTCACAATTTTGTTTTCGTTTAATGTCTTGATATTCAGAATCAACAGGCCTACTCAGCCACCAATCTTGCGAAACCACTAGAATAGGGGAGGGGGGGGGGGTTTGAACCCCATCGTGAAATAGTTGCGATTTTCAGCATCGTTTGTTCACCAAATAATGTGTATAACTACATAATACATGAAGATAACCAGCTGTAGTGAAAACAAATGTAAGAAATCTTAAATCCTCTTCCAGTTGGTGACCTAACATTTGACCTCTGATGACCTTGAGGTTAAAAAATGAGGTCATTTTAGTCTAAAAATCATCAAAATTGTTTGTGAAACTTAAATGATCTAGTTGAACAGTACATTTTACAATGTCAAAAACAGTTCCACCAAGTACTTCGTATCGACAAGTTTACTCATCTTCATCATCGTCATCAATGACAGAGCACACTCGTTTGGATTCGCTGAACATTTACATTCGACGACACATCCCAAACCAGCAGCAGCAGCAGCAGCAGCAGCGCAAGAACAATTCCTTTTGCACTTGCTATTGTCACACACTGGCATTTGTGCTTTTGCTTGGCCATTGAAGGCCTGGGTGGTTTATCCATCATGATGGGAACCAATTGTCCTTCGATGAGCTTTTGATCAAACGATGCGACATCAGGCAAGTTGAGGTCACACTGATGAGCTTCAGGGAAGTCGAAGCTATCAATGTCCCATTGAGTGACTATTCCAACTTTAAGGTTTGTGGGCATCAAGAGCTCATTTTGTTCCTGGTCCACATCAGTAGTCTGGTGCCATGGAAGCGATATATCTCTGGCCATCTTGAGAGCTGATGCTATTTCCAAAACGGTTCAATATTTTGACGACTCTTTTTGTTTTTTAAACTCCTGGTTTGTTTGAAAACATGCAGTGCTGTGTCAATATGCTTTGCAAGTGGGGATACCTGATGTCGCTGCACAAATATATTGAGCCAGTTTGAGGATTTTTTTTTTCCTGATTTCTCTAATTCAGTTGAACTTTTAAGTCTGATTGAACAAATTATAGAAGATTGTTCTTTTTGTGGTGCTATCCTGACCTTTGAACCACGGTCTGTGTCGTAGTCCTCAATTCTTTTTTTTTGAGAATGGACAACCTGTATAAAGTGGCATTAGCACGAGCATGTTCAGACAACCAGCCCCTGGATTTAACTGCAGATGACCCACATTTGGGATGTAGAGGAGATGATTCCAGAGTATGGGAAACATTAGTTTGATGTTTTCACTTTTTGTGCATCAGTTTTCTTGTTGGTGGAGGAATGAATATATTAGGTCACAAACTGAAAGAGGACATACAATTTCTTATGTGTGCTTCACAACATCTGGTTATCGTCATGTCTTATGTAGTTATACACCTTATTTGGCGAACAAACGATGCTGAAAATTGCACCTATTTTACAATGGGGTACCTACCTCCAACCCCGTATCCTGGTGGCTTCGCAAGACGGGTGGCTGAGCAGGCCTGTTGATTCGAAATCTACAGACATTAAACGAAAAGAAAATTGAGGCCTGAAAAGTACAGGGAGAGCTGTCCGGTCCATCCTAAGGTAAAGCCTTTTTGGCCGTGTGGAGCCTGGACCATACACTGAGCGGATCAGGACATAGCAGATAACAACACAACGCAAAACATGCACACACGAAGAAGGAAACAAAGCACGAAAAGAGCAGTGGGTGCAAGATCAGAAAGGAGACGCTAGAAGACAGAGAGAGTCCACCGACCTGTCGACGATGGCGAAGTAATAAGCCCATCGACTCAGTTACATCACAGGAGATTCCAATGATCTTAAAGACCTTGGCTTCCATGATGTCAAGCTGAACAAGATGCGAAGCAGGTGAGCCAGCCCACAGGGGAGAGCAGTACTCCATCAAGCTGCAGATGAAGGCCTTGCATAGGAGTTCAGGTGTGCCAAGGAAGGACTTAGAGACCATGGGATGGGGTGGGAAATTGTCCCTCGTTTTTCATTTTTGTGGGACACCCTCTCGTACCGCATGAAAATTCACTTGTTAGAGTAGTTGAGGGGGAATGCATGTAAATATGAATGTTTCCAAGCCTTAACATTGCATACTTTGAACCCTGAGCTCCTCAGACTTTCGGCTCCCACACCCTGGGCTCCCCCGAGAAAAACCCAGCCACTTGGGTAGATGGAGGCTTGAGTAGCAGCTGGTATACTGTCTGCTGCGGTATATGGAGGCTTGAATAGCGGTTGGTAAACTATTGAATGACACTTACTATTGGTCTGGTCGCTCTGATGGTTACCATACCCAAGGAGTTGCTGTAGCTGTGTCCAATAAGCTGACCCCAATGATAATTGAGGTAACACCGGTCAACGAGCGTATTATGAGATTAAGGATTCTTCACTCCTTGGGTGTCATTTCCCTGGTCTCTGTTTATGCTCCGACTGAGGCGAGTGACCTCACAGTGAAGGATGCATTCTACGCCACACGCGAGTCTGTGGTTGATCAGTGCTCCAGGAAAGATACACTTCTCGTCTTGGGGGATTTCAATGCATCGACTGGAACTGATAGGGATGGTTATGAGACGTGTGTTGGTCCCCATGGGTCAGGAACTGTGAACCAGAATAGCACTGAGTTCATTGACTTTGCAAGAAGTCATGGACTTAGGGTGGCTGGTTCATGGTTTCAGCGCCCACAAGCTCATCGCTGGACTTGGTATTCCAACGCTGGCGGTGTGGCAAAGGAGATTGAGCATGTCTTCGTTGACGGTCGTTGGAGGATGATCCAGAACTGCAGGGTCTACCGGAGTGCTCAGTTCCTCAATACTGACCACTGGCTTGTTGTAGCAACTCTTAAGTTTCAGCTTCAATCCTGGAGAATGGTACCATCCCTGCCGAGGCTGGATGTTGACAAGCTCAAGGATGAGAGAGTAGCTGAGGAGTTTGCAAACAGGCTGAGTGGAGATTTGGGGGTCTGGGTGCTTTGGGGGGTCCTGAAGAGTTGTGGAGTGCCTTCAAGACCACCGTCCTTGATGTTGCCGGTTGATGTCTTGGAGTTCACCGCAGGACAAAGAAGAATTTTGTCTCTCAAGGGACACTGGATACCATTGACCAGAGTCGCAGGGCCAGGCTGAATGGCAGAGCTGAGCTGTTCAGGGAGCTGAGGCGTAAAACTGTACGTGCACTGAGGGTGGACAAGGAGGCCTATGTGAGAGGAATCTGTGAGGGGGGAGAGCATCACCTGTGGTCAAGTGATTCTCGTCCCGCTTACAGGGGAATTCGCGCATTACGTTCATCCAAGCCCATCCCTCGGAGCACTGCAGTTCGAGCAGAGAGTGGTAGGCTCTTGACAGAGGAGTCTGAAGTGAAGGCCCGCTGGGCCGGTTACTTTGAGCAGCTGTACCAGGCTGATCCCCCAGCTGTCAAATTGGATGTCAGGGGTGTTACAATCCCTATTGCTGACCCTCCAGTCAACTGTGGTCCACCTTCGTTTGTGGGGAAACGGGGGCTGCGGTGAACCGGTTGAAATGGGGTAAAGCTCCAGGGATCTGCGGCATCCATGCCGAACTTCTCAAGGCTGGTGGAAATGCTGCACTCGTGTCATTGCATGCAGTTTTGTGCTCTGCCTGGGACACAGGCATCATCCCAACGGACTGGAAGAGGGGCCTTGTTGTTCCTCTCTGGAAAGGAAAGGGTGATCGCCAAGACTGCAACAACTACCGAGGGGTGACGCTACTCTCAGTGCCAGGCAAGGTCTTTGCTCGGTTAATTCTTGATAGGGTTCGCCACCATCTGCTTGAGCACCAGCGTCCAGAGCAGTCAGGCTTTACACCAAAGAGGTCAACTATTGACCGTATCCTTGCCCTTCGGGTCCTCACCGAACGCAGACGAGAGTTTCGGCAGGGGCTGCTTGCAGCCTATGTTGATCTCTGTAAAGCGTTCGATTCAGTGAATCGGGATGTCCTCTGGAGGATTCTTGGTCTTCGTGGGGTGCCACCAAAACTGATCGATCTGATGTCTGAACTCTACTCTGGTACTGAGAGTGCTGTGAGATGTGGTGATATCATCTTTGACTTATTTCCAGTTGTTACTTGAGTTCGTCTGTATCCGGACTTCTAATGACAGGACTCTGTTTCATATGTTAATTGCTGATTTTTTATTTTGCTGCAAAGGCACAGTGTCGGAGTCTGGTGTCAGCCTCTTCATGATCTGTCTTGAGCTCCGGCACTTCGTCAACTTCCAGCTTACCAGATACACTGTCGAAAGGATGGCACCGTGTTCCGCGTGCTAAGTACACATTGACACATCGAACTTCTTAGGGTCAGTATTTGACCATGTATCAAACAGGAACTGCACTAGTTATTCTTTGTTGGAGCTGTTTGTCATGAACTTCTTCCACTGGGAAGGAATGGCCCGGTCCGCACTGCACATCTTAATCCTCCGCATTCCTCCTGCAGCTCTCATTCCCCCTTCTGCATTCTTTATGGAGACTGCTGGAAAGCGATCTGTGACTAAGTGGATTGAATCAGTGTAGATATTTGTATCCATGGTCACTCGCTTGTTTGGAATACCGCCAAATCACCAAATGTGGGAAGTGAGTAGGCCCGAACTGCTGAGCTCTTGAAAAAGTGCCGTTCCATGCACTATCCAGATACCCTTTCTTGGAATGGAGTCCACAACTGGTGATGGCTCCACAGCAGACTGCAGATGTCGCATCAGGTTTGCTTTGTTTGTTTGTTTGTTTGTTTTCACGATGCTGCCATTCTCATTTGCTAATGCCAATAGATTTATGCCGAGTCTGGATTTCACAAGCTCACTGAGGTCCACCTTTCTTCCTTTGGAAACTATCAGCAATCTGTCAAATAGACCTCAGTCTTTCTTGAGTGGGACTTCTTTCTTACTTTTTGCTGTGGATGCATTTTTGGTCACGTGAGACAATGTATTAAGCTTTCTACTACTTGATTGTAGAATGCGGATCAATGGAGCCTTCTCGCAATCTCTCTCTCTCTGATGTACATCTCATTTGATGTTTGGCCATGTGACTTTGTTACCTCCTGAGTCGCAATTACACCAGAGGAAATGTGGAGGAAGTGCCGGCTGGTTTCTTTCAATGGGTTAATCATGCTCTCACTTGTATCACAGACAGCTTGCACAAGTTCATTTTCTTTCTTTTATTGCAAGTAAGCGAAGATGTAGCATGGCATCAAAATCTGATTGACTCACTCAGAGAAGGGCGTACCACGGCCTTGATAGTCCCAAATGTTTCCACTCGCTCTGATTTTGATCGCACGAATGGTGGAGCTGATTCGCTCTTCCAACGTTTATACTGTAAAAGGTGCTGTGCGTGCATGCGTCCAACTGTCACCCATTGACCGACTTCACCCAGAATTTTAACCTGAAAAATCATACAGCCGCCATATTGGAACTTACGACGACGTGTCGACAAAGAAATTTTCAGAGCCGTCATACTCATAATCGCCATGCCCTCCCTATAAGTTTCCCTTCGGTGTAAAACGACCAAAGTGACAGTGGAAAAGATTCTGAGCTGATCGGTGTCAATGGATTTGTGAAGATAGGCCTCGGCGATTGAGGCAGTGGTCTGTTGTTGAAACATCACCCAAATAATTTTGGGTATATTTCAGTACTTGAAGTCACATTTTACATCACGTGGATGTTCCGCATGTCCCTGCTAGTAATTGTTAAATTATTCCATGATAATTAATTATTGCACTACGAACATGCACACATTAATACAACCGGTGCGTCCTCCCTTCTGGACCTGGAAGTGACTACAGCTTTCCATCCAATCTCTTCTGTTCCTCCTATGCTCCATTGCTTCTGCAATCATGTTCTTGTCAAAGCCAATATCTTCCTGGCTATTGTTAGAGAGCGATCTCAGCGCCACGGAATAAGATTGCTCACACAAGCCAAATGGCAGGAACTGCAATGTTTCCTCAAAAAGATGATGAACTGCCATTTCCACAGCCTCTGACATTTATTCCACCTGGGAAGACTTCCACAAAAGCGTACTCTCTCTCTCTCTGTCATGCACCACTTTATCCCATCCTGTCTGCAGCAATCCTATCAGTTCTCTCGGCCCTCGTCCACTGAATTCTGTCGCAAGGCGTTTGTGGTCAAGCAGCTTTATTTCTCAGCCTGGAAAGCAAACTCGACTGAGGGTAACTTTAATTAATTATATAACGTTCACAACAGGTGTGTGTGTCGATCGTGAGGCAAGCCAGAAAACATCTTCTTACAAATCTCAAGACTAAACTCTCCAACGAGTCTCCTGCCTCCAAGTCATGGTGGCACCTTGTGAAAATTGTCTCCGGTGTATGCTTCCCCCTCCATCCCATCCCTCATCTCAAGATGGCTGTCCTGCAGAAGCTGCCTGAGATATGGCAGAATGTCTAAACTCTGCATTTGCCTTTAAATCTCCTCCACTAAACCTATCTTGTGCCCATCTTACCCCCCTTGTACCCACAGCATACCAGACTTTGGATCTTTGTCACCCAAGCAGGTCGACAATGGTTCTGTCCGCCGACAGGTCCAAATGGCATCGGTGCCCATGTTTTCAAATCCTGCTTTGATACTCTTGCTTCTCCTCCGTCTGCTCATTTTATCCTCTCCTTCATGTTTGAACACTTGTGAACTGCCTGGAAGTGGGGAAACATCACTCTTTGGCAAAAAAGGGGTATAAAATGACGTAATACTTTGTCCAAGTACTGATGGACTCGAGGTTTCTGAAAGTGCCAACAAGGCCATTTGTGTTCTTCGGTGTTCAGGTATATAATTCAATTTAAATAAAATAAAAGTTTGAAATGAAGAAAAAATATATATATTTTGTAAGAAGTTTGCCGCTGTTGATGCAGCATCTTTCACACCACCTTATTTAACAGTTACATAAGTTATTTGTGCCTATTGTTTGTGTCCTTTATGACGTCCCTAAAACAGTACGTTTCCTGTTTGGAATGATTTTCAATTTCGTTTGACTGCCAGACAGGTAGAGTAAAAAAAAAAAAAAATTACCTTACTCTCTAAGGATGTGTGATCGGGACAAGATTTCATGCAATTTACCAAATTCATAGCGAAAGTACTTCTAAACTGCAGGTTTCATGTTCCGGGTTCATGTTCTCCAGTGTTCAAGATGTAAAATTAAATTGCAATTAAGCGGATCCTCATTCATATACTGACGGCTGCAGACAGACAGACAGACAGACAAATTGAACCGATTGTTTAACCTCGCTTTTCACTTCGCGCGTGCGATAGTTATTCTAGTTAGGTAACCCTTTTGGGTCTTACCATCTGCGTGTTGCAATGTGCAACTCTACAAGGAAGAGAAGATCAAGTTGATTTTGGAAATCAAGTCATTTGTAGAAAAGTGTTGTACTATCTATTTTCTGAGGCTCTATGCTTGTTAGGTTATCAGGGGGGAGGTAGCTTTTATCAGCTGAAGGTGACGAAGGTGTAGTAACCGCCATGAGACGTAAAGTAGAATTCAAAAAGAATCTCTGAAGGTCGATGAGTTGGTGGGACTCCAATGTTTGGGAAGAATGATGAAGGTGCGGCTCTCAAGAGGGGGTGGGAGCACTGAACAAGGCCGCGTCCTGCTGGACACAACAGAATAAGAGGAAGTTTGGTCTTGGCTCAGGAGGAAATTAGGGTCGAGACATGGGTCAAGCCTCGAAGTATTCAGCATTGTGATGAGACGACTCAGGATATACCATACCGGTCCGTGCATATTGGAGAAGCCACCATATGTCAAGGCTTTCAAAAGTCTTTTGTTTTCCTCAACATTGTTTTTTTCAATTTTCAAACATTTAAAGCAGCGGACTCTCTGTGGGCTCTTCAAAAGCAGGCTGGTCACATCATAACGGGTGAAAAGCTCTGGGCAAGTGGCCAACATCTTCAGAACAGGAATGCTTTGCTGAGGTCATCGCCGCATTTAGAAACCCTAAGAATTAGCAACACGGCTTGATGCATCGGTTCGTTTCGTCCCATCTGAACACAAAGTTGAAAAAGATTAATCAATAAATCTGAGTAGTTCGAAAATATAGGAGCAATTAGGTCACTTGCTTGGTAAAGAATTTTTTTAAAAAACTATATTTAACTCACACACTTTTAGGAACCGATCCCAACAATGAATTGCTAAAAGAAAGCAGAATGATCATGAAGGTGAAAGGTGACCAATAAGTCCTTGGCCTGACATAAAAGGTCACTGAATGCCCAAGAAAACGTTGTTACACATTCCCTTTAAAATGTTTAACTTTGAACACTGAAGAAGCCACATATTTCGAAATTAAAGGATCTGAAATAATGATGCAATGCTTTGAAGAAATTCCACTGACCTGCCCTGAATTCATTTCGATGCAAAGCAAATGTCATCTGACAATTCAGATTTGAAAAAAAAAAGAAAAAAAAAAGGAAGAAACTGGTTATCTGTCTGGAGCATCTGTGTTTCGGTGCAAGAAAGATCCATATTCTCTCTTACTTTGTCTCTCCAAAGAACCAGCAAGTAAATTCCCAAATATGTTTCTGTGCTCAGCCTCTGGGAGATGGAGAGTTTCTCAGATTCCTCGACAGATAATTTCTCCAAAGCCAGCCACCACGAAGGAATTCTATGCAGGGTACATCCTTCCTCTGCATTCTCAACTTCTATTATTGTTATTCACACCATAGCCGCTAAAGGTGGCTTTTGGCGATAAAAAGCACAGTCTCTTAAAATACAGTGCCGAGAGAAAGTCTACACCCCCTTTCAAAACTTTCACCTTTTGTTGCCTTATAACCTGGAATTAAATTACATTAAATCAGACTTTTTCCACCTTTGTTTACACATCGTAATCCACAACTTCTAAGTGAAAAACAAATTCTACAAATTTCAGAAAATTAATTTGAAATACAAAACTAGAATATCTTGGTTGGATACGTGTCCACCCTCCGTATAGTAGCAATTGTAAACTGGAAGGGCATTCGGTAGAGTGCATACCTCTGCCACGTCATGCCTGATCCACGAGAACATATCGGGCCCAATATATTTTTGAAATATCTTGCTATACAGAACTATATCGTTTTTGGAACCCATCTCTCAATGGTGAAGAATCACTATAAAAATTAAATAATTCTCGTATTTAGATCCGGATTCAGATCTTCACCAAAATTGAATCAGTTATTTCTTGTCACGCACCAAACATGTCCACCAAGTTTCATCCAAATCCATTCACAACGTTTTAAGATATCGGGATATATATATATATATATATATATATATATATATATATATATATATATATATATATATATATATATATATATATATATATAGTTTTTGGCTCTATCTCTCAATGGTGAAGCACTTTAAAAATTCTGGTAGTAGTATCCGGATCCGGATCTTCACCAAATCTAATCGGTTTGTCCTTGTCACACACCCTACCGGTCCACAAGTTTTCATCCGGATCCATCCACAACTTTTTGAGATATCCTGCACACAAACAAACAAACAAACAAACAAAGACAGACGAGGGTGAAAACATAACCTTCACCTTCGGTGGTGGAGTTAATTAGCTCAGGTGTTACCAATCATTTTCAAAATCACACACCAAGTTAATTCGCCTCCACCTGTTTTAAATTGTGATGATCCTGATTATTTCAGAATAAAAATAAGCTGTTCCTGGAGGTTGTCTCTGCTGGGTAGTGAATTTCACTGCAAAGACTCAACCATGAGCACCAAGGAGCTTTCAAAAGACCTCCGGGATAAAGTTGTGAAAAGGCACAGATCAGGGGATGGGTATAAAAATATTTCAAAAGGCTTGAATATCCTTTAGAGCACAGTCAAGATGCTCATTAAGAAGTGGAAAGTGTGTAGTACCACCAAGACCTTGCCAAGATCAGGACATCCCTCCAAAATGGATGACCAAGTAAAGAGGAGGCTGATCAGAGAGGCCACCAAGAGGCCAATGGCAACGTTGAAAGAACTCCATGCCTTTATGGTAAAGGCTGGTCACTGTGTGCATGTAACAAAATACATCCCAAGCACTCCACAAGTTGGGCCTGTATGTTAAGGTGTCAAAAAGGAAGCCATTACTCAAAAAATCTCACCTTGAATCCTGTTTGAGGTATGCAAAACACCAATCCGGAGATTCTGAAGCCATGTGGCAAAAAGGTTTGTGGTCTGATGAAACCAAGATGGAACTTTTTGGCCTCAATGCAAAACGTTATGTTTGGTGCAAACCCAACACAGCGCATCACCCAAAGAACACCATCCCTACTGTGAAGCATGGTGATTGCAGCATCAAGTTATGGAGATGCTTCTCATCAGCAGGGACTGGGGCACTTGTCAGGATAGAAGGGAAAATGGATTTTGCAAAATACAGAAAAATCCTCGAGGAAAACCTGCTGCCCTCTGCAAGAAAACTGAAATTTGGATGGAAGTTCACCTTTCAGCATGACAACGACCCAAAACACACATCCAAAGCTCCACTGGAGTGGCCCAATCAGAGCCCCGACGTAAATCCAATCGAAACCCTGTGGCATGACATGATGATTGTTGTCCATCAACACTCCCCACAAAACTTGACTGAGCTTGAAGTGTTTTGTCCAGAAGAATGGGGAAATATTGCCCAATCAAGGTGTGCAAAGATGGTAGAGACCAATCCCAACAAACTCACAGCTGTAATTGTTGTCAAAGATGCTTCCACCAAGTATTAACTCAGGGGAGTGGACACTTATCCAACCAAGATATTCCAGTTTTGTATTTTTAATTAATTTTCTGAAATTTGGGGAATTTGTTCTTCACTTGGAAGTTGTTGGTTACGATGTGTAAAATAAAGGTGGAAAAGTCTGATTTAATGGAATTTAATTCCAAGTTATGAGACAACAAAAGGTGAAAAATTTGAAATGGAGGTGTAGACTTTCTATATGCACTCTAAGTATCCCACCAACAGCCCAAAACTTCAAATTATTCACCCAAGTTATGGTGGGATGACCGACCAACCCTCTTCTTCCTTTCCATCAATCCTTCAATACAAGCTTACACCACATTGCCAGGTCTTTCCTTCCAGAGGCAATATTTCGCCACCTTTCCTCCTTTTGATGACATGAAGAAGAGCATCATCCTCTCAAACTCCCACTCCACCGCAAACCCGCTCATTTATTTTATGCTCCATCCAGGACACTCTCAGCATTCTCCTCCAAGTCCATAATTCAAAAAGCGCCAACACGCCTTTCATCTCCCGCTCCAAGAGTCCAACCTTCGCAGCCGTAAAGTGCAATCCTCGAAACAGTTCTGAGATGCCAATCGGCACCTTTTCTCCACTTAACACCATTCCAAACCTTGACTCGAGCCTTATCTTCGTTCATGTGCAACCTAAGTAGCTCACTCTTGAACTTGACTTCCTCCGCCACCAATTCCAACTCCAACTTTGATTTGGCCAAGAAGATACCATCATCGATGTAGCATAGATTCCAAATGCCATGACCAACTAAACTAGATGTTTTGGCACTCCAAATTCCAATAAGGCTTTCCACATCACTTCGTGCTGGATGCGATCGAATGCCTTGGCATAGTCAATGAACATTTCAATTTCACCTTTTCAATTAAAGCTCTCAACATCCACATGGCATCTGCGGTGCCTTCACCACCTCCGAAACCAAAATGCTCCTCATATCAAGCAATAACCTCTTTCAAACAGCGAACTCTTCGCCTGATGATCTCTAACAGAATCTTCGATGCATGACTTATTGAACTGATTGTCCAGTGTTTGGAGCACTCCTGTGATCCAGCAACCTTGGGCATTGGAACGATCTCCCATTTTCCAGATGTTGTCATTTAAACTTTTCATCACATCGATCACTGTTCCACCAGCAGCCATGAGTGCCTCAGCTGGTACTCCATCAAGCCCCCACTGCCTGATTGGTTTTAAGTCGTTTTATGGCACATCTGATTTCTTCTTTCAGAACTTCTGGCTCTTCTTTAAAATCTTCAGAAACCCAATCAGATCGATTTATGACATCTCGACTTCTAACGGTGTACAAAACCTGAATCTGGAGCGTCACGGAATATAGCTCCCCACCGTGGACTGGCGCTGCCGCTTCCTACCCTGTTATGTCCTCCCTGAAAGGAGAACCTAAACGTTTTTTTTTTTCTTTCTGAAAACCATTGAAAATCATTAATCGCGGTATAATTTGAAGGGAAAATATTTTTGAAACTTTCTTGGCCAATCACAAAGTTTCAATAAAGCTCCTGGAGTGTCGATTTTCGACCTCACCGGTGACATCACACTGTGAACACACCTTGATCCAAATGTTGGCTTCCATAGAGAAACAGCACACGTCGAGCTCGGATTAAGATACTGTTTCCACCATCATCAGTAACTGAAGGTTCTCAGAATGTTGAAACTGGTCATTGGAAACACCAGCTGACCAGGAGTCTTGTACGTTACGGGATTGTCACGTTTCATACTTTCCCGGGACACCATTTGTGTCCACGCCATGTCCCACCGACCACCCTTTGACTGAAATTGCTCTCCTTGTGCTGTGTTACATTCGTTTGTTGCTCTCCCATTCCGTTATGTCTACAGGGGTGTCCTCAAAAAGAACCGGACAACTTTGGTTGTTAATATATTGTTACGGCCGCAGGTACTGCGTGTATTATGAGGGGTTAATCCTCCTTTCTCCTCGGAAGAACTGGACATGGGGCCACCGCTTACAATTAACTTTGCGGTGCGGTGGGTTGCTTAACAACTACGAATGCCAATCAATTAACCACGAGTTACAGTGTCGACCATCTAATTTGCCATTTAACTAGAAGTCATGTGGCCTTCCTGACCGGGGAACGCACCTTCGGCGATGCACCAACCTTACCTTGATTAGATCTTAAGTAATGCGGCCGAGCATTTACTGCTGGTGCATGCAGACTATGACAGTTAATTAGTTTGGGAATTATAATCTCCCAGCCTATCAATCCAGGTTCGGACAATGCTGCATCAATCGAAGGAAATGACAATAATGGACAGGTTGAAACGTCGAGGGATTTTGTTATTAAGAAATATAAATAAACTCAGAATGTTAAGAAATATAAATAAACACCACTTACAAAGCTTTTGTCCGTAGCCTGATGGAGTACTGCTCTCCCCTCTGGGTTGGTGCTCCTGCCTCCCACCTTTCTCGGCTTCACGCTGTCGAAACCAGGGCATTTAAGATCATCGGCATATCCCGCAATGAAGCTGAGTCTTTGGGCCTCTCACTCAATCACCGCAGGTTGGTCGGTGGTCTTTCTGTCTTCTACCGACTCCTCTCCAGCCTTGCCCCCCCTGCTCTCTCTGCGATTTGTCCCCACCACATTTCCACAGGGCGCTCAAGGTCCGCCAACAACCACCTTCTAGTAAAACTACCAAAATCACGAATCACTGCTCATCTTCACTCTTTCATTCCTCTTTTTTCCCACCTTTGGAATAAACTTCCTCACTCTATTCTTTCCCATTCTTCCCTCCAGGCTTTCAAAACAGCTGTTCACCACCACCTCTTATCTTCCCCCATCCAAATCCTCGATCTTTTCTACCCCCGATAATCCACCCAAGCCCACTTCCTTCAATTCCCCTGCTTTCCTTCCTGAAAGTCCCTGTAATGTCCATCTTCTCTTCGCCATGTTCCCCGTCCCATCCCCATCCCTCTCCCTTCCACAGTTCACCTAATGTGTCTGTTCCCCACTGTTTTGTCCCTTCCACTCCCGCCCCTCTTGTCTCATGCCTCCTTGCTGTGAGTTGTGTGTTAGCTCTCATACGAGCCTCGACCAAGGTATACAAAAATAAATAAATAAACTAAAGGACTTTTTATTTCCTTGTCGATTAACTGGGTGAATTCAAATCAAATGTTCAATAAACAAAATAATCTCAAACAAATATAGAATTCAACAAGCATTTATAGAAAAATGGACAAGGAGCAGATGCTTATCACTATTACTTACTTAAGAATTAAACACGAGACGTGGGTACCCATCACATCATTCAGGAGGGGGGGGGGTAAGAAATCCGGTCTTGGCTTAGGCCTAAGTCACATTTGCTCTACGGCGAGGATACAGCGGCCGAATGCCCTCTGAATTGACAGAAACGTGCGGCAGCCGCAGAGTTTCTGAGGTGGCCTCAGGGTGGCCCTACGCCGTTTGGCTATATTTTACAGGCCGTACGGGTCGCCATGGAATTATAATGCGGAGTTATAACTTTTTTCATTTCTACGTTCGCCGTAGCAATTCGACAAGCCCAAACAAAAAAAATGGTAAAAAAAAAATGAACCCACTCGTTACCATCCGTCTGGCCGCACGTTCGCCTTGGGCCCCCCTGCGGTCCCCCTGCGGTTGCCTTAGGGCCCCCCTGCGGTCACCTTGCGTCTGCCTTGAAAAGTCTATGGCCGCCGCAGGGCCCCCTTAAGGTCACCGTGCGACATCAAATCAAAGACCATACGGCACCCCCACGTTTTCGGTCTCCACAATTTCTAAATACGCCGTGCGGCTCCCCGAAAAATAAAAACATATGTGACTGCTACATTGTGTGACCGTGGAAATACTGCGGCCGCCGTATAATTGCTAGTGGCCGTAGATTTTGGAGACCCCACGGCCGCCGTGCCAAATGTGACTTCGGCCTTACCAAGGCAGAAGTCGTTGAGTGCTTCTATGAAAATAACCTAAAATGTGTGAGCGTGACTTGGTCTACCTCACCAAATGAGCTCTCCACAGCTTGGCTCGTTTCCGATGTCGGTGCCCTGCCTCGCCATGTACCCACGCGCAAACAGGCTCGAACACCAATCGACGTCACTTTGTCACCCCCCGGAACCAGGTACGCCAAGAGCCAGGTATGCCAAGAGCCAAGTACCGAGCAGAACCAGCAGGAACAGTCCAACTGTCACCAACCGCTGTTGCTGCTGTCCCCAACCGTCAGGAGCTGTCACCAACTCCTCACAAGGTAGTCCTGCCATCCTTTTATAGGCGACCAGTGTTGGCGGAGCCTCAAGCACGACTTCAGCCAAATCCAGCTTACCTGTTGGCACATCGCTGCACGAGACCTCCAACCGTCCATTCTCGCGGTCATTCTCTCCTGACCATCGAACGAGATGCAACTCCCAATTGACACAGGCCTGGCTTACGACGCCATGTTTGGAGCACTGGATGAACGCCAGAAAGCAGCCATTTGCCGGAACAACCGAGCAGAAACATGAAGCACCCACAGAACATCAAGGGGCAATTATCACCTCTTTGTTCAGCCAGACACGAAGAAGAGCCAGTTAGTATCCATAGAGCTGCTGAACGGGGTGTCGGTTATCGATGGGAAAAGGTTGGTGTCCAATGTCGACGAAAGAAAATGTGTGCTTGAGATAAATGATCCGAGACCACAGCCATGTTTGACCGTCAGAATGAACTGTTCAGGAAAAACTTGCGGTGTGATGACAAATGTCCTGCCAGTCCAATGTGAAAATGACAACCAAAATAAAATGTGTAAATAAATCGTGTATTTCCAAGTCAATGTGTCTTGATGGAAAGGGAATAGACGAGTATCCGTTGGGCGAACTGCTATCTTATCGCGTTCACGAACGGTGAATATCGCTCACGCAGAAATGAAAACTGGCGGAGCATCATATCATGAACGTGTCGTAAAGAGGAAAAGGTTATCCCCGAAGGAAGAAAGGGAACCTGTTCTCTACCCTTCTCCAACGCATGAGTAGTTAGAATCCCACCAGACAAGGGGACGGGTCGATCCTGAACATGCATTTATGTGAATAACTGTCCGAGGACCTGGATGTTGTGTGCATTATTCTGATCCGATTCTGAAATCCATAACAAATCGGCGTCCAATAAATCTGAAATCTGAAATCCACAACATTGTTTAGAACCACAATTGATACAATGATGGCCTTTTGTTTATATGATACAGAAACTCATAAAGTTGTGTGCACATCATCAATACACTTCAATATGAGCTCCGTTTGTCGCGCGCAGGACGTCAAGGCGGTAAACGAGTTCTTGCCATGTTCGGCTCAGCATGTTTGCCTCCACCAGTGCACATATGACTGTGATCCGAGAATGAAGATCCTGCAGGTTTGCCACCTTGGTGTTTAGGACAACATCTCTGACAAACCCCTACAGAAAAAAAAAAATCAAGGGGGGGGGGAGTTATGTCTGATGATTGTGGGGGCCAAGCGGTTGGTCCAAGGATTGGATCCTAGGGTCCTGAGTTCAAATCCTGTTTTTCTGTTGAATTAATACAAGGTGGGGTTGACTCATTTTGCCAACCTAAGAAGGATGACAGGCTGAGTACCAGCTTGCTGGGATGATTGAGCCGTTTGAGTATCCTGTGTTTCCGGGATTGTGCCCAATAGCCCAGTAGACTGTTTCGGCAGCACCAATGCTCTGCATGGTGTATGGTCCCAATGGATGGATGGATGGATGGATGGATGGTCATGGTGACTTTGAACTGTATGGACTGTATGACAGCGATTCATGCAACCAACACAAACATGTGCTTGTGAGTCCGTGAAAGTAATCAACATGCGCACTTGGATTCACAATCTTCAGTGTCATTACTGTGAAGTGTGACTTTAAGCAATATTTTCATCATCTTCATTGATATCAAGTGTTGCTTTTGTTCTTTCA
The DNA here is from genome assembly GCF_056783735.1 of Eptatretus burgeri. Classification (NCBI taxonomy): domain Eukaryota; kingdom Metazoa; phylum Chordata; class Myxini; order Myxiniformes; family Myxinidae; genus Eptatretus; species Eptatretus burgeri. The sequence goes on along the minus strand of NC_140961.1, from coordinate 13,944,978 downwards.
TTGAAACATTCATTCTCAGAATGACATGCACAGAAGACGGAGCGAGATAATTTGGCAGCAACACAGCCACAACATGCCGTTGCACAAGGTTGAGTGGCTGCGTAGCCACACTTGATCAATTTCAAGATCCCTTCAGGAACAATTGACACATCTGGAGGCAAAGCCACTGGAAAGCAGCAGACTTGATGTTTCATCATTTGTCCACCCAAACTGCCTTGGATCCTGACTTGGTGGCCCATCTTCCCGCACAGCTCTCCATACCATCGTCTGATAGTGTACTCTGTGCACATGCTGTTCAAAGGCTGCTGTTGTTGGAGGGAGTGTTTTCAGTTCAGGGGCTGATGTCAGTCTGTTGGAGGACATTTCAGATGTCCAGACATGAAACCTCAGAGCCGATGTGTTATCAGTGTCTTGTGAGGCATGGCCATAGCATACAGCAATATTATATATATATTTTTCTTTTTTCTGATATTTTTCATCGACCAGGCAGCTTCACTCTGCGTTTACCGTTCCAAACTCACCATACACATCCACGATTTTACTTCAAGCTTCTCTTTTCCGAATGTAAAGCAATCCTTATTGAGAATTAATTAATTAATTAATTGATCCACTTTTGACGACACACTTCCCGTAACCACGTCATCTGTTTCCACCCCCTGCGTTTACCGATCCAAATTCACCATTCACATCACCATTTTTTTCTACAACACCTCCATGACCTAATCTGATGAAAACTCTCTCAAACAATAATAATAATTATAAAAACGATCTCTTATAATGCTTCATCTTCCTATTTCACATGTGTGGTTCTCTTTACTGTTTCATTCACTACTCTTTTTCTATTTGAACAGACTGCTCTCAATTCGACCTCTCCTTCATACCTTGTCTAAAAAAATCCAACTGTTACAGTTTCTTCTCTCCATTCTCGGAATTCGCCTTTATTGCGTCCATCAAGAAATGTGTTTAATCACATTTCTGACATAAAGATTTTAAAATCCCCAGTCTGCTATGAATGTTCGCTTTCCATCAACCATTCTTTTATTCCACCTTCAGTGCCAACTCACCCCTCTCACCCATCACTCTCAACGCAACCATCCCACTCTTCTCCCTCAACTATCCCCACTCACCTTTCTCCCACCGTTCACCCCCCTCACTCACCCTTCTCAAAGTTGCCCCCCCTCTCATCCACAAAGCTGCCTACTTCCCCTGCCCACTCACCTCCATCTCATCACTCCACCTCCTCAAATCCTCAACTGCCTTCTGCCTCCTCTCTTGCCCCCCTCTCCCCAGCACCTCAGAGCCTTTTCTCCTCCTCAACCGGCCCCCTCCCCTAGCTCTTCTGAAATCCTCCACACTCTTTCAACAACTCTTCTTACCTTCCCCCCACCTCCCTTGTCCTACCCTCCCCCTCCCCTCCCACCACCTGCACCCAAAGCCGCCTCGCTCCCTCTTCATCAACAGTGTGGACCTCAAATATCCGGGGGCCTTCAGCTCAAACTTTACAGATCTTTCCATACAGGTTGCCACTGACAAACCAGACATAATCTGCCGAACAGAAACTTTCCTCCCTCAAGACATGTCTGACTGCCAAGTATCTCTCCCTGGTTACTCCCTCCTCCGGTATGACAGGCCTGAGCCTCGTCCTGGTGGAGGACTTGCTCTCTTCATCAAAGAATCGATTCCTCACTCTCCATGCACAGACCTCACTCCCCCACACCCCCAGGAATACCTCTGGCTACGGCTTCCCCTCCACTCCCACCTCATGTTTATATGTGTACTGTACCGTCCACCGAACAGTGATGACTCCATCTACACCTCACTATCTAAAAACATGGACCATCTTCTATCTTCTCATCCAAACTCTCTCTTCCTCATATGTGGCAACTTCAATTGTCATCACGCCAGTTGGCTGGGTGTGGGTACCTCTCTCACCTGTCATGGCACCTCAGCAAAAGCTTTCTGCGACTCATTGGGACTGACTCAATCGGTCAACTTCCCGACCTGGATCTCAACCAATGGTACTCTATCTCTTCTGGATCTGATTTTGACAAATTCCCTGACAATATCTGCTGCTCTTCCTCCGCTCCAATCGGATCTTCTGACCACGTCCTTGTCAAAGTGGACATCTCTCTGGCTGTTATCGGAGAATCACCTCACTGCCATCGAGTCTGGCATTTCACGCAAGCCGACTGGCAGGGTCTCCAAGCAGCCATCAAACTTATAGACTGGTCTCCTTTCGCTACTTTCTCAAACATCAACTCATCCTGGGAATTCTTTCAAAGAAACTTGCTCTCCCTCATGCACAGATTCATCCCCTCTCGTCTTCAGTTGTCCTACCCTTCCTCCTGCCCATGGTTCACTGAAGCTTGTGGTGAGGCAGTTGTCCTGAAACAACTTGCCTTTGCCTGATGGAAAGCAAACCCAACTGAGGGCAATCTCAGTTCTTTCCATAAAGCTCAGAACAAGTGTGTAGCTACCCTCAGGAGAGCCAGAAAACAACATCTTTCTCATCTCAAGTCTGAACCCTCAAACCTCTCTCCCTCCTCAAAATCCTGGTGGCGTTTAATCAAACCTGTTTCTGGTGTATGTTCCCCCTCCATCCCCTCCGTTACCTCAAATGGCCGCACTGCTGATACCGCACGTGAAAAGGCCGAATGCCAAAACTGGATGTTTGCAGCAAAATCTTGTGTCCGGAACACATCGCTTTCTGTATCCACCTTACCCAGTCACACAAAACTGTCCCTGGACTCTGTATCCTTTTCTCCTGACAAGGTGGAGAGCTTGCTGTCAAACCTCGACTCAGACTCTGCAACGAGTCCAGACGGCATCAGCCCACGTGTCCTCAAAGCCTGCTCTTCTGTTCTTGCTCTCCCTCTCTCTGTTCTATTCACCCTCTCATTTGCCCAAGGTCATCTGCCATCTGCCTGGAAATCAGCAAACATCACTGCCCTGCATAAAAAGGTGCAAAAACAGATTCCTGCAACTACAGACCAATCAGCCTTCTCTGTTGTGGAATCCATCATCGCTTCCGACATTAAATCCTTCCTCTTCTCCAATGGCTTGAGTTCCGATCATCAATTTGGTTTCAAACCAGGTCACTCTACCCTGGGTATGCTGATTCTGCTCTCCCAACAATGGATGGAGGTCCTCAATGCCAGACAGGAAATCAGAACCATATATCTACACATATTGCGTGCTTTTGACATGGTCTGGCACCCTGCCCTGCTCATCAAACTCTCTTCCCATGGTATCCAAGGCCATCTCCACTCATGGCTCGCAGACTTCTTCTTCTGTCGCAGTCAACATGTGGCCCTAAATGGAGTTCTTTCATCCCCTCTTCCTCTCCAGCCTGGATATCATCAAGGCAGCGTTTTGTCCCTGTCCTTTTTCTGGTTTTCATCAATGATCTCTCTGACTCTCTGGAAAATACTCTTTATCTCTTTGCTGATGACTCCACCCTCTGGCGTACCATCTGTCATCGCTCATTCTGGCAAGCAGCAGCTTCTTCACTCACTACAGATCTGGATAAAATCACAAACTGGTTCAACACGTGGAACATGTCTTTCAATCCGGACAAATCTCACACTCTCACTATGTTTCTATGAAAGGACCGTTTGGAACCCCCCCCCCCCCCATCTACATTCTTAACAATCCTCTGGAAGAAGTCCTTTCTTTCAAGCTTCTGAGTCTCACTTTCTGCCATGACCTTTCCTGGGAAAGCCACATTTCCAACCTGGCCCCCAAATCCAGTCGCCGACTGGAAATCCTTCCATCGTGCAAAGTCCTTCCTCGGCCCAGCTGAGCACCTGACCACAAACAAATCTTTCGTCCACAGCGTGATGGAGTACTGCTCTCCCCTATGGGCTGGTGCTCCTGCCTCCCACCTTTCTTGGCTTCACGATGTGGAAACCAAGGCATTTCGGATCATTGTCATCTCCCACGATGAGGCTGAGTCTTTGGGCCTCTCAGTCACTCACTGCAGGCTGGTCGGTCGTCTTTCTGTCTTCTACCGTCTCCTCTCCGGTCTCACCCCCCCCCCCCGTCTTGTCTGCAATATGTCCCCACCACATTTCTGCAGGGCACTCAAAGTCCGCCAACAACCCCCTTCTGGTAAAACTACCAAAATCACGAATCACTGCTCACCTTCACTCTTTCATTCCTCTTTTTCCCACCTTTGGAATAAACTCCCTCACTCTGTTCAATCCCATTATTCCCTCCAAGCCTTCAAAACAGCTGTTCATCACCACCTCCTTTCATCCCCCATCCAAATCCTCGATCTTTTCTACCCCCTTTATCCACCCCAAACCCACATCCTTCAAATTCCCTGCTTCCCTTCCTGAAAGTCCCTGTAATGTCCATCTTCTATTCCCCATGTTCCCCGCCCCATCCTTCTCCCCTCTACAGATCTCCGAATGTCTCTGTTCCTCACTATTTTGTCCTTCCCTCGCCCCTCTTGACTCATGCCCCCCCCACCCCCAGCTGTGCATTGTGTGTTAACTCTTATACGAGCCTTGACAAGGTATACAAAAGAAACAAACAATCGTGTTGGTTCAGTGATGATGTCCTTCATTTCACAATCCTCTTTTCCTAGCTTTTCAAGGTAATATCCTGACTCCATTGTCTTTATGACTGTGGTCTTACCAATACCATATCCCGATAGCGTGTGAGCAGCAAAGATGTTTTTTGATGAGACCACCGTGTATCTCAATGGTGGCTTTGAAGTCTCCTGTGGACCTTGAGGGACTGGTTCCCACCATGTAAAGTTGGCATGTAGGCTGTTTTGTGAAATAATAGTGCATTCACAGCACAAAGACATCTGTGTCATCGCAGATTATTCTGACACAGTCCATACCCTGTGCAGCACGAAACAGAACCTGCTTCGCAATCATGACATCTGCTTCCTCATGCAGAGTTTTAATGTCTGGTCTGGGGACGACGGCACCCAAGAGGATCTGCACAGGTTTGGGTTCTCCACTCGTGATGATCGGCTTCCTTCGATTTTGAGGAAGGAGTAAAGGATTTTGTGTCAGGTACTTACAAGCGAGGTCTATCAACTGTACTTTATTTTCCTGTTACTGTCAACACAACTTTTTGAGGTGGCAGTTGCATGTGCAGTGTTAGCTGATGATGGCGAGTGGCATTTCTTCCTGCTCTTGACATCCTTGTAACATCTTTGCTACTGTTAGGGTAGCATCAATCAAAGATCATGTATACATCTGTGTTCTGCAAAAATTTGTTGAGGTCGACAACCATGTTATCGAGGAAATCCGCGTTGAAACATATCGCTGTGTGTGTCTTTGATGTATAAGTGGACACGCAGTTCTTGTGAAAGTACACAGAATGAGTGCTACTACGGTCATGCAAGCTCGCATCTAATTGTTCATAGAACCCATCACTTCTGACTCTACTTACAGCTTGCTGCTATCATGCTTCCTATTGTAGCTTGTGTGCCAGTTATAAGTGCTGAATTTTCAACACTGCAGCCAAACATTGCTGTAAAGCGGCGTGCAGACGTCTCAGCAGCGGCCATCATTTACATCACCTGAAAATGAAGAAATCAGTCGGAATAATGTAAAGCACCATCACCACAACTACACAATCTCAGTCATTTTTATTGAAAGCCATTGCACCATGCTACTCCATCAGCTCAGGAAGATCAGATCAATTCATTTAACAAGTGATATATGGAAAAAATTTCCGAAGCGGTGTCATCAAAAACGTATTGATCCGCCATCTTGGACGTCAAATTGATTTCAGATAAAGATACATGCTTAACAATATCTTCATTGCATTCCTGGACCCGAAAAACATACAAATTGATGAAAAAAATTGTAATTCTGTCATTATTAGGAGCTGAATTATGGTAAAAAAAATTGTATTGAGCGGACATCTTGGACGCCATCTTGAATATCTCATTTCCCCCCCAAGAGTGACAAAGTGGCACCCAACGGATTTGGGTTTAGCATCCTCAAATGACCCAGAATCAGTCAAAAAAAAACATTGTCTGCACCTAAATTCAAGGTTTTTCTCTCATTTTCCAACAGACTATAAGGTCAATTTCGCAGTTTAAATTTTGAAATTCGGCTCAGATCAAGAGATTCTCGAGCTTATTGCATGTGCAGAAATGAAATAAATGGCACAAACACTGAAGTCTCTGGGAATTTATAAGCATTGCGATGTAAACAGCGATTCATAGGTATGAATATGAGGGATTCGATGATACGAGTAAAGAAAGTACAAAAAATATTTGAGCGCTTTATCCTTTACAAACTGTTGCAGCCTGGTCCGAACCGAGGTATTGTTGAGCAGGCCAAAAAAATATGACGAATTCAAACCCCAGCAAGCTGACTCGGGGGGGCTGGCCAAGGATGACGCCTTGATCAAGGATAACTAAATAAGGCTGTTAATTATCTTCAAAAGGGGTGTTTTAATTGACCCAAACACACAATTTTCATCCGTGCACTCCCTTGGAGGTCCCTTAGTATGTACGGAAAGTTTTGGGTCATTAGGTTTCATGGTTTTGGAGTTATGGAGGAGACACACACACACACATTCATTATTATGGAAGATCTCATTAAGTATATATCAGCTTCAATTGGGTGGATTTTGTTTTACTCGTCTATTCCTAGACTGTAGTAAAATTTTTCCTTGATATTTTGGTGCTGATTTTTAATTAACTGAGTCGTGACTGCAATTTGTATCCAAAGTTTGGCAACAAGAGGTATTTTCGAACATTAATTTTCTCAGGAAGCTGTGCTGTCGTGCTTCCCTAGCTTGTTTATGTTCCTGATTTGCACCTCACACAGCTGTGCAATCACACTCGCAATGCCTTACTGGACCAGTTCCTTTATCAGTGGTACATATACCCCCAAATGGAAGCTCTGGACTCAAACCTACTCACATGCTTTCCCTTAGGGAGCTGTTAACGCGAAGCATCGATGGAATGGTTTCCATGCGAGGAACCCCTTTGGATTATAAGCTCGGATCGAGCTATAATCCGAGTGACACCTAATATGCACATGC
>NC_140961.1:13847955-13932955 GCF_056783735.1 Eptatretus burgeri | reverse complement strand
CAGGTGACTACCTCATGAAGCTGGTTGACAGAATGCCAAGAGTGTGCAAAGCTGTCATCAAGGCAAAGGGTGGCTACTTTGAAGAATCCAAAATATAAAATATACTTTGATTTGTTTTACACTTCTTTGGTTACTACATCATTCCATATGTGTTATTTCATAGTTTTGATATCTTCAGTATTATTTTACAATGTAGAAAATAGGAAAAATAAAGAAAAACCCTTAAATGAGTCGGTGTGTCCAAACATTCGACTGGTTCCGTATCCATATATATATATATATATATATATATATATATATATATATATATATATATATATATATATATATATATATATATATATATATATATATATATATATATATATATATATATATATAAAGACCCACCCACATCTCTCACCTGTGAATGGAGGGAATAGCCAATCAGATCTCACCGAATCAACTAAACCCAGGTGGCTCGGATTATATGAATAATTGACCCCTCCCACACTCCTAGAGCCAAAGAAGCCGCATAAAGCAACCGAGGAAGACCAACACAAGGTAAGTGCTATGCTGTTTCGAACCCTTCCCAGTTCCTCAACAACTATAAAGACGTTCACACACAGTACACACATGAGAATCCTAATGCTCCACACCCCTCAGCTACCAGACCGGTTTCATCACTTATTGGCAAATAATAATCAGTGATAGCGTAGACAGGAATGCATACCAACGAGGCTCCCAAGCATGTACCATGTGCAAACGTCAAAAGCAGTCAATGCATGAATAAAGAAAGACCCACTCATATATGCATTCCTGTCTATGCGATCGCTGATGATTTTGCAGGGAAGTTAAGAAACCGGTCCGGTAGCTGAGGTGGTGTGAAGCATTGGGATTCTCGTGTGTGTACTCGTGTGTGAACATCTTTATAGTTGTTGAGGAACTCTGGGAAGGGTTCGAAACAGTGTAGCACTTACCTTGTGTAGGTCTTCTTGGGTTGCTTAAGGCAGCTTCTTCGGTTGGAGAAGTCATATATATATATATACATATATATTTCTATCTCTATCTCTATTATTACTGTCTGGCTAACCCTCCCAGCAACTTTCTTAACAATCTTCTTGAGGGAGTTCAGTCACTCAAACTCCTGGGTCTCACTATCAGCCATGATCTTTTTCGGGTAATCCACATTTTAAGTTGGCTTTCATCTGCAGCTGGTTGGAGTATCGCTCTCCCCTTTGGGCTGGCTCCCCTGCCTCACACCTTGCTCAGCAGAATACCGTTGAACCCAAGGCCCATTGGAATCTCCCGCACTGAAGCTGAAGCTATTATGCCGAAATACAGGACTTCTGGACCTAACATCCTCATCCAGAATACAGAGCTGGGGATAACTTCATTGGTTCAAAGTGATGATACACTATTACACTTTTGTCAAATACCTTTATCTCCACGGTGAAATATTGCACATGAATATAAAAAAAATAGGACCGTGTGGCTTGAAGCCCACCTGGATCAGGAGCAATAATCACTCAAACCCCCCCCGCAGACCGCCATAGACCCTGACTTTTCTAATGCCATGAACAAACTTTGCTACATCATGGGAGATGAAGGTTGTGGTCAAGTTTCATCGAAATTGTGTAATTTCGGTGAAGAGAGCAAATGCCTATTTTGCGGGGGCTTAAAAAAACATCCGTAGACCCCCCTCAATGAGCGCAGATTTTGATGCGGTCAATAGATACCTTTATTAGGCATCAGATACGAAGCTTGTGGCCAAGTTTCATCAAAATTATGTGTTTGTTTCAAGCGACAATGACTGAAGTGTTTACAGACGGACTCACCCACTCACTCAAGAACACTGCTCGATCGCATAAGCTCTCCGGATTGAAGTTCAGGTGAGCTAAAATGGATAGAATAGCAATTAAGAATATTCGAATGGTCGTAAGCTCAAGTGACAAATTTGGCAAGTCAGAAAAAGCATGACATAACAGCGAGTAGAACTACATCTAATTAGCATGATCGACCAATCACAAGTGACGTTCTATTCCGCATGACCATCAATGAAAGCAATATGGCCACCCCCACAACTGGGGTGTGTTTGGTTACCAAGCAGCTAGCTAGCGCTTGCCAAGCAGCCATTCCTTATCAACGGTTTTGAATGGAGTGCTTGCTTGAGTGCTTAAGCAACTTGGTGAACGCTCCACATGAAACTTGATAACTGAACATAACAACTAAACACACAGCAGGACTTTCGAATTTGTTCATGGTGCCGGTGATAGCTCACCTACTCTTCATGAAGGATGCCGTGGGGGGTTTTTAACGTCCACCTACGAATGCTGGCAGATGGGATGCCCAGTTTAACGTCCATCTGAAAGACGGCACATTGATGAATCACCCTGCCTGTGAAACACCAGGATGACAATTTATAGCTGGGTCTGATTGAAATCTCGGCCCAGCTATAAATTCACCCTCAACCAGACAATCTGGACCCAGACCCTCAAAATGAGGGAAAACAAGGCGAATGAGAAGGCCACTCGGTAGAACGTGTACCTCAGCCTGGTAATGCCTGATCCACGAGAACATATCAGGCCCAATAATTTTTTGTAATATGATGCTAATGACTAATGGCCCTATCTCTCAACGGTAAAGAATCACTTTAAAAATTAAATAATTCTCGTATCCAGATTCGGGTTCAGATCGCCACCAAAATCGAATCAATTCGTCCTTGTCACACACCCAAGCTCTCCACCAAATTTCATCCAAATCCCTCCACAACTTTTTATTTTGAGATATAAAGCACACAAATACGGAAACAAACAAACAGACAGACAGACAAGCCGGAAGGCGACATGGGTGGTCGCGACATAATTGCATACTAGTCATAGTTTTTGACGGATCGGGCTGAAAATTTTGGCAAAGATGTTGATTATAGTGCGCATAAATGCGCGGAAGCCGATTATTGAAAAAATAGATTTTTTAGGATTTTTTTTAAATTTCAAAGTCCCATTGCTAGGCAACGCTGGCGTCCATAGCAACAGTGCTAAAAGGCATACAACTAGATCCTGGTATGAACCTACCTGTCAAGTTTCATCAAAATTGGTTGACTCCTCTGGCCTCCAGAGCTGTCCATTACATACATACAAACAAACAAACATACAAACAAACATACAAACAAACATACAGACAGACGGAAAAAGTGAAAAAAAGGGTAGTCTAGCGACCACCCAACAGAAAGGGGTGAAAACATAATCTCCTTCCACCTTTGGTGGCGGAGGTAAAAAGACAAAATGTTATCGCCTTATGCAGTTTTACCGTTTAGATTTGAAGTGAGTGAATGGTGCAAGAAGTTGGAACAGATGGCACATGTTGATCCAGATGAATGTGTATGATGCCATTCCTACAAGTATATGTAAGATCTCATTTCCAGAAAGGTCACTGGTCAGGTTGGTCAAATGTGAACGGATTCATGAAGATCAACTTGCACAAGCATCTTGGTGAAAAGAAGACTCCACTCTACTTCCATAGATTGATGGGGAGGATTTGGTTGCCCTTCAGTTACAGTATCACCACACTATCTCCATTGGATACACTGTAGTCCTACACCAAAGCGTCGCCTCCAACTCAGAGGCCTCGGCCCGGCGACTCTGTCAAACAGACAAAGTTCGACATAAGTTAAACATTAAATTTGCCGCCTATCCTGATTCCGGGCATATTTGCCCGAATCAGGATGGCAGACCGATCAATATTGCTGTGGTTCTACAAAACCACATGTCTCTAAGGCAATGGCACCCAACATACAGTGATCCCCAGGCAGTTATTTTGTTAGTCTTCGTGCAGTTAAACCTTCCCTTCATGTCTAGTGGGTTAACGGGACGAAGTGCAATGTGTGGGTCTTCTAGTTAGGTCTATTAACTATCTCTGTCTCCTATTCTGCTTTCTACTCAAACCCTTTCCTTTTCGTCATGGTACTGTGGAAGAAAAAGTAATTATATTCATGTGCTCTCAATTATAATTGTTGCTGGTGCTTTATAAATTTAATTTTTATGCTACAAGTCGAATTGGCTGTCAGTTATGTTTCCCTTTACCCAAGAGTCTTTTGACCTAAATATTGATGAAAGGAATGTCTTACTATGAAACAGGGTGACCTGGTTGATAACACTGCAACTTTTGCCATGATTATGTCATTCTCTTTCACCCAGTGGACACGTATCGCAGTTTGAGTTATTTTGCCTCATGCTTATCAGACCCCTCCACTCCCTTGAAAGTATATATATATAAATATATATATATATATATAAATATATATATATATATATATATATATATATATATATATATATATATATATATATATATATCAGGAAATGTAAGCTGAGTTTAGTGCAAATCATTGTGGATGTTTACATCTCAGTGTTTTGGACTCCGTGGTACTACAAAATAAATGTTCTTTGATGAAATGGTACTTTTCGTTGTGGACAGTGGATTAATTGTGAATTACAAATTGAGTAATATATCTGCCGAGTCGGTTAACAACAAATTCCACAACAGTACAAATCATGTGGATGATTTGATATGGAATGGGATGTGGGGTGAGCATGGAGAGGGTGGGATGCTGTGGAAGCAGAGAAGGGCGGGATGTTGGGGAAGCATGGAGGGGGCGGGACGCTGGGGAAGCAGGGAGGGGGCGGGACGCTGGAGAAGCAGGGAAGGGGCATTACGCTGGGGACGCAGAGAGTGGGTGGGATGCTGGGGACGCAGGGTGGGGGCGGGACGCTGGTGAAGTAGAGAGCGACATTACGCTGGGGACACAGAGAGTGGGTGGGACGCTGGGGAATCAGGGAGAAGGCCGGACGCTGGGGAAGCAGGGAGGGGCGGGATGCTGGGGAAGCAGGGAAGGGAGTGGACGCTAGGGAAGCAGGGAAGGGGCGGGACGCTGGGGAAGCAGGGAAGGGAGTGGACGCAAGGGAAGCAGGGAAGGGGCGGGACGCTGGGGACGCAGAGAGTGGCATTACGCTGGGGACGCAGAGAGGGGAATTACGCTGGGGACACAGAGAGGGGCATTACGCTGGGGAAGCAGGGAGGGGTGGGACGCTGGGGAAGCAGGGAAGGGGCAGGACGCTGGGGAAACAGGGAAGGGGGTGGACGCTGGGGAAGCAGGGAGGGGTGGGACGCTGGGGAAGCAGGGAAGGGCGTGGACGCTGGATACGCAGAGAACGGGCGGGACCCTGGGGACACAGAGAGCAGGCGGGACGCTGGGGAAGTAAATTGTGTGTGGGGGTAAAGAGAGGGTGGGGAGCGAAGGAAGCAAAGAGAGGGCGGGAAGCTGGGGGCACAGAGAGTGGGTGGGACGCTGGGGAAGCAGGGAGGGGGCATTACGCTGGGGACGCAGAGAGTGGGTGGGATGCTGGGGATGCAGAGAGGAGCATTACGCTGGGGACACAAAAAGTGGGTGGGACGCTGGGGATGCAGAGAGGGGCATTACGCTGGGGACACAAAAAGTGGGTGGGACGCTGGGGATGCAGAGAGGGGCTGGGATGCTGGGGACGCAGAGAGTGGGTGGGACGCTGGGGAACAAATAGCATGCAGAAAGCGAAGAGGGGTGGGGAGCGAAGGAAGCAAAGAGGGAGTGGGATTCTGGAGAAGCAGTGAAAGCAGGACACTGTGGAAGCAGAGAAGCAGCTGGAAACAGAGAGGGGGTGGGAAGCAGAGAGGGGCAGGACACTGGGGAAACAAATAGTAGGCAGAAGCAAAGAGGAGGTGGGAAGTGAAGGAAACAAAGAGGCGGCGGGGAGCGAAGGAAGCAAAGAGGGGGCAGGGAGCAAAGGAAGCAACGAGGGGGCGGGGAGCGAAGGAAGCAAAGAGGGGACGGGGAGTGAAGGAAGCAAAGAGGGGGTGGGGAGTGAAGGAAGCAAGGTAGAAGTGGAGTGTGAAGGAAGCAAGGAGGGTTAGGGAATGGAGGAAGTGAGGGGAGGGGAATGAGTGGATGGACACAAAATCAGGGGACGCTGAGCAGGGGATTGGGATTGGCGAGCCTGGAGTGGGTGTCGGGTAACTCATGTATGAAGGTTACATGGAGAAGGGCATTGAGGTGAGGGAGTTTGTCACCGTATAGTCCGACACACAACACAAAGAGGGTTGGATTTATGTATTCGAAGGGCTGAGAGACAAAGAAAGACATCAGGATTGGGATGGCAATGATTCTTAAACTTCAGATGCATAAGTGGGTCAAAATGACCCAGTTTGGCTATAAAATTGCAATCTCTTTTTTGCACTCATGCATCTAAGGGTTAAAGGCACAAAAGAGACAACGCTCCATGAACATGATGATGGATGAGGCATGGATTTACGACTCATCCAGAGATGGAGAGAAGGGAGAATGGAAGGCAGACTGGGATAATGTGTTTAGAAGTAAGAATGATATGTTGGAAGATTGAAATTTTTAAATTGCAGTTTTAAAAGGTTGAAATTAATGGAGAGAGAGAGAGTGCAGGAAGAAGAATAAATATTTGTCATTTTTTAATTTTATTTGTATTAAACAGAGGGTAGAAGGAAGGAATTAAAGCAATACTGGAAGAGTATTCACCATCCTTGCTTTATCGAATCACATCGTGGGTATGGGAAACAGTTGGGGGTGGGGGGGGGAAGGGAGACCAAAACTATCTGAGCCTGAGATGTGGATCAAAATAAATAGAACAAGCATGAAATAATACAAGGGAGTGAGCAGTCAATACGAAGAACAATTGACACAAGCAGAGAAAATAAAAAATGCGGTAGCAAAGACTGATCCAGAACAATGACTTGAGTTTTTTTGGAAGCAGATCTCTCGGAGGACCTGGAGAAATGACCACCATCAGGGGATAAGAAATGGAAATCTTGGGCCAAAACGAACCCCTGCTGACCCCACAAGATGATGGAAATATTTGGAACCATAGTAGTAGTAGTAGTAGTAGTAGTAGTAGTAGTAGTCGTCGTGTATGTATGCACTATGTATATGTATGTAACATCTGGGAAGGCAATGGAAAACTGCATGGTATAACACTCATCAAGAAACTGCTTCAGCAGCCGGCAGAACACCAGAATATGAATATGTAACATCATGCTTCACCTTTAATAATTGTGTTTGTAGGTACCTGCAATGAACTCAAATTTTTACTTTCTGCAATCTGCAAGTTGACTATATCATTATGAGTTTATTGCAATTGAAGGAAGAAAAAGAGGAATCAGAGATTGCAGATTCTCGCCAGGCCTTGTTTTGTGTGGTGTTTCTGTACTGGTGTGTTTCTAATTTATAAGAGACATAACTAGAACTGCCACTTTAGAAACTACCGGCAGTGATGACGGGGTACCAAGACGTCCCACTTTGATGCAACCCCGCTTTGATTGGACACCTGACCCTGACCCTTAACGTTTTTAAAAATTGTTATTCAATTTAATATAGAATGAGATTTTAAAAAAATTGAATTCAAATCAAATGGAAGACTAAATAGGTACAGTCCTGCATTGGAGTCATCAGAAGGAACCAAAAACAAGCCAAAAGCAAAGATGAAGTCACCAGGAGGAACCTGGATAGGATTCACATTTCAGCTGCTCCTCCTCAACCATCAAACCCATCCAAGCACAGCCAAGTAAGCCTAATTCAAAAAAACAAATAAATACAAAAATAAAAAAACAAAAAGAACCTAGGTCAAAAAAAAAAAAATTCTGGCTGCCAGACCATGCATCCAATCAAGTTGAAATTTAAAACATGTATTCCCCAATCATGACTAGATCATAATTGTGAAGTTTCACGTCAATTGATTACGCACTTCCAGAGAAAACATTATTTAATATTTTTCTTCAATCCAATATGGCTGCCAAACCATGTGACATCAATTTTTACCGAAACAAACTTGTACACCCATGGCTTTTGGAATACTTGTGTCAAGTTTCCCCTCGATCTGTCCAGCTGTTCTGGCGAAGAAGATTTTTTTTATAGGTTTTTAGGGTAAATCCAATATGGCTGCCAAATCATGTGACCGATGACATCATATGTGTGAAGCTTTTGTTCCTCATGGATAGGCAGTCATACTTGTAAAGTTTTGCCTCGATCTGTTAAGCCACCAAAAAGAAGAAGATTTTTGAAGGTTTTTTGAAAATAAAAAAACAATATTGCTGCCGAATCACGTGACCGATGATGTCATTAATTTTTTTTTTCTGTGGACTATTTTATCCCGAGATTACCCTCAAAAATCTTCATATTGATCAGATGTAGCATCCTGCATATGCAATTATGACGTCATAAAAAAATCACACATTTCCCATGAGGAGTACCTGTACTTGCCATGTGCCAAGTTTCAATTTTTCCTTGGTGCAGTTTCAGAGATACAGAGATCCAAAGTTTTTTCCGTTTTCCCATTAATTAATGATATTATCAATGTTCGGTACCTTCCGGGCGACGTAGAAAGCTGAAATTTTGTGTGCCAACAGATATCGAAGCCGATACACCAGAAAAAAAAAACATTTAAAAAACACCGGAACAGAACCACCGGAAAGCATCTGCAAATGAAAATATAAATAAATGAAGAAAAAAAAATGAAAATAAATAAATGCAGGTGAGTGACCTGAGACAATTGGGGAGCATGGCATGGTTCGTTTATTGCTTACAATGTGCAAGCATACCTAACTAGCATATGTCTCTGTTCGCTTGGTGTAGAGGTAAAGTACTTAAGTTTGAGCTGTCTGGTCTGGGTTAGATTCCTCATTTGAATTGGTGCATCACAAAGTGTGCGTCAGTTGGGAGTCTGCTGGAATTAGCTAGTAGACTTCAAAGATACTCCAGCATGTTTTACGAAGAGTAGGTGCATTAAACTGGGTCCTGAACAAACTCGAGTTCATAGAACACCTTACCTCATAGAACACCTTTTCAGTATTCAAGTCTATCATTCATTTGAATTAAAATAATGATTAGAAAGGTCGCATAAAAAACATCAATTCCGGAAGTTTACCCCCATTGACACAGTGTCTATTACACCTTAATATTTAACACATTCAATTAGTTCTTCGTGCCTGTTGTTTGTGTCCTTCATGACGTCCTTAAAAGCAGGGAGTTTCCAGTTTGGAATGAAACCCATTCCAAAATGACACCCAGCAACTGACACCAAAACCCAGCAACTGACACCAAAACCCAGCAACTGACACCAAAACCCAGCAACTGACACCAAAAAATCCAGCACCTGACACCAAAAAACCCAGCACCTCACACCAAAAAACCCAGCAACTGACACCAAAAAACCCAGCAACTGATACTAAAAAACCCAGCAACTGATACTAAAAAACCCCAGCAACTGATACTAAAAAACCCAGCAACTGACACCGAAAACCCCAGCAACTGACACTAAAAAACCCAGCAACTGACACCAAAAACCCCAGCAACTGATACTAAAAAAACCCAGAAACTGACACTAAAAAACCCAGCAACTGACACCAAAAAACCCAGCAACTGAAACTAAAAAACCCAGCAACTGAAACTAAAAAACCCAGCAACTGATACTAAAAAACCCAGCGACTGATACTAAAAAACCCAGCGACTGATACTAAAAAACCCAGCAACTGATACTAAAAAATCCAGCAACTGATACTAAAAAAAACCCAGCAACTGATACTAAAAAATCCAGCAACTGATACTAAAAAACCGAGCAACTGATACTAAAAAATCCAGCAACTGATACTAAAAAAACCCAGCAACTGATACTAAAAAACCCAGCAACTTATACTAAAAAACCCAGCAACTGATACTAAAAAACTCAGCAACTGATACTAAAAAACCCAGCAACTGATACTAAAAAACCCAGCAACTGATACTAAAAAAACTCAGCAACTGACACCAAAAAACCCAGCAACTGATACTAAAAAACCCAGCAACTGATACTAAAAAACCCAGCAACTGATACTAAAAATCCAGCAACTGACACCAAAAAACCCCAGCAACTGACACCAAAAACCCCAGCAACTGATACTAAAAAACCCAGCAACTGATACTAAAACACCCAGCACCTGACACCAAAAAAACTCAGCAACTGACACCAAAAAACTCAGCAACTGACACCAAAAAAACTCAGCAACTGACACCAAAAAACTCAGCAACTGACACCAAAAAACTCTGCAACTGACACCAAAAAACTCAGCAACTGATACTAAACTAAACCCCTCAGCCCCTTGACGCAAACCAATTTCAAGATGGTGGCCATATTGAAAATTGCAGCATGCCCATTTTCAAAAGGAACCTTCCTCGATTCAACCCCAACACACCCAGCAAAAATGGATTTAATCAGACAAGGTGTTCTCCTCAAAATTGACGGAAACCAATTTCAAGATGGCTGCCCTAGCCACCATATTGGATATCGGATTGTGCTGTATATCGAAAGGAACCTTCCTCTAACCACCCCCATTATACCCCCATGAAAATAAAATCAATCTGTCAAGCCGTTCTCAAGTTATTGTCCGGAAACCAAATTAAAGATGGCTGCCCTAGCCACCATATTGGATATCGCAGCAGGCCTATTTTAGAGAGGAACCTTCCTCTACTCAACCCCAACATATCCTGCAAAAATAGATTTAATCGGACAAGGCGTACTCCTCAAAATCGACGCAAACCAATTTCAACATGGCTGCCATGGAGGCCACATTCAAAATCGCAGCGCGTCCATTTTCGAAAGGAATCTTCCTCGACTCAACCCCAACACACTCTGCAAAAATGGATTTAATCAGACAAGGCGTTCTCCTCGAAATTGACGGAAACCAAAAGTTGACAGACGGACGGACGTCCGCCCGGACAACGCCTATGATGACAATACCCCTTAGCCAATTCGGGCTGAGGGGTGAAAACCGAGTCACTGACCCCAAAAAAACCAAGCAACTGACCCCAAAAAACCCAGCAACTGACCAAAAACACCAAACAACTGACACCAAAAAACCCAGCAACTGACCAAAAACACCAAACAACTGACACCAAAAAACCCAGCAACTGACCAAAAACACCAAACAATTGACACCAAAAAACCCAGCAACTGACCAAAAACACCAAACAACTGGCACCAAAAAGCCCAGCAACTGACCAAAAACACCAAACAACTGGCACCAAAAAACCCAGCAACTGACCAAAAACACCAAACAACTGATACCAAAAATCCCAGCAACTGATCAAAAACACCAAACAACTGACACCAAAAAACCCAGCAACTGACCAAAAACACCAAACATCTGACACCAAAAAACCCAGCAACTGAGCAAAAACACCAAACAACTGATACCAAAAAACCCAGCAACTGATCAAAAACACCAAACAACTGATAGCAAAAATCCCAGCAACTGATCAAAAACACCAAACAACTGATACCAAAAAACCCAGCAACTGATCAAAAACACCAAACAACTGATACCAAAAAACCCAGCAACTGATCAAAAACACCAAACAACTGATACCAAAAAACCCAGCAACTGATCAAAAACACCAAACAACTGACACCAAAAAACCCAGCAACTGATCAAAAACACCAAACAACTGATACCAAAAAACCCAGCAACTGACACCAAAAACACCAAACAACTGATACCAAAAAACCCAGCAACTGACACCAAAAACACCAAACAACTGACACCAAAAAACCCAGCAAATGACACCAAAAACACCAAACAACTGATACCAAAAAACCCAGCAACTGACACCAAAAACACCAAACAACTGACACCAAAAACACCAAACAACTGATACCAAAAAACCCAGCAACTGACCAAAAACACCAAACAACTGATACCAAAAAACCCAGCAACTGAGCAAAAACACCAAACAACTGACACCAAAAAACCCAGCAAATGACCAAAAACACCAAACAACTGATACCAAAAATCCCAGCAACTGATCAAAAACATCAAACAACTGATACCAAAAAACCCAGTAACTGACCTAAAACACCAAACAACTGATACCAAAAAACCCAGCAACTGACCAAAAACACCAAACAACTGACACCAAAAACCAGCAAATGACCAAAAACACCAAACAACTGACACCAAAAAACCCAGCAAATGACACCAAAACACCAAACAACTGATACCAAAAACCCAGCAAATGACACCAAAAACACCAAACAACTGATACCAAAAAACCCAGCAACTGATCAAAAACACCAAACAACTGACACCAAAAAACCCAGCAACTGATCAAAAACACCAAACAACTGACACCAAAAAACCCAGCAAATGACACCAAAAACACCAAACAACTGATACCAAAAAACCCAGCAACTGACACCAAAAACACTAAACAACTGATACCAAAAAACCCAGCAACTGACACCAAAAACACCAAACAACTGATACCAAAAAACCCAGCAACTGACACCAAAAACACCAAACAACTGACACCAAAAAACCCAGCAAATGACACCAAAACACCAAACAACTGATACCAAAAAACCCAGCAACTGACACCAAAAACACCAAACAACTGATACCAAAAAACCCAGCAACTGATCAAAAACACCAAACAACTGACACCAAAAAACCCAGCAACTGATCAAAAACACCAAACAACTGACACCAAAAAACCCAGCAAATGACACCAAAAACACCAAACAACTGATACCAAAATACCCAGCAACTGACACCAATAACACTATACAACTGATACCAAAAAACCCAGCAACTGACACCTAAAACACCAATCAACTGATACCAAAAAACCCAGCAACTGACACCAAAAACACCAAACAACTGACACCAAAAACCCAGCAACTGACACCAAAAACACCAAACAACTGACACCAAAAAACCCAGCAACTGACCAAAAACACCAAACAACTGATACCAAAAAACCCAGCAACTGACCAAAAACACGAAACAACTGATACCAAAAAACCCAGCAACTGACCAAAAACACCAAACAACTGATACCAAAAAACCCAGCAACTGACCAAAAACACCAAACAACTGACACCAAAAAAACCAGCAACTGATCAAAAACACCAAACAACTGATACCAAAAAACCCAGCAACTGATCAAAAACACCAAACAACTGATACCAAAAAACCCAGCAACTGACACCAAAAACACTAAACAACTGATACCAAAAAACCCAGCAACTGACACCAAAAACACCAAACAACTGATACCAAAAAACCCAGCAACTGACCAAAAACACGAAACAACTGATACCAAAAAACCCAGCAACTGATCAAAAACACCAAACAACTGACACCAAAAAAACCAGCAACTGATCAAAAACACCAAACAACTGATACCAAAAACCCAGCAACTGATCAAAAACACCAAACAACTGATACCAAAAACCCAGCACCTGTCACCAAAAACACTAAACAACTGATAGCAAAAAACCCAACAACTTTCACCAAAAACACCTAACAACTGATACCAAAAAACCCAGCAACTGACACCAAAAACACCAACCAACTGACAGCAAAGAACCCAGCAAATGACACCAAAAACACCAAACAACTGATACCAAAAAACCCAGCAACTGACACCAAAAACACCAAACAACTGACACCAAAAACACCAAACAACTGATACCAAAAAACCCAGCAACTGACCAAAAACACCAAACAACTGACACCAAAAAACCCAGCAACTGAGCAAAAACACCAAACAACTGACACCAAAAACCCAGCAAATGACCAAAAACACCAAACAACTGATACCAAAAATCCCAGCAACTGATCAAAAACATCAAACAACTGATACCAAAAAACCCAGTAACTGACCTAAAACACCAAACAACTGATACCAAAAAACCCAGCAACTGACCAAAAACACCAAACAACTGACACCAAAAAACCAGCAAATGACCAAAAACACCAAACAACTGACACCAAAAAACCCAGCAAATGACACCAAAACACCAAACAACTGATACCAAAAAACCCAGCAACTGATCAAAAACACCAAACAACTGACACCAAAAAACCCAGCAACTGAGGAAAAACACCAAGCAACTGACACCAAAAAACCCAGCAACTGAACAAAAACACCAAACAACTGACACCAAAAAACCCAGCAACTGACACCAAAAACACCAAACAACTGACACCAAAAAACCCAGCAACTGACACCAAAAACACCAAACAACTGACACCAAAAAACCCAGCAACTGACACCAAAAACACCAAACAACTGACACCAAAAAACCCAGCAACTGACACCAAAAACACCAAACAACTGACACCAAAAAACCCAGCAACTGACACCAAAAACACCAAACAACTGACACCAAAAAACCCAGCAACTGACACCAAAAACACCAAACAACTGACACCAAAAAACCCAGCAACTGACACCAAAAACACCAAACAACTGACACCAAAAAACCCAGCAACTGACACCAAAAACACCAAACAACTGACACCAAAAAACCCAGCAACTGATCAAAAACACCAAACAACTGACTCCGACAAGGTGGAATTAATTACGGTCATTATATAGTTCCTGTCTTCTTCGGCAGGAGTTTCCAATGGCAACACGAACAGGCCAATCTGTTGTTTACAACGTACAGTGATTATTCTCGACAAGATTCAGAGAGATTTTATGGATTACCATTATTAATATATCACTATGTAATCGTTTGTTTTTTTCCAAAGCCCAACAAGAAAAGATAAAGTCTATAAAAAGCATCCTTGATTGGAGTGTAATTTAATTAAAGTGGAAAAAGCAATTATATATATATACACATTTCATATTAAAAAAAAAACAAAACAAGATTCCTTTTCACATATAATCAATGGATGAAATTAACAAGACGTAGAATGAGGTATCCCAACAATCGTGGGAAGCATGGAAAAGCTGACGTGTCGGGCGTCACACAATCGCTCCCACGATTGAAGATTACATTATTTTGGTTAACAGCAACAACAAAAAAATTCTCAACTGCAGCAGCTGTAGATAAAGCTGTCAACATGAAACCAATAATAACGCAAAATTCGAAGAACTGCATCACTGCAAAAGGAACGGATTAGTTGAATTTACAACAACTTTGCAGGTGAACCTGCAACAAAGTTTACCGTCACATAAAAGAACCATTTTATCAAATCAAATGGTACCAAGTATGCAATATGTCACCCGTCAGGTTAAAGGGTACAAGTATGACGATCGAATGCAAGCTTTCTTGCATTGTTCATGATACATGGCTTAATCACAGTAAATGTGTCCTACATTGCCGTTACTATGTACAAGCTTCACGTGTGACATCTAACTGGTTCATCTGGTGAAGTTTCTGGATTCGCGACCGTTCAAATCTGAATACGGCGATGGCACAAATATACGCACAAGTGGTTATAAGGCTGTCTCATGCACACATTCCCATCACAAACTCAGGAAACATCCATGTGCAGGAGTCGTGCATGACTGCCCCGAGGACATTGATAGGACGACCGTCGAACGATCTGATGGAGAATGGCTGCCCGAAGGGCGTCATTGATAAGACGACCGTGGAACGATCTGATGGAGAATGGCTGCCCGAGGGGCGTCATTGATAGGACGACCGTCGAACGATCTGATGGAGAATGGCTGCCCGAAGGGCGTCATTGATAGGACGACCGTCGAACGATCTGATGGAGAATGGCTGCCCGAAGGGCGTCATTGATAGGACGACCGTCGAACGATCTGATGGAGAATGGCTGCCCCAGGGGCGTCATTTATAGGACGACCGTGGAACGATCTGACAGAGTATGCGTTTGAAGGCTTTGCGAAAATCCTGGTTGAAGATGGTGTATATGAGTGGATTAAGGGAGCTGTTACAGTACCCAAACCAGAAGAAAATGTTAAAAAGCACGTCTGGTGCGTGGCAACCGATGGCAGACAGGCAGTAGGTGAAGAAGAAAGGAAACCAGCACAGTACGAAGACACCCATGACCACTGTGAGTACAAACGTGAAGCGCTTTTCCCGGGCCGCCGTAAGCTTGCGTCGAAGGAGTCTGGCTCCAGCACTGGGGTTCGAGCGCAGAGCACCTGGTTCTTCATCTTCCAACCTGAGTAAACCGCACTCTTTGGCATCACAGTCCCCGTTAATGCTGCCGGTTCTGACTGCTTGGGATCCGCTTCCGGTAATTGCTGATACTTGTGGTAAATGCTCGGACTCTGGTCCCGTGCAATTCCCGTTAGGAATCTCCAAGGCGGTGCTGACGGTCTCTTTGTGATGGCTGCTGTTTGTGCCACCGACAAACTTCATGGCCAGTCCGTCACGAGTCTCATCCTCTGTGAGTACCACCTGTTTCCTCCCATTGGTCGCACTTTGGGAGTTCTCACTATTTTCCACGGGGTCCTGGAGCGGGACCCGAACGCCCTGCCGAGATGGCCCACGGCCTGCTTCCTGAGGCTTTCCCGCACGCACCCCAGAGCGGACCGAAGAGCGGCGTGCACGACCCTTCGCCACTTGGTAGATCCGTGCGTACACGAGCATCATGACGAGGCATGGTACAAAGAACGAGCCGATGCTGGAGCTCAGCACATACCAACTGTTGGAGTTCAGCTCACACTTTGGGTACAGAACCTGGAGGGGCTTCTGTGGATCCACGATGAGTAACGGAGGGAAGGAGATAATGGCAGAGATGATCCACACGCTCACGATGACGCAGCGCACGTGACGTGGGGTACGCTTCAGATTGTAACGCACGGGTTTCGTGACTGACCAGTAACGGTCGAGGCTGATGGCACAAAGGTGCGCAATTGACGACGTGCACACAAGCACGTCGACACACAGGTACAACTGACACCAAAGATGTCCAAAGTACCAATAACCCATGAGCTCGTTGGCCAGTGAAAAGGGCATGACCAGCGTCGCCACCAGAAGGTCTGCCGCTGCTAGTGACACCAGGAACTGGTTCTGCACAGCTTGGAGAGACTTACTAGTGGACACGGCGATCACCACCAGGATGTTTCCAAATATTGTTGCAAAGATGATGAAACCCACAAGAAGCGTAAGTCCGGCGAGGGTAGCAACCGAGTGCGGCATGGCCAAGGCTGTGCCATTGTGAACGGTCGAGTTGTCCTCGTCGACCACTTCCATTGCCGACGGTCACTGCTGAAGGGTCGCCATTCACCCCCCGCTGCCTCGCGGCGGGAATGATCGAAGTCGCGCACCGCCAGACCGGGCGGCGCACATCATCCTTGGGAGAAACTGCGGATACAAAAACGGTGGGAAAGTTACATCCTGTACAGCTCAAGCGACATGTGCCGCAGAACCTATTGGAAACATTTGAGGGTCACGATGATCTCACCAAAAAAAACTTTCAAACAAGCAGTGAGTGCCGCAAGCGACTCCTTGCTACAATACAGGCTTGTGAAGAACTGCGAACAACGAACTCCGACACTGTGTCAACACAAGATATCGAACCACCGAATTTACGGTGGAGGTTGAGAGGAGGAGTGTGCAGCAGACGGCGGCTGCTGAAATCGATTCGAACTGAGGAGGTGTGTGGAAGGAAAGACGGGTGTGGAATGAGAGCTTGGGGTGGGTGGAGGCAAGAATGGATCAAGGGGAAGCTTCGAGGGACGGGATCGAAGGGTGGAGGCGGCTCGTTCAGGATATACCTCTCGCTTGGCAGTGGCATGGCCGAGCGCCACGGCCAGTCTCTCTCCGGGTCTGCTCGGCTGGGAGGTAATGTGGACTACGTGATGCACGGCTCCGTCCCACGGGCCACTCGGGCGCAAAGTACGTTCATTTTCGATGTGGTCAGTGAACCTTGTCAGAAAGGACGAAATTGATACGTACACAGTGTAACTTCGACGTCACGCACTCACCCACTCGGCTCCTCTCTCCTTTCCCCAATCATAGGAGGAATTTTACTGTGGGTTCAATACTTGGGTCCACACACAATGTGTGGCACCGCCTATTACAAACATCCTTTGGACAAACAAAGTGATTGGATGTCTGGGCGTTGCAGAATATGCTCCAAGGATGGTTCAAGAGCATTATGTTACAACTGGATTGTCATCAGCTTGATACCCGGGACACTCGGTATGAGGCGTCGTATTTGTGTCGAGTGGGGTCGTGCTCAGTCGGGATCGTGACACCAAAGTCTTTTCGTGCAGCCAACGAGGGCTTCTAATATGACATATCCTGATGCGTTTCACGTGTCTTTGTAATGACATCAAGTTTGTTCAAATCGGATTTAAAATTGGCCTGTTTTGTGTTAAGCTCACAAAACAACGTTCAAAATGCGTTAAGGCAAAGGCACAAGCACGCGGGGGGCGAGTTTCGGGGTCAAAGAAACGAAAGGTGAACGGCACGGATGGAAGGTCATGGCTTTGGGTGCAGCACGGCACCTAATGACGGTGGGCATGGATCGCTGCACACTATGCACAATTCAGGTGCTTCACATGGCTGCACCACGCGTCTCGGTGCACCTTCGGGATACTGTGCATGATGTTCACCTACGTACACCTAGGCACACGGTTCTGGGTGCAGGATCTCTGTAACCCACAGCAGTGTCCACAATGTGTGTAAAGAAAAGACTCGAGGTGCAGCATGTCTAACATGCTGTGTGTCAACTGATCTACAATGCACGGTTCTCGATGCACCACGCAAATTGCCCGTAATGCACTTTCCTTGGGGCAGTGCACCCGTAATTGCACTTTCATTGATGCAGCGTACCCATAATGCACGTTTCTTGGTGCAGCGTACCCATAATGCACGTTTCTTGGTGCAGCGTGCCCGTAATGCACTTTTCTTGGTGCAGCGTGCCCGTAATGCACTTTTCTTTATGCAGTGTGCCCATAATGCACTTTTCATGGTGCAGCGTGCCCGTAATTCACTTTTATTTGTGTATCGTGCCCATAATGCACTTTTCTTTGTGCAGCGTACCCGTAATGCACTTTTCTTTGTTCAGCGTGTCAGTAATGCACTTTTTGTGCAGCATCCACATAATGCATTTTTATTTGTGCAGCGTGCCCGTAATGCACTTTTATTTGTGCAGCGTGTCCGTAATGC
The DNA here is from genome assembly GCF_056783735.1 of Eptatretus burgeri. Taxonomy (NCBI): domain Eukaryota; kingdom Metazoa; phylum Chordata; class Myxini; order Myxiniformes; family Myxinidae; genus Eptatretus; species Eptatretus burgeri. The sequence goes on along the minus strand of NC_140961.1, from coordinate 13,914,002 downwards.
ACTTTTCTTTGTGCAGCGTATCCATAATGCACTTTTATTTGTGCAGCATCCGCATAATGCACTTTTCTTGGTGCAGTGTGCCCGTAATGCACTTTTAATTGTGCAGCATCCGCATAATACACTTATCTTGGTGCAGCATGCCCATATTGCACTTTTCTTGGTGCAGCTTCCACATCCATCCATCCATCCATTGGGACCATACTCTGTGCAGAGCGTTGGTGCCGCCTAAGCAGTCTCCTTGGCTATTGGGAACAATCCTGGACGGGTCGCCACTCCGACACAGTATACCAGCATGCTGGCACTCATTTTGCCGACCTCGGAAGGATGACAGGCAGTCAACCCCACCTGGTGTTAATTCAACAGCTGAGCGGGATTTGAACTCAGGACCCTAGGATCCTAAGCCCACTACCCTAACCATTAAGCCAACACCAGGCATAGCATCCACATAATGCACTTTTATTTGTGCAGCATGCCCGTAATATGCACTTTTATTAGAGCAGCATCCACCTAATGCACTTTTATTGGTGCAGCGTGCCCGTAATGCACTTTTATTGGTGCAGCATCTGCATAATGCACTTTTCTTTGTGCAGCGTACCAAAAATGCACTTTTCTTGGTGCAGCATCTTCAGAATGCACTTTTCTTTGTGCAGCATGCCCATAATGCACTTCTCTTGGTGCAGCGTGCCCATAATGCACTTTTATTGGTGCAGCATCTGCATAATGCACTTTTCTTTGTGCAACATGCCCATAATGTACTTTTCTTTGTGAAGCGTACCCGTAATGAACTTTTATTGGTGCAGCATCCGCCTCATGCACTTTTCTTGGTGCGGAATCTGTATAATGCACTTTTCTTTGTGCAGCATCCACATAATGCACTTTTCTTGGTGCAGTATACCCATAATGCACTTTTCTTGGTGCAGTATCTGCATAATGCACTTTTCTTGGTGCAGCATCTGCATAATGAACTTTTCTTGGTGCAGAATCTGCATAATGCACTTTTCTTGGTGCAGCATCTGCATAATGCACTTTTCTTGGTGCAGCATCTGCATAATGCACTTTTCTTGGTGCAGCATCTGCATAATGCACTTTTCTTTGTGCAGCATCTGCATAATGCACTTTTCTTGGTGCAGCGTGCCCGTAATATACTTTTCTTGGTGCAGCATCCGCATAATGCACTTTTCTTGGTGCAGCGTGCCCGTAATGTACTTTTCTTGGTGCAGCATCCACATAATGCACTTTTATTGGTGCAGCGTGCCCATAATGCACTTTTCCTGGTGCAGCATCCACATAATGCACTTTTCTTTGTGCAGCGTGCCCGTAATGCACTTTTCTTGGTGCAGCATCCACATAATGCACTTTTATTGGTGCAGCGTGCCCATAATGCACTTTTCCTGGTGCAGCATCCACATAATGCACTTTTCTTTGTGCAGCGTGCCTGTAATGCACTTTTATTTGTGCAGCATCCGGATAATGCACTTTTCTTTGTGCAGCGTGCCCGTTATGCACTTTTAAATGTGCAGCATCCGCATAATGCACTTTTCTTTGTGCAGCATGCCCGTAATGCACTTTTATTGGTGCGGCATCCACATAATGCACTTTTATTTGTGCAGCATGCCCGTAATGCACTTTTATTGGTGCAGAATGCCCGTAATGCACTTTTCTTTGTGCAGCATCCACATAATGCACTTTTATTTGTGCAGCATGCCCATAATGCACTTTTCTTTGTGCAGCGTACCAATAATGCACTTTTCTTTGTGCAGCATCTGCATAATACACTTATCTTGGTGCAGCATGCCCATATTGCACTTTTCTTGGTGCAGCTTCCACATCCATCCATCCATCCATTGGGACCATACTCTGTGCAGAGCGTTGGTGCCGCCTAAGCAGTCTCCTTGGCTATTGGGAACAATCCTGGACGGGTCGCCACTCCGACACAGTATACCAGCATGCTGGCACTCATTTTGCCGACCTCGGAAGGATGACAGGCAGAGTCAACCCCACCTGGTGTTAATTCAACAGCTGAGCGGGATTTGAACTCAGGACCCTAGGATCCTAAGCCCACTACCCTAACCATTAAGCCAACACCAGGCATAGCATCCACATAATGCACTTTTATTTGTGCAGCATGCCCGTAATATGCACTTTTATTAGAGCAGCATCCACCTAATGCACTTTTATTGGTGCAGCGTGCCCGTAATGCACTTTTATTGGTGCAGCATCTGCATAATGCACTTTTCTTTGTGCAGCGTACCAAAAATGCACTTTTCTTGGTGCAGCATCTTCAGAATGCACTTTTCTTTGTGCAGCATGCCCATAATGCACTTCTCTTGGTGCAGCGTGCCCATAATGCACTTTTATTGGTGCAGCATCTGCATAATGCACTTTTCTTTGTGCAACATGCCCATAATGTACTTTTCTTTGTGAAGCGTACCCGTAATGAACTTTTATTGGTGCAGCATCCGCCTCATGCACTTTTCTTGGTGCGGAATCTGTATAATGCACTTTTCTTTGTGCAGCATCCACATAATGCACTTTTCTTGGTGCAGTATACCCATAATGCACTTTTCTTGGTGCAGTATCTGCATAATGCACTTTTCTTGGTGCAGCATCTGCATAATGAACTTTTCTTGGTGCAGAATCTGCATAATGCACTTTTCTTGGTGCAGCATCTGCATAATGCACTTTTCTTGGTGCAGCATCTGCATAATGCACTTTTCTTGGTGCAGCATCTGCATAATGCACTTTTCTTTGTGCAGCATCTGCATAATGCACTTTTCTTGGTGCAGCGTGCCCGTAATATACTTTTCTTGGTGCAGCATCTGCATAATGCACTTTTCTTGGTGCAGCGTGCCCGTAATGTACTTTTCTTTGTGCAGCATCTGCATAATGCACTTTTATTGGTGCAGCATGCCAGTAATGTACTTTTCTTGGTGCAGCATCTGCATAATGCACTTTTCTTGGTGCAGCGTGCCCGTAATGCACTTTTCTTGGTGCAGCATCCACATAATGCACTTTTATTGGTGCAGCGTGCCCATAATGCACTTTTCCTGGTGCAGCATCCACATAATGCACTTTTCTTTGTGCAGCGTGCCTGTAATGCACTTTTATTTGTGCAGCATCCGGATAATGCAATTTTCTTTGTGCAGCGTGCCCGTTATGCACTTTTAAATGTGCAGCATCCGCATAATGCACTTTTCTTTGTGCAGCATGCCCGTAATGCACTTTTATTGGTGCGGCATCCACATAATGCACTTTTATTTGTGCAGCATGCCCGTAATGCACTTTTATTGGTGCAGAATGCCCGTAATGCACTTTTCTTTGTGCAGCATCCACATAATGCACTTTTATTTGTGCAGCATGCCCATAATGCACTTTTCTTTGTGCAGCGTACCAATAATGCACTTTTCTTTGTGCAGCATCTGCATAATACACTTATCTTGGTGCAGCATGCCCATATTGCACTTTTCTTGGTGCAGCTTCCACATCCATCCATCCATCCATTGGGACCATACTCTGTGCAGAGCGTTGGTGCCGCCTAAGCAGTCTCCTTGGCTATTGGGAACAATCCTGGACGGGTCGCCACTCCGACACAGTATACCAGCATGCTGGCACTCATTTTGCCGACCTCGGAAGGATGACAGGCAGAGTCAACCCCACCTGGTGTTAATTCAACAGCTGAGCGGGATTTGAACTCAGGACCCTAGGATCCTAAGCCCACTACCCTAACCATTAAGCCAACACCAGGCATAGCATCCACATAATGCACTTTTATTTGTGCAGCATGCCCGTAATATGCACTTTTATTAGAGCAGCATCCACCTAATGCACTTTTATTGGTGCAGCGTGCCCGTAATGCACTTTTATTGGTGCAGCATCTGCATAATGCACTTTTCTTTGTGCAGCGTACCAAAAATGCACTTTTCTTGGTGCAGCATCTTCAGAATGCACTTTTCTTTGTGCAGCATGCCCATAATGCACTTCTCTTGGTGCAGCGTGCCCATAATGCACTTTTTATTGGTGCAGCATCTGCATAATGCACTTTTCTTTGTGCAACATGCCCATAATGTACTTTTCTTTGTGAAGCGTACCCGTAATGAACTTTTATTGGTGCAGCATCCGCCTCATGCACTTTTCTTGGTGCGGAATCTGTATAATGCACTTTTCTTTGTGCAGCATCCACATAATGCACTTTTCTTGGTGCAGTATACCCATAATGCACTTTTCTTGGTGCAGTATCTGCATAATGCACTTTTCTTGGTGCAGCATCTGCATAATGAACTTTTCTTGGTGCAGAATCTGCATAATGCACTTTTCTTGGTGCAGCATCTGCATAATGCACTTTTCTTGGTGCAGCATCTGCATAATGCACTTTTCTTGGTGCAGCATCTGCATAATGCACTTTTCTTTGTGCAGCATCTGCATAATGCACTTTTCTTGGTGCAGCGTGCCCGTAATATACTTTTCTTGGTGCAGCATCTGCATAATGCACTTTTCTTGGTGCAGCGTGCCCGTAATGTACTTTTCTTTGTGCAGCATCTGCATAATGCACTTTTATTGGTGCAGCATGCCAGTAATGTACTTTTCTTGGTGCAGCATCTGCATAATGCACTTTTCTTGGTGCAGCGTGCCCGTAATGCACTTTTCTTGGTGCAGCATCCACATAATGCACTTTTATTGGTGCAGCGTGCCCATAATGCACTTTTCCTGGTGCAGCATCCACATAATGCACTTTTCTTTGTGCAGCGTGCCTGTAATGCACTTTTATTTGTGCAGCATCCGGATAATGCAATTTTCTTTGTGCAGCGTGCCCGTTATGCACTTTTTAAATGTGCAGCATCCGCATAATGCACTTTTCTTTGTGCAGCATGCCCGTAATGCACTTTTATTGGTGCGGCATCCACATAATGCACTTTTATTTGTGCAGCATGCCCGTAATGCACTTTTATTGGTGCAGAATGCCCGTAATGCACTTTTCTTTGTGCAGCATCCACATAATGCACTTTTATTTGTGCAGCATGCCCATAATGCACTTTTCTTTGTGCAGCGTACCAATAATGCACTTTTCTTTGTGCAGCATCTGCATAATACACTTATCTTGGTGCAGCATGCCCATATTGCACTTTTCTTGGTGCAGCTTCCACATCCATCCATCCATCCATTGGGACCATACTCTGTGCAGAGCGTTGGTGCCGCCTAAGCAGTCTCCTTGGCTATTGGGAACAATCCTGGACGGGTCGCCACTCCGACACAGTATACCAGCATGCTGGCACTCATTTTGCCGACCTCGGAAGGATGACAGGCAGAGTCAACCCCACCTGGTGTTAATTCAACAGCTGAGCGGGATTTGAACTCAGGACCCTAGGATCCTAAGCCCACTACCCTAACCATTAAGCCAACACCAGGCATAGCATCCACATAATGCACTTTTATTTGTGCAGCATGCCCGTAATATGCACTTTTATTAGAGCAGCATCCACCTAATGCACTTTTATTGGTGCAGCGTGCCCGTAATGCACTTTTTATTGGTGCAGCATCTGCATAATGCACTTTTCTTTGTGCAGCGTACCAAAATGCACTTTTCTTGGTGCAGCATCTTCAGAATGCACTTTTCTTTGTGCAGCATGCCCATAATGCACTTCTCTTGGTGCAGCGTGCCCATAATGCACTTTTATTGGTGCAGCATCTGCATAATGCACTTTTCTTTGTGCAACATGCCCATAATGTACTTTTCTTTGTGAAGCGTACCCGTAATGAACTTTTATTGGTGCAGCATCCGCCTCATGCACTTTTCTTGGTGCGGAATCTGTATAATGCACTTTTCTTTGTGCAGCATCCACATAATGCACTTTTCTTGGTGCAGTATACCCATAATGCACTTTTCTTGGTGCAGTATCTGCATAATGCACTTTTCTTGGTGCAGCATCTGCATAATGAACTTTTCTTGGTGCAGAATCTGCATAATGCACTTTTCTTGGTGCAGCATCTGCATAATGCACTTTTCTTGGTGCAGCATCTGCATAATGCACTTTTCTTGGTGCAGCATCTGCATAATGCACTTTTCTTTGTGCAGCATCTGCATAATGCACTTTTCTTGGTGCAGCGTGCCCGTAATATACTTTTCTTGGTGCAGCATCTGCATAATGCACTTTTCTTGGTGCAGCGTGCCCGTAATGTACTTTTCTTTGTGCAGCATCTGCATAATGCACTTTTATTGGTGCAGCATGCCAGTAATGTACTTTTCTTGGTGCAGCATCTGCATAATGCACTTTTCTTAGTGCAGCATGCCCGTAATGCACTTTTCTTGGTGCAGCATCCGCATAATGCACTTTTCTATGTGCAGCATCCACATAATGCACTTCTCTTTGTGCAGTGCACCCATAATGCACATTTCTTGGTGCAGTATACACCTTATGCACATTTCTGCGCAGCGTACCCGTACTGCACTTTTCTTGGTGCAGCATCCGCATAATGAACTTTTCTTAGTGCAGTGTACCCACAATTAACTTTTCTTGGTGCAGCATCCGCATAATGCACTTCTCTTTGTGCAGTGTACCCATACTGCACATTTCTTGGTGCAGCGTGCCCGTCGGAAGGATGACAGGCTGAATCCACCCCACCTGGTATTAATTCAACAGCCGAGCGGGCTTTGAACTCAGGATGCTCGGATCCCAAGCCCACCACCCAAACCGTTAAGCTAACACCAGGCACAGCATGGCCATGACGCACTTTTATCGGTGCAGCACATTGCGTTAGGAAAAGTTTACAGGGGGAGTCACAAACATCAAACTATGGTTCTACTTTACACGTACATAGTGAGTCCCATTGGTGTGATCCCCGCTCGGCGGTTCACGACCCCATCCCCCCCCCCCCCATTTTGTAAACTTTCCTCTTCTCCGAGGAATTCTTTCCCTCCTGCCATCTCGAACCCCATGCGCTGCGCATCCGGTTGTGTTCACACAATAACAAAACACCACAAATCTGCATCCTTTCCCAGCGGCCCGAAATAACACATGTACAATGCGTGTGTGTTGGAGCGTATGACGGATATCCGTGAACGAAAACCATGCGGTGTCTGATATCACGCGGACGTGCCAAGTGCCCGCACCCGCGAACGCGACACCCAAAGCCCCGAATATTTATGGCCGTTTTACACGAATTTCCTTGTTTACTGGAACCCGCGCCCAGGGACGGACAAACAAGCGACCGAGATCCGTCACTTGGAGCTTCGCGAGAAACCACCGATCGGTTTGATGCGCTCTTACCAAGCTCACTGTGACGCTGGGACGACGTCCACGCTTACGTGATGACGTCATGAGATAGTCTGCGACGCCGGGACAATGCACACGTGCACGTGATGACGTCACAATAACGTTGCCCAGCTAAAACAATAATGTTTCTGCAACTTCATAAAAACATTAAGGCAAATATTGTTAAAAACGTAAAATTTTGAAGGATTTTTTTTAAACATTAAAAAGTTACCGAATGCTGTATAAACTTTTAGAATTTTTGCTATTTTAACGTTTTAAGTGTGCACTGATTTTGTTCCGTGTGACCTGGGATTACACAACGTGAGTGGTGGAGCACAAGACTTAGTGAAGAAGATTCCATTAAATTGGACCTTGTGCATGTCATTGTATGCAAATGAGTTAACGTTCAAACAACCGGTGGGAATTTCCAGCTTTGTCCCACTGTGTAACAAAATTACATTTGGGATAGTGATCCACTCACTGACGTTTGGGCAAAGAGGATAGACCAGAGGTGTGAACACTCACCTCGGAGCTGTCGAACCTGGGTTCGAATCCCGACCCAGATGTAAACGGTCATCCCGGTGTTTCACAGGCAGGGTTTGTCATCAAACCCTCGGATGGACGTTCAACTTGGCGTCCGATCTGCTGCCATTCGTTGGTGGATGTTCAATATCCCAGGGTGTGTTGAACGAAGATGGAGGCGAGCTATCTCTCGAACTCCAAATCGGTTTGCAGTCAAACCTCAGGCCTGGTTCGGCGGTTCCACAAAGACTTCAAACAAAAACGTTCCTTGGCGAACCCCACAAGGGGGGTGGAATTATTCGGACTGATAAATTAGTGGTAGGTATAAGTGTGCACGCGCGCGCACACACACACACACACACACACACACACACACACACACACACACACACACACACACACACACACACACACACACACACACACACACACACACAACGCACACACAACGCACACACAACGCACACACAACGCACACACCTACATACCTAAATGTGTGGTCACCAATGGAATCCTTTCATCTCCTCTCGCTGTTTGGCTGGAGTGTCCCAAGGTCATGTTTAACCTCCGCCATCGAAGATCGGAGGTTACTGTTTTCACCCCTTTCTGTTTGTTTGTTTGTTTGTTTGTGAATAGTATTGCGGAAAAACTCCTCGACGGATTTCGACGAAACTTGGTGGGAGGATTAGGTATGGTCCAAGGACCATGCCATTAGATTTTGGACTAGGTCCAAAATCCAATATGGCCGCTATGGCGGCCATTTTGAAAAATATATTTGAATTTTTTTCGCATTTCTACATGTTTTAAGTGATTTCCAACCCCCCCCCTCCCAAAAAATAAATGTTGGAGAAAAGAACTATAACTGTCAGCACTGTTGACGTCATATTTAATGAATAAGATATAATGTTCACTTGAGTGACCCAGCAGTATTGGCGGCGGAGGTTTTGCACTCCACCGAGTGCCCCCCCCCCTCTAGTTAATTCTGGAATCCTCTTCCTTATCTTCATCAAAAATATTTCTGACTCTGGAAAATCCTTAATTTGCTGATGGCTGATGACCCCCGTCTGTCTGATTGTCTGTCTGTCTGTCTGTATCTATCCATATATTGTTACGAATCTGGCAGCCATGAGCACTCAACATTCAGGTCCCAAAGTTAGTTATGTCAGTAAGTACGTGTTTCTAGTTAGGGTCCCGTCCCAAGTCTAATGGGAATTAATTGTACGTGCGCTGCAGGATTATTTTATAGTTAGGACTGTTACATCCACAATGACAACAACTCTCTGCTTTCGGCACTGTCCGTGCTCTTTGCTCGCCGGCGAGCAGGCGCGTGCGTGGGCGGAGTTTAACACGGGCATGGCGTCCCTCTTTGGCCAATCGGCAAGGAGCGGGCGTCTCACCCGCCCCGTTTACGACTCAACACCATCGCCATTATGATCAGGACTCCACCCAGAAGAGTGGGAGTTGCCCCACCTACCGTGGGCTTGTCCAATGGGAGACGGCCAGGGAATCGCGCGATGGGTCCGACCAATCGGGAGGCGCGTGGCCAGAAGAAGAAGCCCCTCCCTCCTAAAGAAGAAGAGTGTGGTTGTCGGGTCCAGTGGGAAAACATTGCATCGCGTGTGTCTCGAAGCATGTCTGTCTGGGGACTGCATCCCGCACATCGGAGGTGTCTCGTCTGGCGCATTACAGTGAGCGGTCGACCATTTTCATCAAGGGAGATCACCTCGTCTCGCCTCCTCTGGGTTCGGCTCCCCTGGTCCGTGCTTTTGGCGACTGGAGCTCCGGGAAGGTGTGGATGACCAGCCGCACACTTGCGGCCAGGTAGCCAGCCGATCTGACACCCAGCCGAACTATCCTACTCGGCTGGAAAGCCAAATAAAGACCGGCAGGTCCATTTCTTTTTTGGGTGTGCGTGTCTGTGTGCGGGCCTGCTTTGTCTAAGTAGAATTGTTAAGTGCTTTCATTGTAAATTGGTTGCATTGCTTTTATTCGGTTGTAACTCTGCTCTGTGTCTCCCTTCCCGATTATTGCCTATTATAAATAAATCCCCTTTTTAAATGTTCCAGCTCGTTTCTGTGTTTCTTCCATTGGTTTTCCGTGCTGCGAACGGGAATTAGGAGGCTTCATTGCTGCCGTAATCGTGCAATCGGCCCGGCAGGATTCTGGTACTCTTCGCTCAGGGTACGACTCGGATCTGGCTCGGTAATGGCCCGGATCGCACAGATCCTGCCAAGGGTGAATTTCCCTGGTAGTTTGAAATTGGCAATCGACCCTATCCCACGTTGCCGACCTATTGGCGATCTTCAGCCCGATAAGGGACCCGTGACCTTTAGGATTTATCTGAAGGGTGCGACCTAAATTACGGGTGTTCGGTGGAGCCGACTCTACTCCTCCCTCTAGCGGTCGTGCTCGCCACCGAGACCCGGCCCCACAATAATATATCTCTATCTCTATATCTCTCTCTCTCTCAACATCCCTCAACAAAGCAGCCAGCATCCTCTTCCCTCTGTTCAGAACTTGATAAAATCACAATCTGGTCAAACACTTGGAATATGTCTTTCATTCCCAAGACAGCACACACTCTCACTCCCTCCGAAAGGACCGTCTAACAAACACTCCCATCGACTCTCTTTACAATCCTCTTGAGGAATGTTCAATCACTCAAACATTTGGGCCTCACTATCAGCCATGATATTTATTGGGCAAACCACATTTCTGAACTGGCCACCAATGCCAGTCACAAACTGGGCATCTTCCGTCGTTCAAAGCCTTTTCTTAATGGCACATCTCTAACTTGTATCAGCCAAAAATGATTTCATCCACATCTGAATTGAGAGGAGGTTAATCTCTTCTGAAATGAGAGAATGTTAATCTCTTCTGAATTGAAAGAATGTTAATCTCTTCTGCACTGAGAGAATGTTAAGCTATTCTTAATCGAGAGAACGTTAATCTCTTCTGAATTGAGAGAATGTTAAGCTATTCTGAATTGAGAGAATGTTAATCTCTTCTGAATCGTGAGAATGTTTAGCTATTCTGAATTGAGAGAACGTTAAACTATTCTGAATTGAGAGGACGTTAATCTCTTCTGAATTGAGAGAATGTCAATCTCTTCTGAATTGAGAGAATGTTAAGCTATTCTGAATTGCGAGGCTGTTAAGCTATTTTCAATTGAGAGGACATTAATCTCTTCTGAACTGACAAAATGTTAAGCTATTCTGAATTGAGAGGACGTTAAACTATTTTGAATTGAGAGGATGTTAAGGTATTCTAAATTGAGAGAACGTTAATCTCTTCTGAATAGAGAGAACATTAATTAATCTCTTCTGAATAGAGAGAATGTTAAACGATTCTGAATTGACAGAACATGAAACTATTCTAAAATGAGAGAACGTTAATCTCTTCTGAATTGACAGAACGTTATTCTCTTCTGAATAGACAGAACGTTATTCTCTTCTGAATTGACAGAACTTTAATCTCTTCTGAATTGACAGAACGTTATTCTCTTCTGAATTGACAGAACGTTAATGTCTTCTGAATTGACAGAGCGTTATTCTCTTCTGAATTGATAGAACATTAATCTCTTCTGAATTGACAGAATGTTAATCTCGTCCGAATTGACAGAATGTTAAGCTATTCTGAATTGAGAGGATTTTAAGCTATTCTGAATTGACAGAACGTTATTCTCTTCTGAATTGACAGAACGTTAATGTCTTCTGAATTGACAGAGCGTTATTCTCTTCTGAATTGACAGAACGTTAATCTCTTCTGAATTGACAGAATGTTAATCTCGTCCGAATTGACAGAATGTTAAGCTATTCTGAATTGAGAGGATTTTAAGCTATTCTGAATTGAGGGAACGTTAAGCTATTCTGAATTGAAGGAACGTTAAGCTATTCTGAATTGAGGGAACGTTAAACTATTCTGAATTGAGGGAACGTTAAACTATTCTGAATTGAGAGGATTTTAAGCTATTCTGAATTGAGGGAACGTTAAGCTATTCTGAATTGAGGGAACATTAAACTATTCTGAATTGAGGGAACGTTAAACTATTCTGAATTGAGGGAACGTTAAACTATTCTAAATTGAGAGACAGTTAAGCGATTCTAAATTGAGAGAATGTTAAACTATTCTGAATTGAGAGGACGTTAAACTATTTTGAATTGAGAGGACATTAAGGTATTCTGAATTGAGAGAACGTTAACCATTCTGAATTGAGAGAATGTTAATCTCTTCTGAATTGACAGAACGTTAAGCCATTCTGAATTGAGAGGATGTTCAGCTATTCTGAATTGAGAGGATGTTCAGCTATTCTGAATTGAGAGGACGTTAAGCTCTTCTGAAGTGAGGGAACGATAAGGTATTCTAAATTGAGGGAACGTTAAACTATTTTGAATTGAGAGGACGTTTCGCTATTCTGAATCTAAAGAACGTTAATCTCGTCTGAATTGAGAGAACGTTAACCTCTTCTGAATTGACAGAACGTTAAGCTATTCTGAATTGAGAGGACGTTATGCTCTTCTGCATTGAGGGAATGATAAACTATTCTAAATTGAGAGAAAGTTAAGCTATTCTAAATTGAGAGAATGTTAAACTATTATGAATTGAGAGGACGTTAAGCTATTCTGAATCTAAAGAAAGTTAATCTCATCTGAATTGAGAGAATGTTAATCTCTTCTGAATTGACATAACGTTAAGCTATTCTAAATTGAGAGAATGTTAAACTATTCTGAATTGCGAGGATGTTCAGTAATTCTGAATTGAGGGAACGTTAAACTATTCTGAATTGAGGGAACGTTAAACAATTTTGAATTGAGGGAACGTTTAGCTATTCTAAATTGAGAGAATGTTAAACTATTCTAAATTGAGCGAACGTTCAACTATTTTGAATTGAGAAGAAGTTTAGCTATTCTGAATCTAAAGAAAGTTAATCTCTTCTGAATTGACAGAACGTTAAGCTATCCTGAATTGAGAGGACGTTAAGCTATTCTAAATTGAGAGATTGTTAAACTATTCTGAATTGAGAGAAAGTTAAGCTATTGTGAATTGAGGGAATGTTAAGCTATTCTATATTGAGAGAAAGTTAAGCTATTCTAAATTGAGAGAATGTTAAACTATTGTGAATTGAGGGAATGTTAAGCTATTCTATATTGAGAGAAAGTTAAGCTATTCTAAATTGAGAGAATGTTAAACTATTCTGAATTGAGAGGACGTTAAACTATTTTGAATTGAGAGGACGTTAAGGTATTCTGAATTGAGAGAATGTTAAGCTATTCTGAATTGAGAGAATGTTAAACTATTCTGAATTGAGAGAGCGTTAAGCTATTCTGAATTGAGAGAATGTTAAACTATTCTGAATTGAGAGAGCGTTAAGCTATTCTCAATTGACAGGATATTAATCTTGTCTGAATTGAGAGAATGTTAATCTCTTCTGAATTGAGAGGATGATTATCTCTTCTGAATTGAGAGAACGTTAAGCTATTCTGAATTGAGAGGATGTTAAACTATTTTGAATTGAGAGGATGTTAAGGTATTCTGAATTGAGAGAATGTTAAACTATTCTGAATTGAGAGAGCATCAAGCTATTCTCAATTGACAGGATATTAATCTTGTCTGAATTGAGAGGATGATTATCTCTTCTGAATTGAGAGAACGTTAAGCTATTCTGAATTGAGAGAACGTTAAGCTATTCTGAATTGAGAGAACGTTAATCTCTTCTGAATTGAGAGAATGTTAAGCTATTCTGAATTGCGAGGATGTTAAGCTGTTCTGAATTGAGAGAATGTTCAGCTATTCTGAATTGAGAGATATTAATCGGCAAAATGCCGACTTCCAATGCCAAGATCGACATGTATTGAGATAGAAACTGACACCAGACCAATAAACTAGCAGATCATTTTTCAACGATCAGAGAGATCACGGCAACGTTTCGGTCAAGGATTGAGGTTCTTCAGAGTCGAACAGGAAAATAAATCTGAGAGAAGAAACAGGTGTACGATGGAAGGATTACACCGAAACTCTATGCAAACGAGATAGCAACACGATGACAACCTTCCAAGAAAGAGAATGTGAACAAGAACCAACAGCGATAGAATGTGATGTGCATGGAGTCCTGAAGACCTGGCAAATGGAAACGCACCAGGTGCCATGAAATTCCAATACAACACTTTGAAGGTGTATTTTATGTCTAGCAGAGGTTGCAGGTGTCGTCGAGTTATGTTTGTCTTGTAAAGGATGTGTGTGGTGTTGACAACAATTGGAGAGGAGGTAATCAGAACTTTAACAACTATCTGTACAAAGATGTGGAACAGAAATGAATGGCTTAAAATGTGGAAGTAGTCATTCTACATACCATAGCCAAGGAAAGAGGATCCAAGAGAATGTTCAAATAACTGAACCATTGCCTTGATTTCACATGCCAGCAAGATATTACTGGAGATCAACTCAGAAGAGAAGACTTAATCAAGTCAGAAATACCCTTTGGGTAAGCAGGTTTCAGAAGAGGAAGAGGAACTGGAGATCAAATCACAAATCAGAGGTGGATCATGGGAAAAGGAAGGGAATATCAAAGGAAGGTGTATCTCTGCTTTATTGATTACAAGCAGGGGCTACCCAAGGTTGCCCAAGGAGGGTGGGGAGATGGAGGGGGGGGGATACCCAACGCTGCCCAGCTGGGTGAGCTTTTCCCCGACGGTGGTTTCAGGACATGTTGGACATTGAAAAGCGATGGTTATTGGCCTCATGGTGATTACCTTTTGCCTGTGGGCCAGCAGCAGCACTGCCTCACCCCACATTCAAATATACACTTTCTCGCAGTCTTTGGTGGCCTGAAAACGGATGTCAAAGGCAAGTTTTGGTAGCTTAAAGCCTTACCCAGGTTGTTCTGAAGCGCCTACAACCAAAATTTGGGGCCTCTAGGTGATACGGTTGAGCGGTGAAAGAGCAACGTACAAACGTACAAACAAACACTTGAAAATATTTCCATGATTGTAAATCTTTCGAGTGTGTTGATCACAAATTGATGTAGATTATGCTGAGAGAGCTTGGAATGTCAGAGCAACCGATGTTTCTGATAACAAGCCTGTACACTAAACAAGAAACTGCAGTAAGAACAGAGTATGGAGAGACATGATGGTATGGAATTTGGAAAGGGGTCAAACAGGGGTCCATTCTCTCCCCTAATTTGTTCAATCTGGACAAGTGACAGTGAGTACATCACGAAGAAATCAAACTTGGATGATATAGGCCGGAGTAAAAATTGGAGGAAGATGAATCAACAATCTATATTCTAAGGTATGTTGATGATACCACTCTGTTGGTAGAAAGAAAAGAGGATGTGATGAAACTGCTACAGACATTGAAGAAGGAAAGTGAAAAAGCTGATCTTTATATAAACCAAAAAAAGATAAAATCTTATCAACGAAAAAGGAAGAAGTTCGATTTGAATGAACATTTGAAGAACTGATGCTAAAACAGAGACGTCATTATACTTTGGACAAATCATGCAAACAGAACAGAGGAAGACATTTTGAGGAAGAGACAGACCTTGTATGTGCTGCATGAATGGGGTAAAGGATGCAAGCAAGCTGTCTCTGCCGGAAGTTCGGGAAGCAGTGCAGGATAGGGATGTTTGTAGAAATCTGATCATGAACGTCACCAGAAATCGGACACGACTTGACAGGACTAGATAACCCTGCTGTTAGTGTGTCGTTCCCACCATCTCCTTTTTCATTGTTCTTCTCATTCTTTTACGTCCTCTGTTCTAGCTCCTCCCTGAGTCTCAACTCTGTATACAAGATGAAGAAATAAAAACAGGCAAACCAGAAACACACCAAAACGGCACACCGCAAGAGATACATTACAACGAGGAACGCGAATTGTTCAAATTGTTCTTGGTTCTATAATTGAGTGTTTACAGCGCAAACTTCCATGATTTACAGCCATGTTACAACTTCCATGTTTACAGCCAAAATGATTTCTCCAACTTTGATGATGACAAAATGTGGCAAAATATTCAATGGGAATAATTTACGACGGACGTGTTACTCGTGCTCAATGAAAAAGTTCAATCAAGATGTGACGATAAAAAGCCAAGCGAGCAATGTTCCTGTTCGACAACTGCTGACCTTTCATCAAATCAAAAGTCAATGACATTGAATCCAATTCAAATCTGGTAATTGCATGTAGATAGAGGACGTTAAATGAGAAAAATCCTTCGATTACGCTCAAGCAAATTAAACATTTTAATCAACTTGGCGCAAGGAAATCACATTTTCATTTCACTTATAATAGAAACAATTTGGTTTGACAATGATGAGTGATAAATGTGTAACGATTCTATGGACCCTCGAATGCAGGATTTCCTGTTTCATGCATCAGCGATGGAGACAAATGATCCATTTCAAGTGGAGTTTGAATGCAAATGTCACAGTTTAACGTTTTGGATGAGCTTTGTCATGAGCTCCAGTCGCTAAAACAGGAAGACATCCAGGTCGTGATATTCCATTCGCTTGTCACGTCTTTGTTTAACCAATAAAACCGAAAATCAAGAAGGAACCCAAAAAAGTAACTAGCAAAGATGGAGTCACGAGGAGCAATCTGGATGGGATTCGGGTTTCAGCCGCTACTCAACTACCATCAAACCCATCCAAGCGCAGCCAAGTGAGCCTTACAGAAAAAAAATGTCTGCAAGAATGCACTTCTCCTTGGAGAGATAGATAACAAAAGAGTGGAATAGAAAAGAAAAGAGATGAAAAAGCAAGAATTAGAATGAATAAAGAGAAATGTGACAAAAGTAGAAAAAAGTGGAAAAGGAACAAAGAACAAAGATGTCAGGAAGAACCCGGACGGATAGATTTCAGCACTTACTCCACAGGCTCAAACGCAGCAACAAGTACAAGCTACGACAGGTCCGTTATGATTCTGTGACAAAATCTTCCAATAAAAGTGCAAATTATGTCCTTCATCTTATTTATTTTTAAGATGAATTTCAACCACCAATATGGCAAAAAAGGGGTATTTCTCCCATCATCATCATCATCATCATCATCATCATTGTGATCATGATCATAATCAGCAGCAGCAGCAGCTTATTTTCCATCCACTGCAAGACGAAGACCTCCCTCACTTTGGGGTAGTCATATGCTCGCCTTGCTCACCAATACATGGCTTTAAAAATGGCGTATGAATGCTAAACGAGACCATCTGCTCATTTGCTGTGTGTGTGTTTACAGGGACTCGGTTCTGTTCGCTTGGCACTTTTAACCTGCCGTTACCAGCGCGAAATCTGGAATTGAAATCATCTTTTGGCCAAGAGAAGATGACCTAGAGGAACGCATGAGTCGCCTCGAAGCTGTCTAGCCTGGTTGTGAATCCCGACCCACCTACAAACTGTCATTCCCAGTGTTTCTGTTACGGGCGATCGATTCATCAACATGTGTGCCGCCGTCCCTTGGATGGACGTTAAACTGGACGTCCTGTCTTCCAGCATTCATTGGTGGATGTCGAAGATCCCACGGTGCCCGTCGCTAAGAGTAGGCGAGTTTTCGCCGGCATCCTGAACAAATTACAAATTATTGCCCAATCCATCAGAGGGCAATGCATCAGTGGCACAACAGCACCCTCAGCCATGATGCTACCCCACAGCCTTGTACTGCACACAAATGAAAAAGAAGCAGCATTCTCAAAGTGGTTAACCACAACTGTTCTGTTCCTGGATGCAAATCGGGATCAAGGGAATATCGGAAATAAGAAAAATATCCATGGATGAGAGAGAGAGAGACGTCTGGTTTGTACATTTCACTGTCAATACAAACTACTATGTTTTACTGTGCATGGAAATTGGCTGAATCTTAAATATACAAGTTAAACACAATCATGGAGTCAAATGTTATGGGTAATGTACAAGTGTATAAACTAGAAAGTGGAATTTGACAAGAATGCCTCAATAGATATATTCACCCTTGTTAGATGTCAACCCGCTGTTACGTTTGATCTCAACAAAAGATCATGTGAAAAAAATAAAAATAAAAAAAAGACAGAGACAGAGAGACAGAGAGACAGAGAGACAGAGAGACAGAGAGACAGAGAGACAGAGAGACAGAGAGACAGAGAGACAGAGAGACAGAGAGACAGAGAGACAGAGAGACAGAGAGACAGAGAGACAGAGAGACAGAGAGACAGAGAGACAGAGAGACAGAGAGACAGAGAGACAGAGAGACAGAGAGACAGAGAGACAGAGAGACAGAGAGACAGAGAGAGAGATAGAGATAGAGAGAGATAGAGAGATAGAGAGAGATAGAGAGAGAGAGAGAGATAGAGAGAGAGACAGAGAGACAGAGAGAGAGAGAGAGAGAGAGAGAGAGAGAGAGAGAGAGAGAGAGAGAGAGAGAGACGGAGAGAGACACAGAGACAGAGAGAGAGGGAGAGAACATCAGATGCTTACAACTCAAGTTATGGTCTGCAAAATGTTTTTCAAAGCATACCCGACCTTTGACCGGTTCAATCGAAATTGAATCAGTTCATTTTGTATTACAGTCCATACGTGTGGCAAGTATGGTAGAAATCTCTTGAGTGGTTCATAAGTAATTGCAGCAGGAGATTTTCAATTAAAGGGCACTTGTCCTTATCAGCCTTTGGACTTTCGAACCCAAAATTTAATCAGTTCATCTTCACATCACAGGCCGTAGTTATGCCAAGTTAGGTCAAAATCCCTTTAGTGGTTCACAAGTTATCACAGCAACGAAAATCCATGACTTTAAGGTCACATGAACTTTGGCCCTTCACCCCAAAAGCGAATCTGTTCATCTTTGCGTCACAATACACTGCTGGGAAAACCGAGGTCCGAAAAGCTCAGCACCCACTCGAGTACGAACGAACTACACCTCAAAGGAACATTTGTTGCTCTACCGATTGCAATGCATTTTTAAGCAGTGTTTGTCCGAAGCAATCTGTCAACTGGCTGTCCTTGCATTCATTCATCGCATGACTATTGGCAATGTCATTTCATTTACTAAAGGTTGCCAAGTGTGTTCATCACCGTGGGAAACGAGGTGCAGCTGACGTTTTCAGTGTTAGCCCTTCGAGTTAAGCGGGTCTCAAAGAACCATAAAGGTTAAAGAGGGTCTCTGACAAAGGGATAATGCTCAAAGCGTCAACGGCACCTGTCTTTCTACGGTGGTAAACATACTCTGATAAGCTTGATTAATAAACTGCATTGTTTAACTTGTCCACCGATGAGGACCGACATGAGCATTGACACACGAGTATTCCAATATATTGACATCGACTGGCAAATGGCGCCCAAGGAACGAAGGAACAAAATACTTATCAATCATTTTGAGTGAGTTTTATGAAAGAAAGCAAAGTATAACTCCAATAACCAAATGCTCATATAATCCCCACAGCGCTCTGTAACTTTTGTGAGTTGCCTGTGGCTTGGGCAAAAGCAATAACATCTGCCAACTTCCTGGCAAGCAATGTTACAGCCATGCCGCTGTCTGCAAGCTTCGGTGGATTACATTAAACAAACTTTCATTGGTGCCGATGAGATTCAGGAACAACTCCTGACATGTTCAGAGCACATAGATTTATCGAGCTGTCCGATTACCACCAGTACAATTACATCAACTAACTAGAGAGTTCATAGAAGGCCGTACCCCGTGCAGGTTCGAGAGAAATAAAAAAGGACCACGGGAAGAATGCCGTCGCTGAGAGCACGAGTGGAAAATCTGATTGGTCGAGATGACGTCATATTTTGTCCAAATACTGCTAAATGGAAGGTTTTTAAAAGTGCCAAGAAAGTGATTTATGTTCTACAATGTTCAAGTATATAATTTAATTAAAATAAATAAAGATTTTAAAGGCTGCAGAAAAAAAAAATAATAATAATAATCAGAAGTTTCCCGCCGTTGATGCATTGTCTTATACCCCACCTTATTTAACATTCGTTCTTTTGTGCCTGTTGTTTGTGTCCTTTATGACATCCTTAAAAAAGACGGGAAGTCTCCTGCTTGGAATTGATTTTCAATTTTGTTTGACTGCCAGGCAGGTAGACAGAGCAAAAAAAAATTACCTTATTCCTCTCTGTGCGTACTGTATGTATGCTTGGGATGAGATTCCGTACAATTTGCCAAACACGGAGCCAAAGTACCGTGAAACTGCAGGTTGGAGTTCCGCTTCATGTTCCGATTCGCGTTGTACAGCGCTCAAAATATCACACTCGATTGACATCAAGTCGTTCCTCGATCGTAAACCGACGTCCGTAGATGGCCAAAGTGAGCAAATCGCTCAACCCTACCTTTCACTTCGCGTGCACGGGGTGAGTGAAAAAGATGTGTGAAGTGGTGGTCATGATTTGATTGGTCATGTTAGTGGTCATGGCTTGATTATAATCAAACACAAGACAAAAAAAAAAGAAGGTGAAAATGCTAAAATTTATTGCCGTTCTGCACAATCATAAAAAAGTTTTGCATATTTTTACTTGTAACGACATTCATGCCAAGAAAAGCGCTTTAGAAAGGAATAACATTTCCTTCATCAAGATTCATATCATATCCAAATCCTATAGAACAACGCGAACAGGAATGCACGATAATCGCATCGCCCGATCAATGGCTTTTCGTAGAAATTGAGGTATTAATTGTCTTGATTGGCATAATAAGCACCGATATAATGCGGAGAAGGCCTCGACTGGTATACAATGAAGCAATTTCATTTGACAGTGTGAAACGAGATGACAAAGTGGTGAATGGTTACAGGATTGGATGCAAGAGCCGAACAACATGAGCATGATGTTAGCCACGAGCAACCTGACCGAGAATGTAATGACCTGCTAGGGCTGCAACGGGGGCTCCGGTGGGGATGCCAGGGAAGGGGCCCGAGGAACCTGCAATGTCCAGGTGAGAGTAAGGCAAGGGCTTGTCAGAGTCACGTCCATGCTGGATTGGGCAGAGTAGGGAAGAATCAGCCATTGGAGATTTCCATTTGAAGCTCAAAATAATCAAAACACAAATACGTCATGATATCAAGAATGCCATTGAAAATCTAAAGAGAATGGCACGGCACTCGGTAGAACGCGTACCTCCGCCACGTAATGCCTGATCCACGAGAACATATTGGGCCCAATACATTTTTGAAATATCATTCTATACAGTACTGTATCGTTTTTGAGCCCTATCTCTCAATGGTGATGAATCACTTTGGATAATTAAATAATTCTCGTATCCAAATCCGGATTTGGATCTTCACCAAAATTGTGGTCACATCTGCATTGTGGTCACATACTCAACATGGAGCCTGGTGTACCTTAGCGGTTTACGGTGGTGACTTGCGATCCTAGGGTCTTGAGTTTGAGCCTGGTTTGCCACTGAATTAACACCAGGGGGTTGACTCTGCCACTGATGCAGTGCCCCTAGTCCCAGTGCACTGGTTCTCATTTCACCGACCTCAGAAGGATGACAGGCTTAGTTGCGCCCCTAACCAGCGATGCAACCAGCAGCCAAAAAGGCAACACGCGATGGGAGCATACTCAAGATGTCCATCAAGTTTCATCCGAATCCGTCCACATATTCTTTGAGATATCATGCTGTATATACTTTTTGGCCCTCTCTCTCTCTCAATAGTGAAGAATCACCTTAAAATTCTAGCAGTTGGATCCGGATCCGGATCTTCACCAAAATCTTATCAGTTCGTCCTTGTCACACACCGAACCTGTCCATAAAATTTCATCCGGATCAGTCTTCAACATTTTGAGATACCCTGCACACAAACAAACAAATAAAATTGCTCGTTGAGCAAGGAATTGGCGGAATAACTTTGTCATATCTCCATGATCTCTGAAAAAACAAAAACCTGGAAATCAATTTGGTTCTTATAAATCGATAGTGCTACTGGTTAATGAGTTATAGCACTTAGTTTGGTCATGATCATAACTCGGAAGTCAATCGGACTTGAAATGGCATTTTTATCGCAATTTGAAAGTTTTGACCCGACCCCCCTGACATTCGACCCCCGACCGCTAAGAAGGGTGTTGGTGTGACACCCCAATGAGACATATGGTCGGATGCAGAATTGGAAGATGCACATTTTGGATTTGGTTTGAAGTCAATATGACCATTTTAACGGACGTTATCGCGAAACTAAGAATTCCGGTTTTTCGGTGACCTTGACCTTGACCTTTGACCTAGATTCACCAAAAATGACAAGTGTCTAAGTTGGACCATGGCCGACATCTGTACCCAGTTTGGTCATGATCGCTGAAACGGTGTGGCTGCTACAGGGTAAACACACAAACAGACAGACAGACAGACAGACAGACAGACAAACATACACACAGAATGAAAAAATAAATATATATTGGGAATTAATATGGATTTATTAACGATGGATCATATGTGAACAGAGCAAAAGACTTATGGGGGATGTCATAGACATATCACATGGCACGGAATTACAAGGAAAGGATGCTCGGAGAGATCACTGAACTTTTATAGGAATTATAAGGACATTGGATAATGAACATCGAACGCAAATGAACACCAAAGGGGATTTAAACTTGGGATGGGATCCCTCATGTACTCAGATGCTAATGCCAAATGGGACATTCTATTTCCCCCAAAACGTTGTTGTTGTGTTGCTGATTAATAACCTCATAATTGCTGATCAATCAGCAGAAAATTCCAGATTTATTCTTTCTTTTATTTCCCCCCACTTCCTTCATCATCTCCCAACTTTCAGAAATGTGTGGAGGGAAAGGAGGACAAAAAAAATATGGTGGGGTGGAAGGACAGGGAGGAAGGAAGGTACAGGAGCACCAATTTGGTGTATTTATGAGATAATAAAAATAACTCTAATTACCTTGACAAGGAATTACATTACTCATCTGCGATGGACGGAGGTAATGTTTCCACCACAGTCTGTCTGTCTGTTTGTGTGCATGATATCTCAAAAAGTTGTAGACAGATTCAGATGAAACTTGGTGGGCAGGTTGGGTGTTTGACAAGGAGGAATTCATTCGATTTTGGTTAAGGTATGGATCCAGATCCTAGAATATAATTTAAATGACCTTTCACCATTGAGTAATGCGGCTAAAACCGATATGTAGCACGATATCTCAAAAAGTTAAGGACGGATTTGGACAAAACTAGGTGGATGGGTGACAGGTGACAAGAGCAAGCCGATTAGATTTTGGCTCAAGTCCGGATCCAGATCTGGCCCATCAGTGGGATACAAAACGTAAACTGTTCAGCCTGGTGGAGGTGTGCGCTCCACCGAGTGCCCGTTCCAGTTAATATCTGTTCCCTTTATGACCATCCTATAAATAATCCCTTTGCATTTTGGTGTAATGTGAGAAAAGCCAACCTTTTTGAAATTAAAATACGAGAGATGTTAATAATGGTTGCAAAATGCTCAGATTGATAGATCTTTTTTTTATTTTTTCGAGGAATTTGAATTTTCAGTATTCAATTGCTTGTAAACTTAAAATTCAAGAAATAACTTTCCATCTCTGAACATGCAAAGCAGTTTGCTCGCTGTTCAGAATGAATGGGCCATTAATCTTGTTACACCATGAAATAACCAAGGACTTAACAAAGACGGTGACAAATAGATTTGAAATATTGATAGAGGGAATCATTCTGTGCCAAGTGAAACCATTTTACAATTACATTTTGGAATGACATCTCCATCTTCTCCATAATATCTGCAAATATCTTGGAGGCTTAAACAATGCAATGTAATTTTAATGAACAGTTGTGTTTTGTCGACTTTTATCAAAAGGTGTTTGGGCAGGACTCCGCCCCCCCCCCAACATGCCATCCTCCATATCCCTCTCCCCACCCAAAATAATTAAAACAATCAACGAGAATTTGATGTGCATGAGCGAGACGTACTGCAGTGACGTCGCCAGAAACAACAACAACCCGGGCATCACATTTCTACATTTCCTCTTACACGGTTATAGTTGCAGGTCGTATCATCTCCAATTGTGCCGAAATGAAAACTGGCCAGAATTGGAGTTTTATTTAGTTTTGCTACAATAGATGACACCTTTTAGTAAATTTCAATTTTAAAAATAGAATATTCGACAGGTTCATCGTATCGAGTTGAAATACATTCTATAAAATGGGATTGTCCACCAAAAGTGTTGTTCACTATGATGAAATTAATGTCTTTTGAGTGTTCATTACAATAGGACTCCAAATGGATTGGTGGGTATGGGAAGATACTTTCCATTTATTTATTTATTTATATATACAGGTGGTGGACAAAATAATAGAAACAACAATGTAAAGTCACTTAATGGGGCATTGGGCCACCACGTGCAGCCAGTACCGGCCTGTATGCACCGTGGCATGGAGTCCACCAGTGTCTGGAATTCTGCGGGAGGCATGCAGCACCAATCTTCGACGAGAATGTCGAACAACTCACACCTGTTCAATGGAGGTTGAAAACGCCATCTCAGGCATCATTCCAGAACATTCAATTAATGCTTCATTAGGTACAGATCTGGTGACTGAGAAGGCAATGGAACATGGATAACATCAGTGTCATGCTCATCAAACCATTGGGCGACCACACGTGCTTTGTGGAAGGGAGGCATCGTCATCCCGGAGGACACCCCTTCGGGCAGGAAAGAAATGCTGCAACATGGGGGTGAAGATGATCATTCAGTCCCGTTAAGTTGCGACTGCCATTGACCTTGCCTTCGAAGGGAATGACTGCACCAAAACCATGCCAGGAAAATGCACCCCCACAACATTACAGAACCACCAGAACCCTTCACTGTTGCAATCAAGCACACAGGCTTTTAGAGTTCTTTCGGTTGGCACCACGCTTGTGCTCATCCGTTTGTTGAGAACATGGTGAAAGAAGATTCATCTGACCATATCACATTTCTCCACTGCTCGGTAGTCCATTGCCTGTGCTCTGCACCACTGGACTTGCAAACGTGCATTCCCCGGTGTGATGAGAAGTTTGTGCACTGCAACTTAACTATGGTATCGCGCTCTGTGGAGTTTTCGGCGGACTGTTTTTGATGAAAGTGGCTACTCGCGCCCCAAGTTGAAATTCAGTCAAATGATCTGCAGTTGCTCACCTGCTTTGCCTTGCACTTCAAATTAATGCACGGATATCATGATCCTGGAGTGTGTGCTTCTGCCCACTGTCGCCCTTTGCTGATGATGTCTTTCCCTCGGAGTTCCATGCCAACATCACCTGAGATACCGATGCTCGTAAAACATCAGCAAGTTCAGCTGTCTTTGCCACTGAAGCTCCTGCCAAACCTGCCCCAACAATCACGACTCTTTCAAAGTCACCGAGATCTCCTCTTTCAGCCATGCCAGCCATAATTATAGGCAAACAAAAGCCTGTGAAGCATTTTTATACATGACCCTAAGCATCCTGGGATGATATTCACTTAATTAACACATGGGCCACACCTGTGTGGAAGCCATTGCTTTCAATATACTTGGGGGTCCCTCGTTTACCCAGGTGTTTCCATTTTTTTGTCCACTACCTCCATGCATATATATATATATATATATATATATATATTTATATATATATATATATATATATATATATATATATATATATATATATATATATATATATATATAAATATATATATATATATATATATATATATATATGTTGTTGTTTGTCTTTCGGCTGCTCCCGTTAGGGGTCGCCACAGCGGATCATCTGTTATGATCCACAAACCGATTTGGCACAGGTTTTACGCCGGATGCCCTTCCTGACGCAACCCTGGTTGCGTCAGGAAGGGTTGCGTCAGGAAGGAAGTTGCGTCAGGACTTACGACACAGGGATAAGGATTGGGTTTCGCCATGATTCCAGGCTGCCCTACACCCTCTCATAGCGCGGCCCAGTGCAGAGATCCCGTCCTCAAGCGATCCTCCAACCCAAGCTTCCGAGTAGCCGGATTACAGGCGCACGCCACTAAGTCCGGTATATATATATATATATATATATATATATATATATATATATATATATATATATATATATATATATATATATATATATATATATATATATATATATATATATATATATATATATATGAAATAAAATCCTCATCACTAAGACGGTGACAGCTCACTGACGTATTCAGTGTTTGGTATAGCCTCAGGAGTTTCTCACACTAACACTGCAAGCTCTCATCTATACAATTAAATAAATGAGAAAAACAAGACACACACACACACACACACACACACACACACACACACACACACACACACACACACACACACACACACACACACACACACACACACACACACACACACACACACACACACACACACACACACACACCAGATTGATGCCTTATAAAGCACGTTACATTACGTATCAACAATCATAATGCATTTCGTAATGTGGAGAAAAGCTGCTCATTCAGAATAAATCTTTGGCTCTGTAACTGTGGTTGTATCAGATGTGGGAGAACAGTCAAAGTGAGAGTTACACAAGAGAAATGGAAAGGTTCTTGGACGCAATGTTCAACCAATCCATCCTGGTTTCAAACTTCGGGAAACGTTTGTGCTTTACTTTTATGGAATAATTTAATAATAAATTTAAGTTTAAATTTCCAGAGCAGTGAAATTCATCGTCGAGCTCCCTGCAGTTGTGAAGAGACTAAACTAAAGCTGATGATTGTGGCACTTGGCATGTACAGGATATAACCTGCATTGAGAAGAATGGTGTTTCTCAAACAATTTCCTTAATCGCAGTGTGTATCCAACTTTACAATTTCTTGTGTTTCCTGAACAACAGGGCAAAGGGCTTCAATGAGAATTGTGAGGTGTACGGAGAAGCTCACCGCATCAAGCCCTGATGCCATGATCAGGAAAGCAGCAGGAGCTTGATGGCCACGTGGTGTAGATGTTGAGGGCAAGTTGTTTGCTTGAAGAACGTCCTCATACTCTGACTTACCCTTGTGGAACTCAAAGTCTTCACGGCGAATCGTCGAAACCTCAAAAGGGTCTCCGATTTGGTCACCCGCTGCAAAGACGGGTCAGAAAATGGTAATGATCCGTTGAAAACAAAAGAAAATGGAGGAAACAAATATCCAATCTACTTCCTCAACAAACTTGTCTCCCACATACTTCCTTAACTGAAAGGTACTCAGTTGAGCGCACACCTCCGCCGGGATGAACAGTTTTTGTTTTCTATCCCACCGATGGGACGAATTTGCATCAGTACCGAAAGCAAAAATCTAATTGGCTTGTTCTTGTCACCGAACCAACTCATCAACTAAGTTTGAACAGAATCTGTCCACAACTTTTTCAGATGTCGTGCTATATATCGTTTTTAGCCACATCTCTCAATGGTGAAGAATCACTTAAAAATTCCAGTATCCGGATCATTAATAAAATCTAATAAATTGGTCCTCATCACACACCCAACCTGTCCACCAAATTCGTATGAATCCGGCCATATTGTTACGAATTTGGAAGCCTTGTGCACACAGACAGACAGCCATCCCCGTAGCTTAGTTATTTCGATAAGTACATGTTTCTAGTTAGGGTCCCGTCCCTGGTCTAACGGGAATTAAATGTACATGCGCTGCGAAGTTATTTTGATAGTTAGGATTTTTTACTACAACAACAACGCCAATAGTGGGGCAACTTAGCTAAATATAGCACAACAATTGTATTGTGCATTTTGTGAGGAAAGCACCAAATTTGGCACACTAGTAGCCTATCATATTATGAACACATTTGGATCTTGGGCCATCTCAAATTCAGCGGCTGATGGCTGTGGCAGTCATTTTCCACTGCCATCAAAAATTTTGAGATGGCCCAATATCCAAATCTGTTCATAATATGATAGGCTAGTCGTGTGCCAAATTTGGTGCTTTCCTCACAAAATGCACAATTGTTATGCAATAAGACTACAATAATAACAATACAATACTACAATAACAACACACTGCTCAAGGCAATGTCCGCGTGAGGCACACTCACGAAGCGTTTCGTCTGGCCTGGTGCCAAATAAGGGTATGTGTCATTTTGCGCCAAATGAGCGACGCGCGCAAAGCCGAGGCGTTCGGCCAATAGGAAGCCAGCACGGGATACTGTTACTCAACTTCCTGTTGGAGGGGCGGTCCTTTTGCAAGAAGGCGGAGCCGTAACACACGGTCTGCCCAATGAGAGCAGGCCATGATGAGCAGACCACGCCCGAGAAGGACTAGGAAAGAGAACAAATATTAGTGTCTGGTCTGCTTGAGCGCGGAACGCATCTCTCGACGCTGCTCTGGTCTGCTGGAGCGCGGGTCGCATCTCGTCAACGCTGGTCGCCTCTCGTCGACGCTGGGCTGGTTGCATCTTGACGCCGGTCTGGCTCGCTCGTCTCGGCCAAACCACACGAGGTGGGAAGGTCCATTTTTCTTTCTGGGTGTGTGTGTGTGTGTGTGTGTGTGTGTGTGTGTGTGTGTGTGTGTGTGTGTGTGTGTGTGTGTGTGTGTGTGTGTGTGTGTGTGTGTGTGTGTGTGTCCATGGGGCCCCGTCTTTAAGTATAAACTGGATTTCATTTCTTATAATCGGATAACTCTGATCCTTGCGTGCTCTCCCCTGCCCCCCATTAGAAATAAATCCCCTGTTAAATGTTTCAGCTCGTTTTTGTGTTTCTTTCATTGGCTTAGCACGGTGCGTGTTGGGAAATTTGGGAAGCGGCAAATTGTACATTTGGACCGATGGGACCTCGGTAACCAACTGCTCGGGTTACGCACGGGTCAAGCACACATACGGCTCGTCCTGTACGAGTGCCGTCGAGGGTGTGAATCCTCGGTAGCTCGTCACGTGGGCCTCTAGGTATTTTGAAGTTTGGCAGATAACCCTGTCCCACGTGGTTGATTTATTGACGATTCACGGTCAGGTAAGGGACCCATACCTTTCGGAGTTTTCCAAAAGGTACGATCTAGATTCTGGGTGTTCGGTAGAGTCGACCTTACTGCTCCATCTAGCGGTCGTGCTCGCAACCGACGCACGGCTCCACAACAATATATCCTGCTCACAGACAGCCAGACAAATACATAAATAAAAATCACTCATAGAGTGACACTTGGGAAAACAGAACAAAGTAGAATGGCACTCGATAGAGCACATACCTCCGTCAAGTTGAACAGTTTACATTTTGTATCCCACTAATGGGCTGGACTTAATGGTTAGGGGCTTGGGATCCTAGGGTCCTGAGTTCAAATCCTCCTCAGCTGTCGAATTAATACCAACCAGGTGGGGTGGACTCAGCCTGTCATCCTTCCGAGGTCAGCAAAATGAGTACCAGCTTGCTGGGATCATTGAGCCATTCGAGTATCCTGCGTCGGAGTGGCAACCCATCCAGGATTGTGCCCAATAGCCCAGGAGACTGCTTTGGCAGCACCAACGCTCTCACTGACTGTGAATGCCCAGATTGGCAAGCTGTTCACCACTACCTCAGATCATCCCCATCCATACTCATGAGCTTTTTTTTACTTCCCTTTTTAAGTGATTCTTCACCATTGAGTGATTGCACCAAAAACGATATGGAGCATGATATCTCAAAAAGTTATGGACCGATTCAGAAAATTATTGATGGACAAGTTGTGAGTGTGAGACAAGGACTAATTCATGAGAATTTGGTGGTGAAGATGTGAGAATTTTTAAAGTGACTCTTCACCATCGAGTGTTAGGGCCAAAAACGACATATGGCACGGTATTTCGAAAAGTTGTAGACGGATTATGACAAAATTTGGTGGTTGGGTTGGGTTTATGACAAGAACAAGCTGATTATATTGTTTGAGGTCTGGATGCAGATCTGGCCTATCAGAGGGATACAAAACGTAAACTGTTCAGCCTGGCGGAGGCATGCACTCCACCGAGTGCCGTTCTAGTTTCCCAATGCTTCGAATCCAAATTTTCAATTGTGCAAACTCAATCCAGATTTGCACCTCCAACCTCTGGGATGTCAGTCTCGTGAGCTCACACCTCTCAGCCACCATACACCATCATTTCAGAATTAAACATCCAAGAAACCATATTCTTGGCCAAACAAACCAATGCAAGAATTACACTGCAAATCCATTATACATTTTGCAAACTAATTAGAGACCTATTTATATTAAAAAAAAAAAAAATTATGCAGAAGGTATCCGTGCATGGTTGACAAGGTGTGAAAACAAAGCTACGCTCAATGGGCAACCTCACAACTTGCTCAAAATGTAACCATTCTCGATGACAAAATTAATTGAAGTGATTAAAAACAAATGATAATGAATTTGCATAACTGGATGACGCAAAACGGAACAGTTTGGTGAAAAAACCCAGTTCGAGAGGTTATCGACAATTTTTGATCACAGTGAGAAGCAAAAGTGAATTGAATACCTTTCTGTACCGATTGAGCGGTCTGAGTTTTTCGAGCAGGGCCATTGTCCAATATTATCTGGAAGAAAACGTTGAAAACGCTTTTCATCAACTCAACATCATTGGAAAAGGCCAGGGTACACATTCCTGAAATAGTGATCGTGGGGGTGGGGAGGACAGGACAGATGATTTAAGGTAAGAGCTTCAAAAATAAGTTGCATGAACCCCCCCCCCCTCCTTTTGAAAATCGTTGTAAGCTTACAGAGTAGTTCGGTCCCACAGCACGCACAGCATGACCGGTCAGCGTCGCAATGGTGAAAAGTTGTGGATTCACTGCCGTCAAAGCCTTCAGAGATGAACGCAAGCGTGGAGGAGGATCAGGTACACTTATGATCAAACAGTGGTGACAAAAGAGGTGTCTAAATCGATCGCCTTCATGTGCCTGCTGTTTGGTATCTATACTAATAAATGTCAGAGTGGGTGTGAAAATTGGGTGTTTGGGTTCATTAAAACACCCCTTTTAAAGATAATTAACAGCCTCATTTAATTATATCCTTTATCAGGCGCCATCTTCGGCCACCTCACTCTTTGGGGTCTTGAGGCGTATCCTGAGTTAGCAAACAGGGGGTCTGAAGCCGCCATGTTTTTTGGCCTGCTCAACCATGCCTCGACTTGGAACAGGCCGCAACGATTTCTTGCCGATAAAGTTTTTTTTCCCCACTTTCCTCACTCATATTATCGAATGCCTGTTCATCGTAACTACAAATCGCTGGGTACAATGCAATGCTTATAAACATTCGGAGATACCAGCGTCTGTGGCTTTAATTAATTTCCGCTCAAGCCGCGACTTTGAGAATCTCCTAAATTAAGCTGAATTACAAAATTTAAGCTCCAGAATCGAACCTAGCAGCAGAACTGACTCCTAGAAAAAAAAAAAAAAAGACAACTTTTTTCTTTTATTTGCCCAATTTGGATACATTTGACATTTCAGGCATCTCCGAGAGGTGTATGTTTAATATGACGGTTCAGTGATAGCGAATCGCATGCCAAGCGAGCCATTTCTTCTCAACCATTTTGTTGGAGTGCTTCTTGAGAGCTTAAGCCACTTGGCGAGCGCTCTACAATATTCGCACCGTCACTGAATACTGTATGTCGATCGACTTGAATAAAGTGCAGGGGCCACTCGCCTCTGTTGGCCATGTGTTGTTCTGCGGTACAACAGGCGGTGGCTGACTCGCCGAAAATGTGAAATTTTATTTTACACGACATTTCCCCTTTTTGGGCGTTCTTCCATTGTACGACCTGTCAGTTTGGCATAGATAAATACAAATAAAATTTAAATGTTTCGTTCTTAAAAGTTTCTTCGACCATTTCGTGGATTGCTTGGTGAAGCCACTTGGCACGAGTTCTTCAAGTTTCAATCAATGGCGATACCACGGTCCCATACCGGAGGTGCGAAGGCAAAATAAATTATATGATCACAATGAGTAAAAAAAGTTTTCAGTTGTTGAGAAGTAATGAATAGCCACATCACGGCAGGAAAGTCGAGAGGTACGCATGCTCACTCTAAGCTGTCGAGCCTGGGTTTAAATCCTGACCCAGCTATAAACTGTCATCCCAGTGTTTCTCAGGCAGGGTGATTCATCAATGTATGTGCTCTCTCTCAGGTGGATGTTGAACTGGACATGTCATCTGCTGGAATCCATTTCCCCCTCCATCTGTAATCTCTATCTCTATCTCTATCTCTTTCTCTCCCCCCCACCCTTCCCCTTAATCCTTGCCTCCCCCACCCTTTCCCCTCTGTCAAGGGGACTGCAGCATGTACAAATCAGATTCGGAGTGAGCTGACCGGAGGGATGCAAAGGTTGCTGCATGTACGAGCATGCATGCATGCAGCCAAGGGTGTCGATCCAAGCCAAAATGTGGGCGGGGGGGGGGGACAGGTAACTGAACCCTTCTTCCAAGGTGTGCCCAGGCAATAGATCACCACGCCAACTGCTCCCCACGAATCGATTAGGTGACATGAACAATGGACTGCAACGTTTTTTTCAGTTCCAGATCCGGTATGTTAATACAGTGTATTTATACAGGTACACATCCATGTACACATACAGGCACATATACTGTACTGTATTTATCCAAATATAGTGTGACGGTTCGGAACATTGGAAACGAACGTATTTGCCAACTCATGGGGATCCAGTGCTGCCAACCGATCACTGTGGACGTGGCAAACTATGAGATGGTTCAGTCTTTGTTGACTCATCGTACTTCTCAGCCAGGTTTTCAGACACCTGAGTACGCTGAAGGAGCACTCAGCCGAGCAAGAGCTTGCTGGGGAGATCATGAGCAATCGAAGCAACCGTTCAACCTGCGGGAACAATTGGCGCACCTCCGGTACCATCTTTTGGAAGACTAGTACGGGCCCGTAGGTGCGTAAACGACGACTGGATTGGGGCATTTTTTCACCCCCCCCTCCCCTCTCTCGCCCACTCCTCTCTCCCCCTCTCTCATGCCAGTACCCTCTCTCGTGGGTGAGGCGTGCCAGTATGTGCAGCTTCGTTCCTTCGCTCTCGTAAACGACGACTGGATTGGGGCATTTTTTGAATTAGATCGGACCAACCGTATCATAAATGGCCACAACTTGGGAAACACCTGGGAAACATACTCAGCCAGGTTTTCAGATACTCAGGTCCCCAGCGTCAATTGTGACGTCATATCAAACGAAGAAGAATTGCGACGCCCCCTCTCCCTCGCCCCCTCGCTCCCCCCTAGTCTCACCCCTCCTCTCTCGCCCCCCTCTCGCATCCTCCTCTCTACCCCTCTCTTAAATTGACGCCCCCTCTCTCTCACCCCCCTCTCTCCCTCCCCTCTCTTGCCCCCCTCCCCACCCTTTCTTGCCTCTCTCTTGCCCCCTCTCCCCTCCTCTCTCGCCCTCCTCTCTCCCCCTCTCTCTGTAAATGTACTCACAAATGTATTCACAAAAAAAACAAAAAACAAATAAATAAATAAATAAACATTAATTGTGACGTCATTCGTGACGTCATAGCACCGTGTCCTGTCATTGGTTTGGTAAATAAATGGCTATAACTTGGGCACCACTTGTCCGATTAATATCAAACCTTGAAAAGGCACATACTCAGGTCCCCAGCGTCGATTGTGACGTCATACCAAACGAAGAAGAAGAATTGTGACGTCAATCGTGGGAAAATAAATAAATAAACATTATTTGTGACGTCATTCATGACGTCATAGCACCGTGTCTTGTCATTGGTCGACAGATAAATGGCCGTAACTTGGGAACCGCTCGTCCGATTGATATCAAACCTCGAAAAGGCACATCCGCGGGTCCCCAGCAATATACCTGGCAAGTTTCACTCAGATCGGACCGGCGGTCGTCGAGAAACGGCGGTCGCATATAGACAGACAGACAGACAGACATTGCTGGAATTATAGATAGATGGCTTGGTAATCCTGAATGCAGGAACCAGTGTACTGCTTCTTGAAGAAGAGCAATTCTTCTTTCAGACTCTGACAATTCTGGATAAATGGTAACAGTGTCAGATTCATACTCTCCAGAGAGCAACATCTTTGCGAGGCCGCCACACCATTGCAAGTCCATCCATTGGAAGCATACTCTGTACAGAGTGTCGGTGCTGCCAAAGCAGTTTCCTTGGCTATTGGGCACAATCCTGGACGGGTCGCCACTCCGACACAGGATACTCGAATGACTCGATCATCCCCAGCAAGCTGGTACTCATTTTGCCGACCTCGGAAGGATGGCAGGCTGAGTCAACCCCCTCGTGAAGTAATTCAGCGGGCAATGAGTCTTGAACTCAGGACCCTTGGATCCCAAACCGCCACCCTAACCACTGAGCCAAAACCAGGCCGTACCATTTCAAGTCTGTAGAGGTGAAGTATGTAGTCATGTTCGACATCGCTGAATGGAGCGCCGCGAAGTATTCTGCTCTATACGAGTCTTCAGCCGTCGAAAACTCATGGGGTGGCACCTCAGTATCCAGTCTACGAGGAGCTCGCCTCTTCCTAGGAGGAGCGAAAGGGTCAATGCTGTGTTCTTCCATCTGTTTCTCCACGTGGACGAATGGGTCATGGAAGGCCTCATTGCTGCGAAGGTACTGTATCTGCTCTTTCACACTCTCGCCCAACTGTAGCTACAGTCTGCGCTGGCGCTTGCAGGGCTCTGTTAAACCCTTCCATGCACTGTAAGAGTGGTAGCGATGCATGCAGACCGACTCGAAATGTGGGGGGGGGGGGCAGAATATACTCTGTCCCCCCTGGTAAAATAAAGTGGGAGGGACATTTCCCCCCCCCCCCCGGGATCTACACCCATGCATGCAGCAGACCTTTGCGAGGTAGATAGAGTGCAGCAGACTGCCCCAGGTCTCCAAAGTATCCGTGTGTGTGTGTGTGTGTGTGTGTGTGTGTTAATTAAAACACCCCTTCTAAAGACAATTAACGCCAACGGCCTTATTTAATGTCCTTTGTCAGGCGCATCCTCAGCCACCTTGCTCTCGATGGGGACTTAAAGCACATCCGGGTTACCTCCATCCATCCAACCATTGGGACCATACTCTGTGCAGAGCGTTGGTGCTGCCTCAGCAGTCTCCTTGGCTCGTCGGTACAATCCTGGACGGGTCGCCACACCGACACAGGATACCAGCAAGCTGGTACTCATTTTGCCAACCTCGGAAGGATGACAGGCAGAATCAACCCCACCTGGTATCAATTCAACAGCCAACTGGGATTTGAACTCAGGATC
This sequence comes from Eptatretus burgeri, assembly GCF_056783735.1. Taxonomy (NCBI): domain Eukaryota; kingdom Metazoa; phylum Chordata; class Myxini; order Myxiniformes; family Myxinidae; genus Eptatretus; species Eptatretus burgeri. The sequence goes on along the minus strand of NC_140961.1, from coordinate 13,879,092 downwards.
CTAGGATCAAATTTCAACATTCTCAGCAAGGATTATAAACATCAATGCCAAAACATTAACATCCCGAAATATTAAAATTAACTGTGGTTTGTCATCGAGTTGGAAAGGTAACATTCACTCTCAGCATGTAATTGGAATTCCCGCCATGAAGGCTCATCAAACCAATATGTTCAGGTTCACGAAGGAAGTGAACGGCTGTTGGAGAGCGACAACAACAACTTACCCGTTCTTTCATCATGCACAGCACATCAGCCATTACCATTCTTCCTTCTGCATCCGTGTTTCCCACGCGGATTCGCTTTCCCGCACGTGACCGGATTATCTCGTCAGAAACATAGCAGTCTGCATGGGAACGGGTGGGTTACAGACGGAACACACGAGTGAAAGGCGCGATTGGGAGAACGGGAACTCAACCGACCGGGAACATGTGACCCACGCACCATGACACGTGAATTCATCCATCCATTGGGATTATACTCTGTGCAGAGCATTGGTGCTGCCAAAGCGGTCTCCTTGGCTATTGTGCACAATCCTGGACGGGTCGCCACTCCGACACAGATGACACATGAATGTCGAGTATAAAAATAGCCAGATAGGGCACAGGAGATTGAGATCTAAAAAGCATCCCAAAATGCAGACACAATCTGCATCCGTTTTGTACTCAGATTAAACTTGACGACAGAAAAAAAAGTATCACGGCCACTCGGTGGAGTGCACAACTCTGTCACGCAATGCCTGATCCAGGAGAACATATTGGAGCCAATAATTTTTTTAAATATCATGCTATATAATCGGTTTAGCCCGACCCCTCAATGCTGATGAATCACTGAAAAAATCATTGCATCCAGATTCGGATCTTGATCAAAATTGAAACAATTCATCCTCGTCAGACACCCGACGTGTCCGCCAAGTTTTGTCCGAATCCGTCCCCAACTTTTTGAGATACCCTGTTCACAAACAACCAAAGGTGAAAACATAACCTCCGCCTGCCCACCTTTGGTGGCAGAGGTAAAATAAATAAATAAATAAATAAATAAATAAATAAAAAGTCAAATTAATTTGTCTTCATTTTCTCAAAATAAGGGTTTGTTGAAATTTTGATGACAGAAGCTCAAACGGTAACAGAAAGTTATGATCTCGACACGCACGCACACAAACACTGCAGTGGATGGGCGAACAAGCATTCAAACATAGTTGGACTTTGTTATAGGTATAATCCCTGCTGAACCATACACAAGTAACCATTAAAAGGGCTAAGCCCGCAGGTGCCAGCCCAGCAAACCCACAGGTTTTCCTGAACCAAAGGCCATCTGGAATATATTCTCGATCCTCTATCTCGATGAAGGAAGCCGAATTACAATTGGACCCTGACTTTGAAAAAGCCATTAGTTGGCTTTATCCAAGGCAAACAAAAAACGAACGAATTACAGTTCGTCAAGGAAACGCACCTGCACCCACACTGTTCCTGACCATGGCCATCGCTCCAACCACTTTGATGTTCTTTGGCTTAAGCTCAGCAAGGACCTGCGTGCAACAAAGCCACAACACCATGGAATAACTCTGATAATGGACAAGTACATGAGGGATGAAAGCAACTGTGTTTAATCACAAGAGCAGCAGCAGCAGCAGCAGCAAAACGATCTGCACAGATAATTTCAGATCACGATTAACCCACAATTAAATAAGTAACAAAGGCTTTAAAAAAATTGGATTAATTAAATAGATATGTACAAAAAAAAAAGGCTTCAATAGAAAAAAAAAATTCGTTCCCAATGGCGGTTACGCAGATTTTGGACCCAATGCCAAAAGCTATTTATTGTGAAATCAAAAACTATATTTAAGATTATTGGTTCACGAGTCAGTAAGTGACCACTATATTCGTTATGGATGGAGCCTGGTGTTGGCGCAGTGGTTAGGGCAGCGGCTTGGGATCCAAAAGGTCCTGAGTTCAAGCCCCGTTGGGCCACTGAATTAATACACCAGGGGGTTGACTCAGCCTGTCATCCTTCCGAGGTCGGCGAAATGAGTACCAGTATACTGGGCCGGTGTATACCCCGGTTAAAATAGGTGTACCATATCCCTGTGTCGTAAGAGGCGACCAGGGTTGCGTCAGGAAGGGCATCCGGCGTAAAACATGTGCCAAATCACAATGCGGATCATACGGATGATCCGCTGTGGCGACCCCTAAAGGGAGCAGCCGAAAGAAGAAGAAGATATTCGTTATGGATGGGTGTGTGTCTGTCTGTCTGTCTGTCTGTCTGTCTGTCCCGAGCATAGCTCCGTGGGTTTTGATCCGATCCTGATAAAATTAGGGTGCGAGGTTTGTATCATGATCTAGTTGTGTTTTCCTGAGAATGGGCGTGCTGCGCCCATTATGGGCAGAGTCACGCCCAAAAAACATGTGTTTTTAGGGGGTAGCCAGTTTTAAGTTACATCTTCTCCGAGGGGGTTTGTCAAATCTGACAGGGGTTTCGGTATTTGGTTAGCCCAATGGCACCTGCATAGCCCCACGGAGCTCTATTTTTCATTTTCGTCCCAAGGTCAAGGTCACAAGGTCACGAACTTAGAAAATGTCAAAAAAATTAATAAATTGGGCATCGAGCTCCTCGGGTTTTCAACTGTTTCGAATGAAAGTTGGTATGCAGGTAGTGAGTGCTCTTCGAGTACTACAACTTTCATTTACGTTTTTCCCGATTCCCGCCAGTTTGCCCGTGGCGTCCCCTCGAAGGCCAAAAAATAAAAAAGGCGAACCGTGTACGTTGCTCGTGAACGATCATCGCCGTCTCCAGACTTGTTATAATGACAAACTTTTAATCACTCATTCAAAATAAATAAATGAATAGTGGGGGTTTCTTTTACTTTTTTTTATTTTTGGCCCCATCTCAAAAAAAAATGCCCCCCTCCAAAAAAATTTTTTCCTTGTTTTTGACAAGTATGTTGATCGCCTTTGTGTGTTGATTCGCCCCCAGCCCAAACCGCCCAACCGATCGTTCTAAAAATTTCAGAGATTAATGTCACCGACCCTGCGATGGTCCCGCATTGAAGTTTTGTAAAATTCGGTCCACCAAAAAGGTCTACATAGGCCAATTTGAGCCAATTTTTTTTCTAAAATCCTTAAATTTCATCCGATCGACTTGAAATTTGAACACAATTTGCATGTCAGGTCAATGCATTCAACCACCAATTACTTTAAAGGTTATTCTCGGTCAAAAGGTCAACATAGGCCATAAGGTCAACCCAAAATAGGCCAGATTTTTTTAAATTGTTTTTAAAATTGTCAGTTTTCATCCAATTGACTTGAAATTTGAAAAGGATTTACATACCAGGTCACTGAATTCAACCACCTATTATTTTTTGCGGTTACCATCGGCGAAAAGGTCAACATAGGCCAAATTTCTAAAATCCTCAATTTTAATCCAATTCATTTGAAATTTGAAGAGCATTTGCACATCAGGTCACTAAATTCAACCACCTATTGATTTTGAGGTAAACATAGGCCAATAGGTCAAAATAGGCCAAAAAGCCAATTTGGGCCAAATTTTCTAAAATCCTCAATTTTCATCCGATTGACTTGAAATTTGAAGAGCATTTTCATGTCAGGTCGCTGAATTCAACTACTAATTAATTTTAAGGTCAAAAAGTCAACACAGGCCTAATTTCTAAAATTTATAGATAGGGTTTAAAAACTAAATACATCACTATATCTCAAATAGTTGTGGATGAGTTATGACAAAACAAGGTGGATGTGTTGAATATGTGACAAAAACCAAGTGGATTGGATTTTACTTCGGATACAGCCCATCAGTGGGATAAAAAAACATGAACTGTTCCACCTGGCAGAGGTATGCACTCTTCCGAGTGCCATTCTACTTTGTGCTGTTTTGCTAAGTTGTCACCCGATGAGTGGTTTTTCATATTTTTATTTTTTCTTCTTTTTTCAGTCGTTAGGACTGAATTTGATGTTTGGTATTATGTGTGACCATCTATTTGTACCTGTTTTTGGAAATTTTTTGCTACGTGGGTTAGGGATACCTTCCTTGGTTTGTTGTCTTTGTGGATGAGTACAAATTAGATTCGGTAGTCTGTTTAACTTTTCACGTATTCATCCAGTCCTGCAGTTGTTATTCTGTGCACTTGGATGAGTTCCATCAGGCCGCTCGCTCCTTCTCGTCTCGGCATGTACATTCTCAGTATACATTGATTTTTGTGGAACATTTTGTGGATAGCGAGGAGTTTCCCCGTTTTGACATCTAGCTTATTGATTTCTGATTGCAGCCAATTTACTATTCCACAGCTGAATTGGAACACTGGTATTGCTCGTTGGTTTATGGCTTTGATTTTGTTCCTTGGGGAAAGGTATGTTTTCAGGATCAGCCTCGTTCTATGCAGGTATTCTTTGGTAATTGTTTTGCACATTTGTTTGTGATATATTTGGTGGCCATCTTGTACTCAGAGGTATTTGTATAATGCTTCATTGTCTCGTTCCTGTGATGTTGTAATAGGTCCATTTTTATGTTGTCCATTTTTGTTGGTCTTCCTTACACACTTATCGAAGCCAAATTCCATTTGAATATCATCGGAGTACTGTTTTACCAACTTCAGTTGTTCTGCCAATTTTTCGTCACTCGGTGAAAAGAGTTTTAAATCATCCATATGCAGGAGATAGATGTGTCACCTTTCTTGTTTATTTGGACGTTCTTTTATTGGATGGTAGCATGTATCCATGTCCTTGCTCATCGATGAGATTGTTTAGTGGATCCAGAACTAGACAAAATAGGAGGGGTGAAAGGCCATCATCTCGGAAGATCCCGAGTCATATCATCACTCCTGGTGTTTCGATCTTTCCTTCCGAGTGCTGTAATATCAATGTGCTGTTCCAAAGCTCCGTTGCGTTCTCAATAAGTTTGATTATTTGAGGGTTGATCTTGTACAATTGCATGCATTTTATCATCAATGAATGTGGAACACCATCGAAAGCTTTTATCGTCTAACCAGGCTGTGGACAGTTTGGTTATTCTGGTCTTATAATTTTTGAGTGTGTGTGTGTGTGTGTGTGTGTGTGTGTGTGTGTGTGTGTGTGTGTGTGTGTGTGTGTGTGTGTGTGTGTGTGTGTGTGTGTGTGTGCGCGCGCGCGCTCAAAATATCCACCTTCATTTCGGTAAGGGGTCACGATTCATGGACGAATCTGTGAAGCTTTCTGTTTTCAAAATTTTGTGCCGAGGGAGCTCTTCAGAATCGTTACTGAGCCCAGGACGGCTTCCAACTGTAGTTAACTTGTAGTGATATTTCCAGGGATGGTTTTTAATATCTCTGTGAGGTTCTTAATCATCACTGGTACAACTGGCATTCTTCAGCTTCCAGGATCTTTTCACTTCCTGCTTGAGGTCTTGGTATTTGGTCATTTTCTTGATTTCTGCATCGTTAGTCCAAAATCACCGGTATTTAAACCTCAATTAGCGATGCCTTCTTCTCTCTTTTTTTGCACCTATGTATTATACCTGGTTGCAATGCTTTGTTTTCGATGTTCCTGCCCGATGAGATCATTCGGTCGTACGTGAGCGGTATTTCAATGTTTTCAGCGATTGCTGTTGGTTCATTTTCCCACAAATTTTCTGGAACTGGAATATCAGTTTTTGCTGATGTGCCAGCGGATTACTTTACAAACTCTGTTATGTCGTTGTGTGTACAGCTGTTCTGACACGTTTTTTATTCATGTTCAGTCATTAAACATCACATATCATTCTCTTTGCGAACCCCACCTCCACCCCTCACCTGTCTTTTTTTTTTTCCTCCGACCCTTTTCTCTCACTCTGTCCCCTCCTCATAAAATGCAGCACTCTCCTCCCACATCTCTGTCACTCTCTCGCTGTCTGTGTGTCTGTCCGTGTCTATCTGTGTGTGTCTCTCTCTCCTCCTCCTCTCTCTCTTTCTCCCCAAGCCCCCATTTTATTGACCCGTCAGCGAAGCGAAGGGTTGTATTCGATTGTATATAATAATATATCCCCTCCAGCTACATGGGAATCCCACAAAACCACTTTTATAATCTTCATCAAAATGATAATTTGAGTATTTTTTTTTTTGAGAAATAATAAAAGAAAACATTGTAATCAAATGATTTGAAACGGAAAAGCAATATCGAAGTGTGCACCAGTGAAAAAACAAAAATCAGAGGGATATGGTGGTTTGAGCTACATCGTGCTTCGTACAACACCTTGAAGAATCCAGCGACAGCTGCAGCACCGCATTTATCCCGGTGCATCCCAGCCATTCCACCGCCGGCTTTGATATCAGCACCACCGGTGTCGTAAGTGATACCCTGCACCGAACAATTGGTGGAACAGAATTAAAAAATACAAAAACATGATGCCTCGATTCACTGTAACATAAGAATATTCGATATTGAACACTGTAGGTTCAATACTTTCAAACAGCAATAAAAATAACCACTATTTTCATGCATTGGGCTTCTGAGGCAGTTTCATTGGCTGAGGAGTAAAATCCTGGACGGGTCGTCACTCCGACGCAGGATTCACACAGCAATACCTGGTAATGCAATACCAGTAATAGGCTTAACAAGACCATCGTCATAGTCGTAGAATAACTTTCAGCGATAATACCCGTGATGTATTCGAGTTCATGCAAAGTATGAATCCAATTCTTAAAGTTTGAGCCTGCGTCCAAGTAAAGGTGTCTCGAGTTTGAGTCTCTAACAAATTGAAGACAATGCGTGTAGACATGTAACATTCAAAGATGAAATATTGTCAGACGGTCGAACAATTGACTTGATTCAATTTAAAACTAACGCCTGCACCAAAAATGGACTTTGCATATATTGTCACCAAATTTCAACCATCTCCGGAGCAGCGATGGATTGAAGGTGAAAGATTATCAACTATTATTAATTGGATATCTCAGGAGGCAGCTCCACATGGACTTTTGCACTCAAGATGCTGTGCCTGTAGGACTAGCAAATCATCCCCACCCCGTGGGGCATGAACCGAGGGTCAAATCAAAAAATAACGTTTACATATTTCATGCGTCTTTCAAATTTCAAAACTTTCAAATTTGCTCGAGGTGGGAAGCGTGGGGATTTTCGATGGCATGCCATCGACTTCGCTCTAGTTTGGATTTGAACTTAGCACCAGAGCCCAAGACGTCACTCGATAAGCTACTTCAGGGATCGTTACATGCATCGCGACAAGATACAGCAGGGTCTCTTGTGGAGGACCTTTAAGCTCAGGTTCATTCAATTATTTGCTATAAAAACTGCAAGGAAAGGAGAGTTTCATAGTTTATAGAAGGAAACTCATTTTTGAGCCATTTTCAGTTGAGCATGCAGCATATATTTAACAAACCTTCATTTTGCTGAGATTGTCGAGCAGAAAATAAAGTTCCCTTATACATATGATTGCAAGCGAAGTTACTGACTTTGCCAATAAGGAAGAGTGTGTTGCTGGTTGGCCCATCTCCAACGTATTCCAGCTCGATCAGGTGTCCCCGGTGACGACTCACGACTGCAGGGGGCAAGAAAGGATTTGTCTTAATAAGCGACCTCAAATCGCTGTAAGATTCTAATCGACAGGGTAATGGAATGCAATGCAGCGCTGAAGTGAGGAAAAACGATCCACAAGTTAGGGGCAGCATTAACTACACGGTAATTAAGGAGTTTACCCACCATTGGCGCAGCGGTTAACGGCCGCAAGGCAGGGAAAGTCCTTCTCAAATATGGCCGGGTCGGTGATGACAGAGACCTGCGCCAGAATAAAAATTCCTTCTGATTGTACGCTTGAAAGCATGAAAATTGTAGCACAGGAAGCAAATAAGATGTTACCTCCGAGTAAATACATTCCAAAACGTTCAAAAAGAGTGAGCTGATTGAAAATAAAGGGCTGAATAACTGGTACAGCTGGCAAATGGTTAAAATAAAAATAAAAAAATAAAAAAATTCCCTTATACTGTACTGTATAGCAAATGCACATATTCAATTACATATTGTTACTAATATACAGTATATCTACACGATAAAAAAGTGATGTGCGTGCACGCATCCGTCCGTGTGTGCGTCCGAGTTCCACCCATTGGTTGGACAGTTCACCTGACACCACCCACAATTAGTCCACTAATTGGGCAGAGTGGGGAGAGGGAGATTGAGACTTTGGGGGGGAGGGGAGGAGGAAGGACTTTTGGTGGGGAGGAGGTGGGGGAGCGGTTGAGTTGTCAGGATTGAATGTGTAAGTCTGCTCACAGTAAAAATCTAATTGGCCACAGGTGTGTGTGTGTCACTGTGGGGGTGGGGGGCGGAGGGGAAGGGGGTAATGCAATCATCCTACGGGTAATGTGCGAGTGTTACTAATGAGCAGCCAATACACTCGTGCAGTGCCCGCATACATTTCTTCAGTACTGCATGATGTCGGTGTGATAGGTGTGTGACCATCTTGTCTGATTGTACATTGATGTCAAAGTCCATCACTTCATCGGTGGGAAAAAGTGCAAAAAACAAACAAACACAGGAAAGAGCTCTGTGTCATTGGTTACAAAAACAATAAATTATATACTGTTACCTTCACATTGGAATTGATGAACATTTTATTCACGTAGTCGTAGACACGAGGTGGGGTCATGCGCTCAGGATCAGAACCTCCAATGTCACGGCAAAGTGCCCTGGTACAAAACCACGGTACATTACAATGAGTACATTGAGCTATGTACATATATTTGTGTCTGAATTTTGAGACCACTAATCTCAATGTTACTATTACGATTATTTTGCGTAGGTGTCATGTATAAGGTAGTTGCACAAGGTCCAGGTAGTGGACAAAAAAAAAAGTAAACACCTGGGTAAATGAGGAACACCAAGCAACAGCTTCCACACAGACGTGGCCCATGTATTAGTTAAGCAAATGACGTCCCAGCATGCTTCGAGTCATGTATAAAAATGCTGCACAACGAAACGGTTGATAAGAAACGGCTCCCTTGGCACGTGATGAACAATCACCGAACCGTCATATTAAACATACACCTCCCACTGACGAACAAAATGTCAAATATGTCCAAATTGGACAAATTAACTTTTTTTTTTTAGGAGTTGGAACAGCTTCCAAGTTCGATTCTGGAGCTTTAATTTGGTAATTCTGCTTTGTTTCAGAGATTCTCGCAGTGATCGCATGTGCGGAAATGAAATCATGCAACAAACACCGCCGTCTCCGGGCATTTATAAGCATCGCAAAGTATCCAGCAATTTGTAGCTATGATGAACAGGCTGCACTCGATCACACGAGTGAGGAAAGTGAAAAAAAAACTATTGGAATAGAAATCGTTGTGGCCCTTTACAAGTAAAGGCATGGATGAGCAGGCCAAAAAACAAGGTGGCTTCAGACCCCAGGGAAGTTACCCAGGAAACGCCTAAAGACCCCAGAGAGCAAGGCGGCCGAGGATCGCCTGCTGAAGGATATAATTAAATAAGGCCATTAATTATCCTCAAAAGGGGTGTTTTAATTAAACCAAACACCCAATTTTCACTCTTTTACTTCTTTGGAGTTTTTTTCGAATGCATGCAAAGTTTCAGGCTGCTCAGTTTTATGGTGTTGGAGTTATGGAGGACACACACACACACACACACACACACACACACACACACACACACACACACACACACACACACACACACACACACACACACACACACACACACACACACACAACTATTGTACATCTGTTTGAAATTTAAAGGATCAATAAACATTAAAGTTTCCATTGATGCAAGCTCGAGTTGTGGGGAGTGTAGACTGAGATAGATGGTAAATTGTATGTGGTCGTTGATGTCCGCTATAGACTATAGTGCCTTGTATTTTACGCACGAGCAATTTGATTACAATGATCAGAGCCAATCCATACTCCTCATACGAATGAAACTAGTGAATGACATACCTTCCAGCCTCCAGAGCAGAAACAACTTCGATCAACCTTTCAGCATCGTCAGACGCTGAGGTCCAAATTCCCAACAAGTTGACCTTCGTGCTCTTGTCAGGCAATGCTTCCTGCACTTCAAGGGGCTGTGAGATGATAAACAAAACAGCATGATGGAAAAAGAGCTGGCACAAAAGTTATAATACAGGTTGTCCAGAAGGTCGTTGTGCAACTTTGAACAATTACAACTTTTGATGTACACATGATAGAAACGAGAACGACATTCAGTGGAGTGCGCATACCTGCGACAGGCTGAACAGTTTACATTTTGAATCACAATGACAGGCCAGATCACGTCACCAAAATGTAAACAATTCGTCCTGCCACACAACCAACTGTCCAGCAAGTTCCTCCGAACCAGTCGACAACATTTTGAAATATCGTGCTATATATCGTTTTTAGACCCTATCTCTGAATGGTGAAAAATTGTCGAGAACATTTTTTAAATCTCATGTCCGGATCTTCACGAAAATCTAAACAATTTGTCCTCGTCACATACCCAACCTGTCCACAAAGTTCCATCCGAATCCATACATAACTTTTTGAGATATCCTGCTCACAGACAGACAGACAGACAGACAGACAAACAGGGGTGAAAACATAACCTCAATCTACCTTTGGTGGTGGAGGTAACAAATTGTAAAACGGTAACAAACTGTAATTATCTCAAAAGGTTATGGCTGGATTTGGATGAAACTTGGTGGAAAGGTTGGGTGTGTGTGTGACAAGGACCAATCTATTAGATTTTGGTGAAGATCGGGATCTCGATTCGGATACTATAATCGTTTAAGTGATTCTTCACCATTGAGATATCGGGACAAAAACGATATACTTACTGTGGAGCACGATACTTCAAAAAGTTAGCGACTAACTCAGATGAAACTTGGTGGATGAGTTGGGTCGAGGACATGAACAAGTTGATTAGATTTCGGTTAATGTCCGGCTGCAGATCCGGCCAATCAGTGGGAAAGACAATGTACACTGTTCAGTCCGGCAAAGGTAAATGCGATCACCCGAGTGCCCTTCTCGTTGATGTTGCCGATGATGTTGTTGTTGTAAAATCCACAATCCCCGTGTTTGTTCACGAGTTGACATTATATGATGAGGAAAATTCTACACAAGTGATTAAAAAAATAAAAAATTTAAAAATTAAAAAAAAAAAAAATCAACCACCACAATTACCACATTTGATCCATGAAAATTAAATAATTCACCTGTCACCCTGTACCAGCAAGACTCGGCTCTCTGACGCTATGCTTCAAATGTGTGACTGTTCTTGAATGAGGTCTTCCCAGACACGTGGATTGCTGGACGTGCACCAATTACTTGGCCACCTCATTACCTGACCAATCCCCATTGGACTATATTTTATGGGGGCAAGACTGTTGTTTACTCATCAAAAACAGATTATTTGGATGAACTTAGGGCTATGATCACTGTCACTGCAATTCATGAAGTTATTCAGCAGCTACTGGATGGATAAGGGTTTCAACAAGTTGGAAAATCGGATTGAGCGATGTATTCCAAAAGATGGTGCTTATGCTAAAGCCTAAACATTTGAACTGTAACGAGTAAGAAGATTATGAATTATGCTTTCCTGCACCATTTATCATTTCAACATTTACACAAGAACAGTCAAGGAAATTGTCAATAGCTGAGAATATCCATGAAGGAGGTGAGAAAGGGTTTTTACAGAAGGTCCAGGCTTGAGTGGAGGAAGTAAAGGAACAGCTTGGTAATCTAAGAGTAGATAAGGCTCCGGGTCCAGATAATATGCACTCAAGAGGATTGAGGGAGCTGGCTGAGCAGGTAAGCGAGAAGTTATGTAATGTAATGCCCAAATAACTACCTCCGCCAGGCTGAACAGTTTACGTTTTTTATCCCACTGATAGACCGGATCTGGCTCCGGACCTGAACCAAAATCTAATCGGCTTGTTCTTGTCAGTTCCCAAACTTGTCCAGCTAGTTTTGTCATAATCCATCCAGAAAGTTTTGAAATATCATGTTATGCATCGTTTTTACCCCCCCCCCCCAACTCTCAATGGTGAAGACTCATTTTTAAAAATTAAAAATTCTCGCATCCGCATCCAGATCTTCACCAACTTGAATCAATTTGTCCTCGTCACATCCCCAACATGTCCACCAAGTTTCCTCCGAATCAGTCCACAACTTTTTGAGATATCCTGCTCACAAAGACAGACAGACTGATAGATAGACAGACAGACAAACAAAAGGGGTGATGACATAACCTCCGTCTACCTTCGGTGGTGGGGGTAACAAAGACACAATATAAAAAACAAAAAAAAACGTACTTTTACATCAATTACAAGGACATTGAAAACAATAGAAAAATCCACAGTACATGGGATGTGAACCTATGGTTTCTGTATCCATGACTCATGAGCTTCATGCTCAGATGAGAGACCATCACAAATTAGACTGCTTGGCATTCTCACAGGGAAACGTGGTGCTAAACGGTCTTTAATGTCATGAAAAGCACACCTTCGTCCATTGCTGTTGTCATGCTCCAGAGTGTAATAAATGTACATGATCATCAATGAGGCTTAAACACTTGAGAAAAAAGAAGAAAAACAAAAAAAAAAACCACGTACCACGTAGATAGCATGCAGAGCTCCAAGGGTGGCCACCATGGTGGCGTGATCATAAAGTGAGTCAGGAGGACAAACCAGTAAAGGCTTTGTCAAACCAGCTTGAAGAGCCCTGTTCCGACATATGAAAAAGGAATGAAAATTGTTATTTTACACAAGTAAAGATGAAATATCTATATTTTACACTTTCAGGTCTCGGTACCGGGAATCAACAATCAAAATTCCATTTGACAGAAATGCCGTGAAAGCGGGATGCTTTGTCGGAATGAAGGCACACCAACCTTTTAGGTGCTTCAACCAACACGGTCGAAAGAAAAGCAAAATGATTGCTTTCGGTGCGTATGAAATGAAATTGTGAAAAAAGGGAAACAGACTGTAAATATGGAACTCAAAATTATTTATTCCTAAGCTGCAGTGAAGTTTTTTTTTTTGTAGATAAGGTCAAGACTCGTGGAAGAGCGAGAACACAACAGGACAAAAGACACATTTGGAGAGAGGGGGGAAGCACCAACAGCAGGGTTGAAGGACAACATAGAGGGAGATTTGGACAAGCAATGGGTGTGGGGAGGAATGAGGGGTAGGGAAGGACACAGAAGCAAAGTCTGTGGAAGTTTGAAAGGATATGGGCTTGGGGTGGGGGTCCATGGGGGGGGAGGGTGGCAATGGGGGTAGAAAAGATCATGGTTTTGGATGGGGAAATTATCTGAGATGGTGGTGAACAAGTCTTGTAGAACCGGAGGGAAGAATGAGATTGAAGGGAATGTAAAAGTTGGTTCCACAGGCAAGAAAAGAAGAATGAATGAGTGGAGGTGAGTACGATAGCCACAGGCAGTATGAAATGGGACCTTTTATCTATGACATCGCAACCATTCGCAGGAGGAATCAATATCGGGTGGAGATTAGATGAGAGACCAGTCCTCAAATGCAATATCAGATCAAACACTTTGCCACTCAGCCCGTGTGAATTGTCAGACTCGATAGAATACGTGATTTTCAAAATTATGTAATCCGCCCTAGAATGGTCGGTGTGCATGTGCAGAAACCCCAGGAAATATCCATGTTTGGGGCAAAATTAAATTTTGTTGCAGCCAGGGGTCGGGGTGAGAAGACCTCGAGGGGGGGAAGCTATCTCAGGTTCCCACCAGACTCCCTGGAATGGCAGGCTGTCACACACAGATAACTCCATGACGCGGTGGGTCACTAAACGACCGTGAACGCCAATAACTCAACCACATGACTTATGGTCCTCCGTCTAAGGTTTATCCGGTCACCTAAAAATAATCACGTGACCTAATTACCGGGGGACGCCCTCGGTACGCCTTGTCCGAACTGGGTCACCTTACTGGGTCAGATGCAGCAGAGCGACACTGTCAAGGAACGTACCGGCTAAAAGAACAGATCGTTGGGAATAAAGTCCCGGCAAGACTAGGATACAGACCATGTGGAGTATATATACCAAAGTATAAAACAAGGTGGGAACATTTCTACATCAGCATTTATTACAGTCAGGTGAGGAAAAGCAGGTGGCACAGTCAATAGATTTATTGTTGTGTGTAAGCAGGGACAGAAAGAAATTTGTGAGGTGCGACAACAAAACAAGCAACTTTCAAAGCACACACAGAGCAGACTGACACCGATATATCTTCTACAATCTTAACTTAAAGCTCGGACTGGTGCCATCTCTCACACACACACACACACACACACACACACACACACACACACACACACACACACACACACACACACACACACACACACACACACACACACACACACACACACACACACAAAGAAGAATTAATTATAAGAAAGGAGAGGAGATGAGGCTAACCGTCTTGTAATACCTTGCACGGTTGACTGACTGTGCTACCCAGTACGTTTTGGGGGGATGCTCTGCTGAGCGTCCTTGAGAGTTGGCGCGTCGTCCCTTGCCTGGTTACGGTTTCAGCACAGCGCGTGCACCGATCCAGAGAATCCAGAGAATGAAGGAGGGTGGTAGGTGGTGAAAGTGGCGAGTGGGTGGAGAAGACGGCATGAAGCAGGCGGAGTCAGGCGATGGATGGAGCCAGCAGCGAGTGTAGGGATTCCAGAGATAGGAAGGCAGAGATCGAGAGCGAGTGGGCGGAGTGGCAGGCGGGACTGTCGGGGCAGCAGGAATATGCAGAGATCGATCTAAGGCCAGACAAAGAGGATGAGGACTACTACGGACGGCTTCACAATCCGTCCTTTATAGGCCCTGGGGCGCAGGGCAGGGTGCCGCCCCGAAGCGATGCATCGTCACCCAAATATCAGGTGCTCCCATTGGGCCCTGGCCAGCGCACGGCCCGCTGCCATGGCCGGAAGCAGCCTAATTGGACATTCGGTGAGACATAGCAGAGCTACGGAATCGTCTCGCTCCGAACCCCGTGATATGAATCGCCTTGAACCGAACTCTCGGGCCGTGCTCCGGCGACTAGCCGAGGTCCGCGCCGGTCCCGCATGCCCGCTCGGGCACCCTCGGCACGCTGCGGTTGGCGCTGATCAATGCGCTTGTCCAGTCCGTATGCCATGCGGCCCAAACGATCCGGGCCGTACATCATGCCTCTACTTGGTTGCGGCTGCACCGAGACGGAGGTGCAAGAAGATCCCCGCCATCCACGGGAGATATTGGTGGCCGTGGTGGTGAGCGAAGATCGATGGTAAGATGCCGTTGTGAACCAACACACAGACCCAAACAAAGATGTGCACCATGCGTGACCCGTACAGTCCGATGGAAAGATGCCATCGTAATCAGCGCGCAGACCCTAATGAAGAGGTGTGCTATGCAGCCCCGTACTGTGCGATGGAAATCATCAGGGGGTTGCGCGTAGGTCCGCTATCGGGAATGTGGTTATTTATCACAGTGGTGATCCTCACAGGCGGATGCCTGAACGTGGTGCCGGCCCTGATCTGTGTCATGGATTGAAGGAAAGGATTGGATATAAATTAGGGTTGAAAAGAGCGTGCTGCACGCGTCCTGCACAGCGTTGGGATTTAATGTATGGTTCTACTATTCCCTCAGACACCGTATTCTCGCAGCGGAGGATTTTTCCATCGTGTGGTTGATGCTTCTTTTGTTGGCCTCCACGAGGACATTCATACGTATTGTGGAGGGTGTTGCTGTGGTTTTCACAAGCGGCCATCTGGGTGTGGTGTCTGCTTGGATTTATTTCAGGAATAACAGTAAGAGTTGGAATGAAGATAGAGATAAAATCAGACCTAACTATGAGACCCACACAACGCACTTCGTCCCGTTTGACCAATTAGACATGAGGGAAATGTCTAACTGCATGTATATTAATGAAATAACTGTCTGGGGATCACTATATGATGGATGCCATTGCCTTAGAGGCATACGGTTTCCAGAACCACAACAATATATTGTGTGTCTGGGATAAGGATTGTAACCTGGATTGGCTCACAAAGCTTCGGAAAGAATCTGAAAACACTTGGAAAAGTACCTGAGATAAAGGGCAATGCCTCTGCACAAGGAAAGACTTGGAGAACATTCTCAGCTCGCCGAATGGGCACCTGCTGGTACTGCAAACTCATGACCATGTGGGTCAGTGCAAGGCCTGAGTAGATGGGCATGTGCTACATCCACAAACCGCCAACGGATCTCAACTAGTGAATGGACTGTGTATCTGATTTGGGCCCTTCTGAACACTGATGACATATCTGAGGCTTTTGAAAGTGCGGGGTAAGTTTAAAATGATGATATTGTTGCAGTTTTGGAAGACCCTGGGAAGACACATCCAACACATAAGAGTTCCCTTTGTTTAGTTATATTGTTGCGAATCTGGAAGCCATGAGCGCACAGACATTCAGGTTCCTATAGCTTAGTTATTTCGATAAGTATGTGTTTCTAGTTAGAATCCATCCCCGAGTGACTTAGTCTAATGGGTGAATAAATGTAAATGTGCTGTGAAGTTATTTTAATAGTCAGGTTTTCTTTTATTTAACAACAACAACGATAACAACACCAACGATAACAACTCCAAGAAATGGGTTGCGACAGCCCCCACCCAACACGGGACGAACTGAACTCCATGCCCTAATATGGACATAAATCGGCTCGCGTGGGGGACTCCAAGAAATGGGATGCGACAGCCCCCACCGACGGCGAATGAGTCACGCCGGAAGCGAGCCGCACCCGGGAGGGATAAGAAGGGAAGAGACAGAAATTGGTTCTTCTTGATTCTTGTTCGTGGGTCTTGTTTGCTCTGCTCTGGTTCGGTTCTTTTGCTCTTCTTGGTTGGTGGTTCTTCGGGGGAATTGACGCAGCGGATTGGGAAGGATCGGTGCCTCGTCTAAGCAGCGCGTGTTCCGGAGCGCGAGGGGATCCACCGGAAAGATGATCGTGGCTCGCGGTGGTTGGATTCAGCTCGCTCTCGCTGGTGCCCGGTCCGAACAGCTCGAAGACCACACGAGGTGGGCAGGTCCAAGTCAGAATCTGGTCTTCAGCCCGACTGTCCTCTGGGCTGGAGGTCCGAATAAAGAACATTGGTCTGATTCTTTGGGTGTGTGCGTATGTGTGTTTGTGGCACCAGAATAGAAAGTAGTGAACTGTATAAGTGCTCTTGTTGTACATACCTTGCATACGTGCTTATCAATATTGGGTTTAGCTCTGCCATTATATGCTCCCCTCATCCCCAATTGTGAATAAATACCCTGATTGTTGAATGTTTCATTGACTGAGCGTACTGCGTGTTGGAAAGTTAGCCAGACTGTTGCCATTGTAACAAGGTATTCGGGACCGACGGAACTCGGCGATCAAACCACTCAGATCGCACACAGAACGAGTACGCTGAGCAGCTCGTTCCGTACGGGTGCCATCGAGGGTGAATTTCCCTGGTAGGTTGGACCACGTGGGTATTTAGGTAAATTAAAATTGGCAATCGACCCTACCCCACGTGGTCTGTCTATTGGCGAGTTCAGTCCAAAAAGGGGACCCGTACTTTTCCGGAGTTTTCCGAAGAAGTACGATCTAAATTCCGGGCGATCAGTCGAGCCGACTCTGCAGCTCCATCTGGTGGTCGTGCTTGGGGCCGACGCCCGGCCCCGCAACAATATTGAGGTGGAGGTGCGAGAAGGTTCCCTATGTGTAGTTTTATCTGTAGCAATTTGTTGAGATAGATTACCTTTTCCCTCGTATCAGTGGACAGGGAAATGCATCGTGTTTGTGTAGCAGATTCAAACTCCCTTTGAAAATTTGAAAAATTCCCTCTTTATCTCCCTCTCCTTCGATTTCTAAATCCCCTCTCCTCTTATCTCTCACCCAATCCCTCTTTATCTCCCTTTCCGGACCTCTTAGCAGCGCATCCATATCGCATTTGCAACACACAATGTTGCACCTCACAAAAGTCACATTGCAACTCACTACAAATCAAAGGCGGCGCATCATAAAGCACATTGAGAAGCGGACTGTGAGTGCGAATCTCATCAACGGACAAGCAACAACAGAAAAAAAGCCCCAAAGATGGACGAGCTTGGGCGTGAGCTTCATTGTCGATCCATGAGTTCGGCCAAAGAGCGCAGCATGGCAACAAAAGTGCACCTTGTGGGGAGACGGCAATGCCAAAGCTCAAGCCGTGCTCAAGGGGACGGGCCTTGGAACCACACCTCTCTATGGAGCTTTACAAGCATGAGAATTCCAGGACTCATGGCTGGTACGTGTCTAAGGAAAGTAAAGGAGCCAAGGCGATGCCTCTGTAAGAACGAGAACGAACATCTACGAGAACGAATGGGCTGGTGCTGCAGTGCAGAGAGTTGATGAAGCTGCAGAGTTTCCCTGGACACGCTGGACGACACACTGACTCCCACTTTGGGGGATTTCGTTGGGGATACCTCGCCTGTGAGCAATTTCGAGCGACGGTAAGCTATTAAGCAAACCAGTGATGAGAAAGCGAGCAAGCAGACACACAACCCTGGCATATTCCTTCAGGCACAACTTCTCTGAGTGCCATCAGTACCAATCAAGCAGCCAAAGCTCTACGACCTCTTGGGGAAAGCAATATGGCTGGCCGGCGCAAAAATAGGCCAAACAATGAAAATCTGTCACAGAAAATGACTAAAAGGACACAGACCTGCATCTCCTACGCAGATGAGAAAGTCTGCGCGGCCAAACTGAGCAGCCGGAATGTGTGCTGAAAAGGATAATAACTGAAAAGGATCCAGTGAGGAAGGGGATCCCTGCCTCACAACAGGACAGCACTCCACACTAAAGATAAAAGGGAAAAACGTGTTGCTTGGTCTACGAAGCCAACAGCTACGAGGTCCCAGACGAATCGTAGAACATTAAATGAACAGAGCTGGAGCTTTGAGGAGAAGGAAATCATCCTCTACTGCAAAGCGTATTCTGCACATGAAGCATGGGGTACTAGCAGTAAAGGCAAAAGATTCATGAACCAATTGAAACCCACAAAGCTGGCAGCCGAGGCCGAAAGAGTTCCACGAACAAAATTCACTGCAGTCGCTTCAATGATCCAAAGTTACTTAACCCAGGAAAGAACTGCTACAGAAATCAAGAAAATGACCAAATACCAGAATCTGAAAAATGAGGTCAAGAGGACGTGGAAATTGAAGGAAACTGAAATTATACCAGTGATAGTTGGAGCTACAGGAATTATAAAGAAAACCCTAACTGATTATTTAAAAATCATTCCTGAGAATATCATTCAAAATGAGCTATAAGTGGAGGCTGTCAGATTTTGAAAAGAGCCCTTGGAACGAGGTTATGATAACGAAGTTTCACAGTTTGGTTCATGAATCACCATCCTTTACCAAAAAGGAGGTGGAGATTTTGAGTTCTGGGAGAACTTCTCCCCACCGACTGAAACCCAAATGGAGATTACAACCAACGTGAAAACTCCAACTCTCTTTCTGTCCCTCCTCCTCATTCGTTCACTTGGAACGCACAAAGAGTATTCAACGATTACATGCTCGACCTGCTCAGGGCTGGGTTACTGACTCACGTTCACGATTTCCTCTTTCACACCACCAACATTCACCCGTACTTCTCCGCACACGGTGCACCAAATCATGATCTCCCTCTTCTCTCTCCCCCTCCCCGTTTCATGTTAGGATCAATGCAAGCCTGCATGCTTACGTCGGGTGAGCAAGGGGTCACCAACAAGCCCCACTTTCTTCTTCTCACTCTTGTCTATCACCCTTCCTTATCTCGTTTCCCAGAGTGGATGATGCACCGACGTGTGTGTATAAACGTGCCAAGATAACTGACTCTAAGTGGGCTGATGTGGTTAAGGGGTAAGGTCTTTCACTTGTGAACCGTTTGCCTGTAAATACGTATCCTTTTGATATTTAGAAACTTTCCAAACTGCCCGATTATCTTCTCTCCATTGTTTAGAGTGAGACCGTATCGTGTGTTCTGGAGACAGGAAGTTCTGCCCTGCCATTCCGTTATGGTTACTGATTAGCCAATGTCTCACTTATGTTATCGCTCAGCCGTTCTTGATCGACAGCAGTGGAGCATTGAGAGTGAGGTTTCCCCAACTAGGGTGATTAATTTGACAAAAAGGTTAAGCGGAGTTAGATGTTGGACCCTGCCTAAATTAAATATCTCGGACGATGTCCGTGGTTGCCAAGCAAACCTGTCATGTGGTGGAGTTATCTGCGGCTCGTCGGCTTCAGGCTCACCGGCTGGAAAGTGGGTCAGAGTCCTCCCATCGCAACCGTGTGACCGCAAAACCCACAACAATATTTACTATTAATCACGTTTGAGATGGGATCTATGGGAGCTGTGAGGATTTTATAAATACATTGTTTGTTTGGTCTGGGGAACAAAATTAATTGTACTACTGTTCTGCCTCTCTGGTCTGGACAGGATAGCATACAGCTAACCCCCATCCGCCAAAGAACGTAACGTCTAACAACCATGCTGAGGCTTAGAGTTCTTTATTCTTGACGTATGGTATGAGTTGGTAATCGCTGTAACAAAACAAAAATAAAATGTTATAGTAAGTTGACACAGATATTACGGTGATCGTTATACATGTACAAGATGTGTATATTAAAGGGCAACTACTCTGTAGTGATATGCTCGGATGAGTTTGCTCCCTTGTTCCAGGAATTCGGGCAAGGCGTACTTTCACGCAAACAAAAACGAGAAATAAAATTGGCCTAACTCAGTGCAGAGTACTGCACTGTCAATGAGAGCCGTTATTAAAATCACTGATCAGAGTAACGGTACAATAACAAATTAGAGTCACCAGAATAGACCGCAGAGCTTTACATTTGTCTACACATCAAAGTTGCAAGTTCTTTCCTATCGGTTGTTGTTGTAACACAAATGTCTAAGTTCGTCGGTAAAACTAGAGCATCAAACTGTTTCATGCCGACATAAAGTCACAGTACAAAATTCTGGTGTTGAACGATAAACAAAACGCATCACTCACACTGTTGTTGGCCACAGTCTGGCCCGCATTTTTCATCGCAGCGGGCAAAAAAACCACATGGCAAGGCGACATTTTTTTTTCAACAAGCGTTTCCTGGCTCATGGTAGGCGGAGCCACAGGGAAGCAACAACAATGAATAAGCATGACTAGTCAACCGGCACAGTGTGGCGGCACACTCCCCGCCTGACGTCTTTAAAGACGTCACACACAAACACAAATATATTAGAAAACAAACAATCAAAAGTGGCATCACTGATCCGTTGGAACATATCACAAACGAACACGGCACATATTCATTTAACACCACAGGGAAGCAACACGACCAATGCACTAATAGGTCGTGTGTATGACACAATCTTCCCTTCCTTGGCAACGCGGATGACGGCTTTGCGAATCCTGCCGTCTGAGCCGGGCAAGACTTGAGTGATGACTCCGACAGGCCAGTCATTGCGGACAGAATCCTTTTCCTTGAGGATTATAACGTCCCCGTCCTTCACTTCTTGTTTGTCATGCATCCACTTCTGTCGAACTTGGAGTGAGTGGACGTACTCGTGGCGCTATCTGCGCCAGAACTCTTCTGCGAGGAGTTGAACTCTTTTCCACTGGATATCGTATATGTCTGATGTCCGCGTCGTAGAAAGGTTCAACAGGCGACCCCGTTTTCTGTGTTAATAGCATGTTGGGAGATAACACGAAAGGAGAATCTGCATCGGTAAACACGGGAACCAGTGGTCGGTTGTTCACAATGGCCATTACTTCCTTCATGAATGTTGTCAGCACTTCTTGGGTTAGATCCTTCGAAGCAAACTGTGCCATCATAGATTCAAGAACACGTCTAACGACACCGATTAGCCGTTCCCAACTTCCCCCCATGTGTGAAGAATGGGATGGATTAAACAGCCATTTCACACCACTGTCGTACAGGAATTCTTTTACCGGGCCTTCCTCCACGTTAATGGCATCAATGTGTAGAGGGTCTGTTGCACCGAGAAAATTTGTGCCACGATCTGACCTGTACTGTACCACTTTTCTACATATGGCTTGGAATCTCCTGAGATCATTTATGAAAGAAGAAGAGGACATCTCTTCCACAATTTCAATATGTATGGCTCTGCTGGTTAAGCACGTAAACAGTATAGCCCAGCGCTTGCTACTGGCTGAACCACCTCTTGTTTTCCTGGTCAGGACATTCCACGGGCCGAAGGCGTTGGTAGCTACATACGTGAAGGGCGGCGCGGGCGTCACGCGATCCGCGGGGAGGTCTGACATCTTCTGCTGGAGTGGGCGTCCACGAAGCTTGCGGCATGTGACGCAGTGGTGAATGAGGGAAGTTAACAACCTTTTACAGCCTGTGATCCAAAAGCCTGCTGCGCTTATTTTCTCCGAGGCATCGGAAAAAACGTGGACTTCTATTCTGACAGTTTCGTTCGGGCTTGGGGCGTAGGTCCTGCGAACTTGTAACTGTTCTAAGTCATCAGAGAATTTCTCAAATCATCCCATTCTTTTTCTTGGTGTGGAGACAATGGCTCGTCCCAGATTACAGTCTCCGTCATGAGATCTCGGAGAAGTAATTTACCTTGAACAATTATGGGGGCGACGAAGCCTAGGGGGTCGAACACACTGCTAATCGTAGACAAAACCCCCCTACGTGTGAATGGTTTTACTTTGGTGTTGACTTCAAACGTGAAGACATCGTGCTGGAGGTCCCACACAAGGCCTAAGCTTCTCTGTTGCGGTAAGGTATCTTCGTCAAAGTTCAAGTTCTTGAGGTTTTTAGCATAATCCTCAGAAGGAAATGACTTGAGTACTTCTGGGCTATTTGACGACAATTCGTGGAGGCGGAGGTTACCACCGTTCGCCAGAGCTTCTTGTGTGGCAGACAGAAGTTGTACCGCTTGTTCCACAGATTGACATGACGTCAATCCGTCATCAACATAAAAGTTGTGTAGTACAAAGTTTGTGACGTCATCATTGGGTTTTTCTTGTCCAGCGACGACAGCTTTCCGGAGACCGTACGTGGCCACAGCGGGAGACGGCCTATTCCCGAAGACATGCACTGTCATTCTATAGTCAATCAGCGGTTTCTCGGGATCATTATCTTGATACCACAAAAATCTGAGGTAATTGCGGTGTTCTTGTTTGACCAGGAAACCATAAAACATGGACTGAATGTCAGCTGAAATCGCCACTTCATCAGAGCGAAATCTTATCAAAACACCAAGTAAGTCATTGGTCAAATCTGGCCCTTTTAGCAACACGTCGTTGAGTGATACGCCGTTGTACTTGGAGGAGGAGTCGAATACGCCCCGTATCTGGTCGGGCTTATGTGGACGGTAAACCCCGAAAAGTGGTAGATACCAGCATTCCTCATCTTCTCGAAGGGGTGGGGCAATTTCTGCGTGGTTTCTATCGATAACCTGCTTCATAAACTCGACCATGTGTTGTTTCTTTTCTGGGTTTTTAATGAGGCTGTGGTGCAAGGAACTAGCTCTTTTGATGGCTTCCGGTTTATTGTTAGGTAGCCGCTGTCTGTCTGCCTTAAACGGCAGCGGTGCCACCCAATTACCTTCAGGTGACCGATGCATCTCATCTTCCATTACTGAAATGAATTGTCTGTCTTCAGTGGACAGGCCAGATTTGTTGTCATCTTTATTCACTTGGAAAATGTCTGAAAAATTGTCGTTTTTGCAGGGAACAATTTCTTCAACAAACAGCTTATTGTCACATGGTGGGAAAATTGATGGACGACCGTCCGGCAAAAAGTTAATTTTATTCACCACAGGAACACCTGTTTTATGAACTTTGCCGATACAAGTTTCACCGATTATCGCCAAGCCAAGAGTTGTTTTCTGGGCGAATGGAGATCCTCTCGGCCCGTCCTTTGTTCCAAAATATGATGCGCTTCTGGAATGTCACGGCCGATCAAAATTAATATCTCGGCGTCGCCGTCAATCTCGGGAATTTCTGCAGCAATATCAGACAGGTGGGCATGATGAATGGCGACATCGGGCGTGGCTATTTCGTGACGGGCATTTGGAATTTCATCGCACTCGATTAACGTAGGAACTTGTATTTTGTGGTTACCCTCTATGGACTCTATTTTGTTGCCATGTGCACGTTTCCCAACCATTTGCGCTGACCCGGAGCATGACGTAAGGTTGTAGGGAATATTTTCCCCCGATTCATCAAACGATTTGAAAAATCTTGATCTGGCGAGCGTGACGTTGCTCTGGTCGTCGAGGATTACGTAGGCATGGATATACTTGTTTGGATTGTCACTGGTAAACTTTGGTCAGAATTGTTTTACTGCATGATTTACCCAGGGACACATCACCACAAATTTGTGTGCATTTAGAGTTCGGAACGTTGACGGGTAGCTCCCCGCCGTTATCGGCAAATGCCTTATTGGCTGGGGTGGCGGGCTCCGTTGGGGTCACCGTGGGCTCTTTAAGGGGCTGCCGCTTGTCGTAATGCATTGCTGTAACATGCTTGTTGCCTTTACACACAGAACAGGATAAATTTACATAACATGTCTTTGCAACGTGGTCAGTTGAATCACAGCACCGGAAACATACCTTATTTTCCCGCAGAAAGTCCCTTTTTTCGACAAGTGACTTCAATTTGAATGCACGACAGTCGCTGAGGTTATGTGCAGTGTTGTGCAAAGGACAATTTGGCTGAATGTCTGTCTTGTTGGAGAAGAGGGTGCGATGTGCAGGAAGTTTGGTTACCTGTGACTGTCTATATCCACTCTGACTGCTGCTCTGTGCGGCATTACTTTCGTACGCAAAACTAGGATCATTGCGTACCTGACTGAGGTTCTTGATAAACTCAGCAAACACATGGAAAGGAGGAAACACCACATTATTTTCTTTTTTGTACCTGGACGCATGCATTGTCCATTTCTCCTGTATGTTGTAAGGCAGTTTATTGAGTATGGGGAGTACTCCTGATGAAGAGTCAAATTAGCTGAAAAGAGTAGTGTACTTTTGATCTTCTTTGAGGGAGAGCACTTCATACAATGTATCTGACAGTTCATACAGTTGCTTGTTGTCTTTGTTTGACAGCCGCGGAAAGGAAGCAAGTTTATGTTTTATAGAGGCTTCCACCATTTCCGGACTGCCAAATCGCTCCTCAAAGCGCTCCCATATTCGTTGAAGCGCGAGACATGGATTGCTGGCATTTGACATTTTTAAGCTGACGGCGTGTTTCTTTGACTGTGGACCTAACCACTTAATCAGGAGGTCAATCTCTTCATTAACACTGGCACCAATATCGTTCACAACGCTGCGAAAGTCTGCCTTCCACACTGCATATGTTTCTGGTGTGTCGTTAAATGTACACAAGCGTGTTAACAGCAAATCTCTTTTCAGCAGATATTGTGAAAAGTCAGTGTTCATAGGCGTTGTATTATTTGCTGTGTATACCGGCACAAATGAAGGCACATTCGGGTCTAATGTCACACGAGGGTTGGAACTGTGATTTAAATGTCTGTTATTCATGGGAACAGGTGTAGCGTTAATAGCTCGGTTATTTAAATCAGGAAAGAAGGGGTGATCAGGGTGTCTGGTTGTTGCTTGGTATAAATTACTGGCAATATTGGGAGTAAGAGTCGGTGGTTGCAAATTTTGCATATTGTCAGTAGCGATAAAGTCAGCAGTTGGTAACACTGGCGGATAACTGTGATCTTCCACATACTGTTCTGTGCGCTTTGCTGATATCTCCTGCAGTAGGTTGATATCGGGCGGGCCATTTCCACCCTCAAGTTCGCTAATACATTGTTCAATGTCTTGTAACTCTGCATCAGTCTCGGCGACTTGTTTTTCAGATTGTAGTAGGGTTAAATCAGCCTCCATTGTTGCTTGAATTTGTGCTGATTCTGCGGCGGCCAAGGCTTGCTTTTTGCATAGTTCAGCTGCTTGTCTCTTGAACTGCAGGCCAGCTTTAGCAGCACCAGCTTTAGCACGTTTTTGTGCTAACATAGAACTTATGTTTGACAGTTCTGAAGTTTTTGAACCAGTCTGAGATTATCGAACTGATCGGTTACTTCTGGGTGACTTCTCTGACATGTTGATTGTCTGGACGATGGCGTCGAGTGATACTGCGGAAACTGTATTTGGTTATGGACTGGATTGCCCTGAGCCGGGCGGACCGACGTTTCTCGCTTGCCTGGACTGTGCTTGGCCTAGTCGATTACTGTTCTGCCTCTCCGGTCTGGACCGGATAGCATACAGCTAACCCCCATCCGCCAAAGAACGTAACGTCTAACAATACAACCATGCTGAGGCTGAGAGTTCTTTATTCTTGACGTATGGTATGAGTTGGTAATCGCTGTAACAAAACAAAAATAAAATGTTATAGTAAGTTGACACAGATATTACGGTGATCGTTATACATGTACAAGATGTGTATATTAAAGGGCAACTACTCTGTAGTGATATGCTCGGATGAGTTTGCTCCCTTGTTCCAGGAATTCGGGCAAGGCGTACTTTCACGCAAACAAAAACGAGAAATAAAATTAACCTAACTCAGTGCAGAGTACTGCACTGTCAATGAGAGCCGTTATTAAAATCACTGATCAGAGTAACAGTACAATAACAAATTAGAGTCATCAGAATAGACCGCAGAGCTTTACATTTGTCTACACATCAAAGTTGCAAGTTCTTTCCTATAGGTTGTTGTTGCAACACAAATATCGAAGTTCGTCGGTAAAACTAGAGCATCGAACTGTTTCATGCCGACATAAAGTCACAGTACAAAATTCTGGTGTTGAACGATAAACAAAACGCATCACTCACACTGTTGTTGGCCACAGTCTGGCACAAAACGCATTTTTCATCGCAGCGGGAAAAAACCACATGGCAAGGCGACATTTTTTTTTTCAACAAGCGTTTCCTGGCTCATGGTAGGCGGAGCCACAGGGAAGCAACAACAATGAATAAGCATGACTAGTCAACCGGCACAACTACATTTTTGCATCTTTTGGTAAGTGTGTGTGTGTGTGTGTGTGTGTGTGTGTGTGTGTGTGTGTGTGTGTGTGTGTGTGTGTGTGTGTGTGTGTGTGTGTGTGTGTGTGTGTGTGTGTGTGTGTGTGTGTGTGTGTGTGCGTGCGTTATCCATTCATATGTCATTTTGAAAGTCACATATTTCCACAGCTCTCTGACTATATCAAATTAAGTTGTAATGAGAGAATTAAAAGAAACAAGAAGGGTTAAAGAAGAAATCAAACGAGTCATGATTCGACATCATGAAGTTCACCAATATGCTTCCACCCACATTAAGTCTTTTCTTACTCAAACTTTGGCCTAAAACCTCAAGACCATTTTACCTCAATATCTATCTGTACATACGTATCATGGTACATGCACTTCGTTTAGTTCAAATGCGTACCACGGTAACATTTTTACCTGACATGACCTTTGACCTTTTGATGCCAACATATAATCAGGTAATCTTCGCGTCTATATATATATATATATATATATATATATATATATATATATATATATATATATATATATATATATATATATATATATATATATATATATATACAGTGGGGAGAACAAGTATTTGATACACTGCCGATTTTGCAGGTTTTCCCACTTACAAAGCATGTAGAGGTCTGTATTTTTTTATCATAGGTACACTTCAACTGTGAAAGATGGAATCTAAAACAAAAATCCTGAAAATCACATTGTATAATTTTAAAATAATTAATTTGCATTTTATTGCATGAAATAAGTATTTGATACATCATAAAAACAGAACTTAATATTTGGTACAGAAACCTTTGTTTGCAATTACAGAGATCAGTTGTTTCTTGTAGTTCTTATCCATGTTTGCACAGACTGCAGCAGGGATTTAAGCCCACTCCTCCATACAGATCTTCTCCAGACCCTTCAGGTTTCGGGGCTGTCGCTTGGCAACACAGACTTTCAGCTCCCTCCAAAGATTTTCTATTGGCTTCAGGTCTGGAGACTGGCTAGGCCACTCCAGGACCTTGAGATGCTTCTTACGGAGCCACTCCTTAGTTGCCCTGGCTGTGTTTCGGGTCGTTGTCATGCTGGAAGACCCAGCCACGCCCCATCTTCAATGCTCTTGTTGAGGGAAGGAGGTTGTTGGCCAAGATCTCGCGATACATGGCCCCATCCATCCTCCCCTCAATACGGTGCAGTCGTCCTGTCCCCTTTGCATAAAAGCATCCCCAAAGAATGATGTTTCCACCTCCATGCTTCATGGTTGGGATGGTGTTCTTGGGATTGTACTCATCCTTCTTCTTCCTCCAAACACAGCAAGTGGAGTTTCAACCAAAACCTCTATTTTGGTCTCATCAGACCACATGACCCTCTCCCATTCCTCCTCTGGATCATCCAGATGGTCATTGGCAAACTTCAGACGGGCCTGGACATGCGCTGGCTTGAGCAGAGGGACCTTGAGTGCGCTGCAAGATTTTAATCCATGACGGCGTAGTGTGTTACTTATGGTTTTCTTTGATACTGTGGTCCCAGCTCTCTTCAGGTCATTGACCAGGTCCTGCCGTGTCGTTCTGGGCTGATCCCTCACCTTTCTCATGATCACTGAGGCTCCACGAGGTGAGATCTTGCATGGAGCCCAGACCTAGGGAGATTGACTGTTATCTTGAACTTCTTTCATTTTCTAATAATTGCGCCAACAGTTGTTGCCTTTTCACCAAGCTGCTTGCCTATTGCCCTGTAGCCCATCCCAGCCTTGTGCAAGTCTACAATTTTGTCCCTGATGTCCTTAGACAGCTCTCTGGTCTTGCCCATTGTAGAGAGGTTGGAGTCTGATTGATTGAGTGTGGACAGCTGTCTTTTATGCAGATAACAAGTTCAAACAGGTGCAGTTAATACAGGTAATGAGTGGAGAATGGGAGGGCATCTTTAAGATAAAACTAACAGGTCTGTGAGAGCTGGAATTCTTACTGGTTGGGAGGTGATCAAATACTTATTTAATGCAATAAAATGCAAATTAATTATTTAAAAATCATACAATGTGATTTTCAGGATTTTTGTTTTAGATTCCGTCTTTCACAGTTGAAGTGTACCTATGATAAAAATTACAGACCTCTACAAGCTTTGTAAGTGGGAAAACCTGCAAAATCGGCAGTGTATCAAATACTTGTTCTCCCATATATATATATAGTTGGAGCCTGGTGTTGGCGCCAGGGATCCAAAAGGTCCTGAGTTCAAGCCCCGTTGGGCCACTGAATTAATACACCAGGGGGTTGACTCAGCCTGTCATCCTTCCGAGGTCGGCAAAATGAGTACCAGTATACTGGGCCGGTGTATACCCCGGTTAAAAATGTGTATCCTATCCCTGTGTCGTAAGAGGTGACCAGGGTTGCGTCAGGAAGGGCATCCGGCGTAAAACATGTGCCAAATCACGATGCGGATCATACGGATGATCCGCTGTGGTGACCCCTAACGGGAGCAGCCGAAAGAAGAAGATATATATATATATATATATATATATATATATATATATATATATATATATATATATATATATATATATATATATATATATATATATATATATATATATATATATATGATGTCTGCCTGGTATATATATATATATAAAAAAAAGCCTGGTGTTGGCACAGTGGTTAGGGCAGTGGCTTGGGACCCAATAGGTCCTGAGTTCAAGCCCCGTTGGGACACTGAATTAATATATGTATGTATATAATATGTATGTATATATATATATATATATATATATATATAATATGTATGTATATAATATGTATGTATATAATATGTATGTATATATATATATACATATATATATATATACATATATATATATATATATATTTATATATATATA
Source organism: Eptatretus burgeri (assembly GCF_056783735.1). Taxonomy (NCBI): domain Eukaryota; kingdom Metazoa; phylum Chordata; class Myxini; order Myxiniformes; family Myxinidae; genus Eptatretus; species Eptatretus burgeri. The sequence goes on along the minus strand of NC_140961.1, from coordinate 13,849,229 downwards.
TATATATATATATATATATATATATATATATATATATATATATATACACACATATATATATAAACCAAGTCAAAAACACCAGGGGGTTGACTCAGCCTGCCATCCTTCTGAGGTCGGCGAAATGAGCACCAGTTGTACTGGGCCCGGTGTATGCCCCGGTTAGAATAGGTGTACCATATCCCTGTGTGTCGTATGAGGCGACCAGGGTTGCGTCAGGAAGGGCATCCGGCGTAAAAACCTATGCCAAATCATTATGCGGACAACAAAATGAATTTCCATACCGGATCGGTCGAGGCCTGGGTTACCAACGACCGCCACCGGTACCGGTGGTCAGCAGGGTACCAGTGGAAATTGTGCTACTGCTGGGCGAAGGAGGAGAAGGAGACGGGGAAGGCGAGTCCAGAGGCAGTGGGAGAGGGGGAAGGGTAGAAGTGTGGAGGTGAGAGTTGGAACTCTAAATGTTGGGACGATGACTGGCAAAGGGCGAGAGTTGGCTGATATGATGGAGAAAAGAAAGGTGGACATACTGTGCGTACAAGAGACCAAGTGGATGGGGAGTAAGGCTCGGAACATTGGAGGTGGTTTCAAACTGTTCTACCATGGTGTGGATGGGAGGAGAAATGGTGTCGGGGTAATCCTGAAAGAAGATTATGTCAAGAGGGTATTGGAGGTGAGGAGAGTGTCTGACCGAGTGATGAGTGTGAAGTTGGAAATTGAAGGGGTGATGATGAATGTCATCCGTGCATATGCCCCACATATGGGGTGTGAGATGGAGTATAAAGAAGATTTCTGGAGTGAGTTAGATGAAGTGGTGGAGAGTGTATCCAAGGATGAAAGAGTGGTGATTGGAGCAGATTTCAATGGACATGTTGGGGAAGGGAATAAAGAGGATGAGGAGGTGATGGGGAGGTACGGTCTCAACAAGAGAAATGTGGAAGGGCAAATGGTGGTAGAGTTTGCAAAAAGAATGGAAATGGCAGTGGTAAATACGTATTTCAAGAAGAAGGAGGAACACAGAGTGACATTCAAGAGTGGAGGAAAGTGCACACAGGTGGATTACATCTTAAGCAGGAGATGCAACCTGAAAGAGATTAGTGACTGTAAGGTTGTGGCAGGGGAGAGTGTAGCTCGACAGCATCAATTGGTGGTCTGTAGGATGACTTTAGAGGTGAGGTTGAGGAAGAGAGTGAGGGCTGAATCAAGGACCAGATGGTGGAAGCTGAAGGAGGAAGACTGTTGCGTGAAATTTAGGGAGGAGGTGAGACAGGCGTTGG
>NC_140961.1:13792955-13837955 GCF_056783735.1 Eptatretus burgeri | reverse complement strand
AAGTGCAAGCGTGGAGAAGTGAAGAAGTTCTAACGGCGATGGGACAAAGGCAAGACAAGAGGCTCGAATGGCTGAGAAGCGTGACCTGGAATTATGCAGGATCGTTGGCACAATTCTTTGGTGAGTGAGAAAGATACAAGACAGCTAATCAAGCAACCAAGCAGCTCTTTTACGGATCACCCTGCCTGTTGCCTTGCATGGGGATGCCCTGATAAAAGGAGAGGTAAAATTGGCTTACTCATCAATTACCCTTACCGGCATGCCACGATGGGACTCTGGTCAGGTATGGGAACATGTGCCAGAACAGCGCGTCGCTGCGTCCACTTTCCGCCGGTACTCCAGGGGCCTCTGTCTGGCCATCCCCCAGGCAGATGCCAGGCCCATCCCCATCTCCTTGAGATGATGGTCAACCTGCTACAACCACGAGTCACGTGGTCGGCCCACTGGCCTCCTCCACTCATGAGACTCCTCCACTGAGAGAATCTGGTGAGCAGGATCAGCGTCAGGAAAACGAGCCACATGTCCATACAGCCGCAACTGACGCTCACGGACTACGCAGGTAACAAATCTCATCCGAGTCTCTCTCAGCAACCGCTCGTTGGACACAAAATCCCACCAGCGATAGCCAAGGATTCTCCGAAGAGACGTGGTACCAAAGTCTCCGTCTCAGATCCTTGGTCAGAGTCCAAGTCTCGCATCCACAGAGCAAGACTGGAAGTACCAAGGACCTGAAGACTCAGACTTTCGTCCTCCCGCACAGGTACCGGCAGCACCACACCCCATGATCCAGTGAATCCATGACTCCCCAGACCCGACCCAGACGTCAATTGACCTCTGACTCACAGCCAGCAGAGACATGAATATCACTGTCATGGTGAGTGAATCTCTCCACGACCTCAACATCCTCACCACAAACAGACACAGACAGGACAGCAGCATCCAAGATGTCACCGAAAGCCTGGATCTTAGTTTTGACCCAAGAAACCCGTAATCCCAGCGGCTCCGACTCCTCATTCAGCACCTCGAGGGCCCCCAAAAGGATATCTAAAGTCTCCGCAAAGATGACTGCATCATATGCAAAATCAAGGTCCGAGATCTTGACATTCCCAAACGATGCACCGCAGCTTGATCTCTCCAACATCCTCCCTGAAATCCAGGTCCATACAAGTGCTGAAAAGTGTGGGGGCCAGTACACACCCCTGACAAACTCCAGCAACAACTGGAAATAAGTCAGAGATGGTACCACCACACTTCACAGCACTCTCAGTACCAGAGTAGAGTTCAGACATCAGATCGATCAGTTTTGGTGGCACCCCACGAAAACCAAGAATCCTCCAGAGCACATCCCGATTCACTGAATCGAACACTATACAGAGATCAACATAGGCTGCAAGCAGCCCCTGCCGAAACTCTCGTCTGCGTTCAGTGAGGACACGAAGAGCAAGGATACGGTTAATCGTTGACCTCTTTGGTGTAAAGCCTGACTGCTCTGGACGCTGGTGCTCAAGCAGATGGTGGCGAACCCTATCAAGAATTATCCGAGCAAAGACCTTGCCCGGCACAGAGAGCAGCGTCACCCCTCGGTAGTTGTTGCAGTCTTGGCAATCACCCTTCCCTTTCCAGAGAGGAACAACAAGGCCCCTCTTCCAATCAGTTGGGATGATGCCTGTGTTCCAGGCAGAGCACAAAACTGCATGCAACGACACGAGTGCAGCATTTCCACCAGCCTCGAGAAGTTCAGCATGGATGCCACAGATCCCTGGAGCTTTGCCCCGTTTCAACCGGTTCACCGCAGCCCGTGTTTCCACAAGCGAAGGTGGACCACAGTTGATTGGAGGGTCAGCAACAGGGATTGTAACACCCTTGACGTCCAACTCGACAGCTGGGGGATCAGCCTGGTACAACCGCTCAAAGTAACTGGCCCAGCGGGCCTTCACTTCAGACTCCTCTGTCAAGAGCCTACCACTCTCTGCTCTAACTGCAGTGCTCCGAGGGATGGGCTTGGATGAATGCAATGCGCGAATTCCCCTGTAAGCGGGACGAGAATCACCTGTCCACAGGTGATTCTCTACCCCCTCACAGATTCCTCGCACATAGGCCTCCTTGTCCACCCTCAGTACACGTACAGTTTTATGCCTCAGCTCCCCGAACACCTCAGCTCTGCCATTCAGCCTGGCCCTGCGACTCTGGTCAATGGTATCCAGTGTCCCTTGAGAGACAAAATTCTTCTTTGCCCTGCGGTGAGTTCCAAGACATCCACCGGCAACATCAAGGATAGTGGTCTTGAAGGCGCTCCACAACTCTTCAGGACCCCCCAAAGCACCCAAACCCCCCCACGTGTCCACTCAGCCTGTTCGCAAACTCCTCAGCTACTCTCTCATCCCTAAACTTGCCAACATCCAGCCTAGGCTGGGATGGTACCATTCTCCAGGATTTAAGGTGCAGCTTTAGAGTTGCTACAACAAGCCTGTGGTCAGTATTGAGGAACTGAGCACTCCGGTAGACCCTGCAGTTCTGGATCATCCTCCAGCAACCGTCAATGAGGACATGGTCAATCTCCTTTGCCGCACCGCCAGCGTTGGAATACCAAGTCCAGCGATGAGCTTGTGGGCGCTGAAACCATGAACCAGCCACCCTAAGTCCATGACTTCTTGCAAAGTCAAGGAACTCAGTGCTATTCTGGTTCATAGTTCCTGACCCATGGGGACCAACACACATCTCATAACCATCCCTATCAGTTCCAGTCGATGCATTGAAATCCCCCAAGATTACAAGTGTATCTCGTCTGGGGCACTGATCAAGCAAAGACTCGAGCGTGGCGTAGAATGCATCCTTCACGGTGAGATCACTCGCCTCAGTCGGAGCATAAACAGAGACCAGGGAAATGACACCTAAGGAGTGACAAATCCTTAATCTCATAATACGCTCTTTGACCGGTGTTACCTCAATTATCATTGGGGTCAGCTTATTGGACACAGCTACAGCAACTCCTTGGGTATGGTAACCATCAGAGTGACCAGACCAATAGTAGGTGTAACCACCCACCATTATCTTGCCGCAATCCAGTCTCTGAACCTCAGAGAGAGCTGCAATCCCGATGTCCAAACGCTTGAGCTCAGATGATAACAGAGACAGGTGATCATCCTCTCTTCGGGATAGGACATTCCAGGCACGCACCTGAAGGGACCGCCTCAGGTTAACCCAAGGAGACCGCCGTCTGGTCGACGACACCTCAGCACCACTCCGACACACTCTCCCGCAATCTGACCCAGGGATGTTACCCCGTGGTTTCACTCCTATCATCAAAGATTGGGGGTCCTGAAGGCTTTGCCCCAATCCCGTCATCCGGTGCGCTGCCCTGTGAAAGAAAGCTGCACAGGAGGTACTCCCACGGAGTGGGTTTTCAGATTTTTTTGCATTTTGCAGAATGAAGGGTTTTACGGTGGCCGGAGTGCAAATCCTGCCACCAACCTCCTAATAAAAAAGTAACCCAACTGCAGGAGGACGTCCGCAGACACAGTTGGGCACTAGATATGGATGGCCATTGGCTCACAAGGAGCTCCTCCGCCCTTTGACAGGTTTTATTTTTAATCCTGCTGGGTGTCCATATCCAAACACCCTCCTCACCAAAAAACCTGGTGGGGGGAGACGGTTTAGTCGCCGACAACCCGACCATGGAACAGGTTAGTACAGGTTTACATGGTACCTGTAGCAGGTCACAGATCGAACCTGACCTGACACTTAATTCTGATGGGACTCAGAATGGAAAAATAAGAATTACTTTGGCAACCTAGAATATTATAACCTTACAAGACTGCGTTTGAAATCGAAGACCGGATTACAAATTACAAAAAAATTAAATTACAAATCAAAAGAGATCGTTTTGACTCCACAGGAATTTCGTGAGATCTCATCATGAATTTTGGGTGTCGTTTTGGTCAATGCACTTGAGGAAGGACATAGTTGCCAAAGAGAAGGTAGAGCATCCAGAGTAACTAGATCATTGGCTCTTAACCTGGGGGGGCGTGAGTAATTTCCAGAGGGGGTGCGAGCCCGGAGAAAAAAGTAGGAATTTCTCTAAATATTTTTGGAATTCTCTTAACAAGTCTTTGCAAAATAATCGTGATGACCATAAAAAATAAAAGTGTCGCCTTTAATAATTTCCGTTTTCTATTCGCTACTCGGCCTTCCATTTTCTGCATTAAAATTCATTTTAAAATTTAACATTTATTTTAATTTAATATTAACATTTTATTTAAATTTTAATATTAAAATTAATTTTTTCACAGATTTGCAGGACCCATTTCAAACTAAATCATTCGCAATGAGTGCAAAAAAGCAGAAGTATCTTGACGAATATATTCGATTTGGATTTGTGTCCCTCCAACAGGGTGACAGCGGTCCCCCGGTGGGTAATATGCTACAAGACTCTGAGCAATGATGGCATGCGGCCCACACGCTTGGAACGCCACTTGAAGACAATGCATCCTGCTCGAGCTGCCAAACCCAAGGCATTCTTTGAAACAAAAAGGCAGTCCTTGAAGCAAGCTAAGATGGACAGCAGTGGAGCATTTCGGCAACAGACTTCAAAAGGTTGTTGATGCTTCCTATGAGAATCTGGAGCCTTAAACAGTCGTCTCTTCAAACAGCTGTGTGTGGATATGGATTCTGAACATCAAGCCTTGCTTTTCCACACAAATGTACGATTGCTTCCGAAGGGAAACATGCTTGGACGGCTTTATGAACCAAGACAAGAAGTGGCGACATTTCTAGATTCGCAGCAGAACGCAGATCTCCATGACAATTTCCAGTCTGAAGGATTTTTGCTATCTCTAGCTTACCTGGTGGACATCTTTGAAGCGCTGAATGCCATCAACCTCAAACTCCAAGGTAAAAACATCAACATAATCATGTACCATGACGTCATTCAATCATTCATGGCCAAACTCGACCTCTGGAAATGTCGAATTCAGGATTGAAATACAGCCAGTTTTGCTAACTTGGATTCTGCTCTCATTCACAGTTGCCTTGATTCTGAGTTAAAGAAACAAATAATTACTCATCTGACTGAATTGAAAGCAGAATTCATCAGATACTTTTGGGTTCTAGATGAGAAGCGCGAAGCCTGGAAATTCATTAGGAACCCATTTCAATGTGAAGTCGCTGATATTTCAGACGAAGTGCAAGAGAAGTTTCTTGAGTTAAAGTTCAACTCCCCGGCTGAAGAAGATTTCAAAAAACTGGATCTGGAGACGTTCTGGGTCACGTACCTTCCTGTTTACCCTTTGATCTCACATCAAGCTCTTCGGATTCTGACAATGTTTGGATCAACGTATCTTTGTGAAGCTGCATTTTCCATGCTTGTTGCTGTCAAGACCAAGTACAGAAACAAGGTGAATGTTGAAGGGGACTTGCATTGTGCTCTCTTTGGCATTCGACCACGCATTCAAGATCTGGAAGCTAAGAAGCAACGTCAAGTATCTCATTAAATATGCTGTGTATATGAGTGTTGCTTATATAAAATTATTTGTTCAATAAAAAGACTAAAAACACACATTTTTTCAGTTTTTCCTTTTAATCATTTGGTTGAAGATGTGAGGGGGGGGGCGTGAAGGCAAGGACCAACTACCAGAGGGGGCATGGTGGTAAAAAGGTTAAGAACCACTGAACTAGATCGATGCCATGCCTTGCGAGACTTAGCTACGATTCCTTTGGAAGCTATGCTGCGCAGTGTCTTACTGGCAAGGCGGAGAGTGATCACTGGTCACTTGTTCAGTATGACCGCAATAATACCAATGTGGAACACTTTAACAGATGCCACTGTGGGTCACCCAACAACATCCGGGATCAAAGCTTTCTGCTCCAGAGCACACAAATAACTTAAAATCTAATACAGTAGAGTTATGATAATGTTGTTTTGTATGTATGATTCAATCACCTTGTTGTTCTTTAACTATCATTATTCTCTCATTTGTATTTTTGACACTGTGCTTTCATGGTACAAGTCGGCACTATTTTTGTTTTTTGCTGTGCTTATCTGACCTGGTCACTTTACCTTGGACATTGTGCTTCTACTCTCCGAGCAATGGTGGAGGCACTCAATATCAGACATGAGATCAGGGCTGTCTCTCTGGACATATCTCAAGCTTTTGATAGTCTGACATCCTATCCTGCCTTGCTCTCCAAACTGCCTGTCTATGGAATCCAAGGCCAACTCCACTCTTGGATTACTGACTTCCTCCACAGTCCACTCTCAGAGCCAACGCGTGGCTCTCAACGGAACCCTTTCATCTGCAGTCGCTGTCAAGGCTGGAATATCCCAAGGCAGTGTTCTCAGCCTCAAATTATTCCTCATCTTCATCAATGATCTCAATGACTCCCTGGAAAAATCCTCTTCATCTCTTCGCTGATGACTCCACTCTCTGCCATGGCATCTCTCATCCTCCTGACACAGGCAGCAGCCTCTTCCCTCGCCTCAGACCTTGGCAACAATCACAAACTGGTCAAACACAATTTTTAACCTCCGCCATCTTCGAAGATGGATGGAGGTTACTGTTTTCACCCCTTTCTGTTTGTTTGTTTGTGAACAGTATTACGGAAAAACTCGACGGATTTCGACGAAACTTGGTGGGGGGGTAGGTATGGTCCAAGGATCATGCCATTAAATTTTGGACTTGGTCCCCCCCCCACCCAAAAAAAAAATTGTTAGAGAAAAAAAAAAATTCTTTTTGCATTTCTACATGTTTTAAGTGATTTCCAACCCCCCCCCCCAAAAAAATTGTTACCCCCCCCAAAAAAATTGTTAAAGAGAAATTTTTTTTTCTTTGCATTTCTACATGTTTTAAGTGATTTCCAACCCCACCAAAAAAAATTGTTACCCCCCCAAAAAAAAGAGAATTTTTTTTGCATTTCTACATGTTTTAAGTGATTTCCAACCCCCTCAAAAAATTTTAGAGAAAAAAAAATTTTTTTTTTTGCATTTCTACATATTTTAAGTGATTTCCAACCCCCTCAAAAAAATTACCCCCCCCCCAAAAAAAGAAAAAAATTTTTTGCATTTCTACATGTTTTAAGTGATTTCCAACCCCCCCCCCCCCAAAAAAAAACAATTGTTAGAAAAAAAAATTTTGCAACTTTTTTTTTGAACAAAATTTCGATTTTTTTTTTGCATTTTTACATGTTTTAAGTTATTTCCAACCCCCCCCCCCCAAAAAAAATGTTGGAGAAAAGAACCAACTCTGTCAGCACTGTTGACATCATATTTAATGAATAAGATATAAGGTTCACTTGAGTGACCCAGCAGTATTGGCGGCGGAGGTTTTGCACTCTCCCGAGTGCTCCCCCTCTTGTTGCTTATGTATCCATATTGGTCACCTTTTGCGTTATCCCTTAGCCCTCATCGTGACCTGCATCCATCCCTTGTTTGTCCGTCAAAGACTACTTTGTCCCTCTGCTCTGCTGATGCTGTTTCCCCTCTCACCTGCTGTTCCCTTTGTTATGTCGTGTCCTGATTTATTCTGCGAAATCGCTTTTCCACAAGCTGAGACCATGTAAAATAAATAAATATATTTATTTTATTTTATTTTTAAACAATGTGCCAACATTTGCGGCATTTTTCAGGAACGTATCCCCCGTGAATAGCAGGGTCTGACAGTACTACGAATAATAGTCGGGTATTAACAATAATAAAAGTAATAATAAGAAAAAGAATAACAACTGGAGAGTTCATAGAACACCTTACCCCGCACATAGTTTTGTGATAAAGGACGTGGGAATGGTCTTTTCAACTCGTGATTTACATTTCCGAGCGAAATCTATATTTCCTACGAGCCACAACTTTGACCGAATCTTGATATTTCCCAACGCCGAGTGTGTGAGCGGCAATTTTGATTGGTCGGAACATAAAATGGCACAATATTTTATCATGGATGCACTGCCTTTTAAAACCACCGTATTTAACAAATAATTTAATTTATTCGTGCCTGTTGTTTGAGTCCATGAAATCCAAAAAAAAACAGTGCTGCCTGTTTGAAGTGATTTTCAACTTTATTTGATTGCGAGACAGGCAGACCGACTTAAAAAACAAAAACAACTCAAATTCTCTGCATAAAGGTGGACCGTTTAACTCCCCCTGATGGTGGTGGGAGAGGGTAGTAAATCAGCTCCGGAGAAGACTTGAAGTTTTGCACTGAAAACGTAGCATAGTGAAAGTGCTTTACACTAATCCCCGCCAGAGAAAAGGGGGCATTACACTCCCGTAGGGAGCTGGTGTGTCTCGTGGTATTGATTTATCGAGACTCGACACCTGACAATACGTTTGCCTTTTCGTCTCATAATATTCCAGATACACGACCCATGAACAAATGACAAAGCCAAATGGCGTGGTGGAGCACAAACCCCACGAGCGTGAAAAGGTCAAAATTCCGTGTTCTACTCAATCATTTCATCAAATGTATCCATGGGATGATTTACAGTGCGCTTTCTTACAATCCTGGTGCACAAGCTATTTCTGACCTTTGCATATTCAACAATTGCCGCTTTCAAAACGGTAAGGTCACCAGTCAGCTTTTCGGTTGAATCGGTCACAAGGACAACACCATCAAACCTGCACAGAGACCGTAAGACAGAGCAATTATTACACCTGGCATGGTTCACCGAAAGCATCATCATCGCCAACTCCTCCCTCCTTTCCTCTCTCTAACCATTCCGTCCATCCAACCGCCATTAACATTATCCCTCCCCCATGCTCCAACAACACCACTCCAACACCCCACCTCCAACAATTTCACACCACCTCCACCCCCACCTCCAGCTCACCCAGCTCCAACACCTCCACCTCAGCTCACCCAACTCCAACAACTCCACCAGCCTCAATCAACAGAATATATTGGGAGTAAAAATTGGGAATATAAAAAAAATGTCTCCTAACCTTTCATCATTACAGCTGCTTGCAGACGTAACTTGCATCCTGCACAAACAATAAAGAGCGTGTTTGTGCATTTATTGAAAACGTACACATAAATAATACGCTTGTTCATCCATCCGAATCAAGCATTGCGCTCTACTATTAAGGCGAAAACAGCTGGGCATTGAAAAACAATTTAACCTGAAAAATCACATGGCCGCCATATTGGTGCAATGTGAAACCAGACATCTTCAGAGCTGTCATTGACAAACACCAATGCTTCGCTATAAGTTTTCCCTTCGGTTTAAAACGACCAATGCGACTGATAAAAGGATCATCAACTCGCGAAAGGTTGGAGCCGATTGGCATCACAGGCCCGATGAAGATCATAGCATGTCTAGGCCTCAGCGATCGAGGAGGTGGTCTTTTGTCTTTTCACTGCCCAAATAACAATGTGGAATTTTCTCAAGCAGGGCTTTGACCACAGAGGTTCCGGGTGAGGATGAGGACTCTGGGTTGGGAGGGTGAGGGTTAGGAAGGTGAGGGCTTGGGGTAGGGAAGCGCAGGTCGAGGACCTTGGCTTCGGGAAGGTCCTCGACCTGGGTTTGGCGGATGCCAGGAGAACACGACCTGCCCGAATGCAAAGTACAAACTGTAAAGTTTGGTGGAGGAGGAATAATGGTCCGGAGCTGTTTTTCATGGTTCAGGCTGGGGCCCCTTAATTCCAATGACGGGAAATCTTAACACCACAGCATACAATGACATTCTAGATGATTCTGTGCTTCCAACTTTGTGGCAACAGTTTGGGGAAGGCCTTTTTCTTTTTCAGCATGACAATGCCCCCATACACAAAGCGAAGTCCAAACAGAAATGGTTTGTCAAGATCGGTATGGAAGAACTTAACTGGCCTGCACAGAGAACTGACCTCACCCCCATCGAACACCTTTGGGATGAATTGGAATGCAGACTACAAGCCAGACCTAATCGCCCCATATCAGTGCCCAAGCTTACTAATGCTCTTATGGCTGAATGGAAGCAAATCCCTGCAGCAATGTTCCAACATCTCATGGAAAGCCTGCACAGAAGAGTGGAGGTTGTTTACAGCAGCAAAGGGGGGATCCACTCCATGTTAATGCCCGTGATTTTGGAATGAGATGTGGGACAAGCAGGTGTCCACATACTTTTAGCCACATCGTGTATATGTATATACGTACATACATACATACATACAGGATAGAACAATCATAAATATATGTGGAAAAATTACAGGTCCAGACCAGGAATTGAACCCAGGTTCTCAGGCAAATCGTGCCAGTGCTCTGCCATCTGAGCGATTTGGGTGACCCACCAGCTGAGCAACACAATTCTTCCATATGTATATGTATATATATATATATATATATATATATATATATATATATATATATATATATATATATATATATATATATATATATATATATATATATATATATCGAGGTGCCACACTCTTTCCGCAACTGCTTTCAGGGCACTCACTGCCAACCATCGGAGCAGATAGGGCCTGTTCTCGAGAGGGACTTCCCCCTATGGGGGAACACATCCATGTCTGCTATAAACACCACTGATGTAAAATAAAAGAAAATATATATTATTTAAAAATATAAATATATGTATATATACATATAAAATATAAACAAATAAATAAATGAATATATTGTGGTGGTTCTGCAAAACCACATGCCTCTCAGGCAATGGCACCCAACATACAGTGATCCCCAGGCAGTTATTTCCTTGATCTTCGTGTCGTTAGAACTTCCCCTCATGTATAATGGGTTAATGGGACGAAGTACATTGTGTGGGTCTAATAATTATATCTCTATCTTCTTTTCAATCTTGATTTCCATTTCAACCCTTTCCTTTTATCCACGATACAAATCAAAGCAAGCAAACACACACACAATAACAGACACCCACGCAGCCCTGTAAGAGACTCACCACCAACACTGTACAGGACGTGCATGGCACGCCCTTTCATTCGAATCTCCGTGCCGATTTACAACAGTGTCTCACCTTGCTCAACCTTCGCTCACCAGGAGCTCACCACCATGACCACCATCTCCCGCACGCAGGAAAAATCATCCCGTGCCTTCATGCACCTCCACATCGATACAATTCGCCACCAAATAAGGGCGTACTGTGCGGCTCAGGCCACTCGGACCGTGTGGCGTGGGGACGGGCCAAGCATGTTAACAGCACCAACCGCATCTCACCAGGGATGCCCTGAATGGGCATCTGAGACCGACACGACCCTCGTTCAGTCGCCAGAACACGGCCCGGGAGTTCGGTGCAAAGCTCCGGGCCGTATCATGCCGGATATGCGAACGAGACAACTTCCAGCCCAGGGAGCCTGGCAGGGCACGACTGGGACCCAATATGGGAGCACAATTCGGTGACGGCACGTCGCTTTGGGTCGTCACCCCACCCTTCGCCCAGGGCCTATAAAAGGCGGACCGTGAAGCCGTCCACCCTCTCTCTCTGCTCTTCACCACCTTCCTGCCTCGCCCACTTCTCCGCCTGCCTGCCTCAACCTCTCCTTCGCCTCTCTGCTCCGCCCCTCTTCACTGCACCTTGTCTGCTGGCACTGCATCTACACTTGGGGTTGGTGTGCGACAGACGTTCTTCTGGACCAGTGTGAGGCACACGTTTCCACGAGCCCCAGCAAAGTGAAAAAGCAGGAGATAACGCGCCGACTCTTAAGGTGGGATCACTCAAGCGGAGCATCCCCCAAAGGGTACTGGGTTGGCATGGTCGGCCGACTGCACCAGGTATTGCGAGGCCGTTAGTCCTCATCTGCTCTCCTTCCTTCTGGCTATCTAATCTTCAGTGTGTGTGTGTGTGTGTGTGTGTGTGTGTGTGTGTGTGTGTGTGTGTGTGTGTGTGTGTGTGTGTGTGTGTGTGTGTGTGTGTGTGTGTGTGTGTGATGGCACCTGTCGTAGCATAAGTTAAGATTGTAGAAGATATAACGGGATAAGTATGCTCTGTCTGCTTTTGTAAATTGCTTGCCTTTTGTCGCACCCCACAAATTCCTTGCTATCCCAGCTGTACATACCAATAAACCCCATTCACTGTGCCACATACCTTTCCTCACCTGATTATAAATAAATGCTTTGTATAGAAATGTTCCCAGCTCGTTTTCGTCTTTTCCTTCATTGATCCAGCATGGTCCGTTTCCTAGCCTAGCCAGGACGTTATCCCCCAACGATCTATCTTCTAGCTGGTACGTCCTTGGCAGTTACGCTCAGCTGCATCTGATCCGGTAAGGTGATCCTGTTTGAACAAGGCGTACCGAGGGTGTGTCCCCCGGTAATTAGATCACGTGACCATTTGGTAACCGGTATCCAGCAGTCGGAGGACCCTAGTTCACGTGGTTGAGTTATTGGCGCTCACAGTCGATTAGCGATGTGTCGCGTCACGGAGTTATTCGTGCGCTACGGCCTGCGATTCCGGAGAGTCTGGTGGGAACCCAAAGTAGCTTCCCCCTCAACCCCTTCGGGGTTTTCTCGCTCCGACCCCGGGTCAACAATATATATATATATATATATATATATATATATATATATATATATATACATATATATATATATATACATATATATATATATATATATATATATACATATATATATATATATACACATATATATATATATATATATATATATATATATATATATATATATATATATATATATATATATATATGTATATATATATATATATATATATATATATATATATATATATATATATATATATATATATACATATATATATAGATAGATATAGTGTTGCGGTTCTGGAAACCGCATGCCTCGAAGGCAATGGCACCCAACATTGTGATCCCCAGAGAGTTATTTCATCAGTATACATGCAGTTAGACCTACCCCTAATGTCTAATGAGTTAACGGGACGAAGTTCTTTGCGTGGATCTTCCAGCAAGGTCTAATTATATCTCCATTTTCCATTCAATCTCAACCTTCATTCCAATTCTTTCCTCTTATCCATGAAATAAATCAAAGCAGGCACCGCACATAGATGGCCGCCTGTGAAAACCACAGCGATAACCTCCACCACCAGACTGTACGGGACGCGTGCAGCACAACGATAACCTCCACCACCAGACTGTATGGGACATGTGCAGCCCAGCAATAACCTCCACCACCAGACTCTATGGGACACGTGCAGCACAGCAAAACCTCCACCACCAGACTATACGGGACACGTACAGCCCAGCAATAACTTCCACCCACTGTTCAGGACACGCACGGCACGCCCTTTCAGTTGAATCTGCATCTAATACTTATATCTGTCTTCTTTTCAACCCTGATTTATGTCCAATCTTTTCCTTCAATACATGATACAAAGCGGAGCACACGCAAATGCACGACAACAGACGCGCGCAGCCCCGTGATAATTACCATCGCACTGTACGGGATGTGCATGGCGCACATCTATATTCGGGTCTGCATACTGATTTACAACGCCGTCTCACCGTCAACCATCGCTCGCCACCTCGGCCACCAATATCTCCCGCAAATGGCAGAGGTCATCCCACACCTCCTCGCACCTCCGCCTCAATGTAGTCTCCACCAAGCAGAGGCGCAAATGCACAGATCGCTCGGACCGCGTGTCATGCGGACGGAACAAGCGCATTGATCAGTGCCAACCGCAGAGCACCGGGGATGCCCGAATTGGCATGCAGGACCGAAGGGACCCTTGGCCGGTTGCCGGAACGTGGCCCGGGAGTTCGCGGAGTTTGGTGCAAGACAATTCCACAGCTCGGCCATGTTTCCCCGGATGTACAAATGAGACCACTTCCAGCCATAGGGGCCAGGGTCCAATAGGAGCGCACAGTTTTGGGTGACGACGTATCGCTTCTGGTGGTCACCCCCACCCTACACCATGGGGCTTATAAAAAGCGAATCGCAAAGCCGTTCACGTCTCGCCTTGCTTCGCCAGCTGCGATCTCTACATATGCCTGCCACTCCGCCTGACTCCACCTGCTGACTCCGCCTTCCCCTGCCTAACTCCACCAGCTGACTCCCGCCTTCTCGCCTGCTGGCTCCCGCCTTCTCGCCTGCTGGCTCCACCTACTGCCTTCCTTGCCTGTCAGCCCCGCTTATTTTCTAGACTGGTGCACGCACTGAGCCCAGCACAGTCACCAAGCAGGAGACAACGCGACAACTCTCGAACTGGGATCTCTCGGGGGAGCGTCCCCCAAAACATACTGGGTAGTGTGGTCAGCCGACCGTGCAAGGTATTGCGAGGTCATTGGCCCTCATCTTCTCTCCTTTCTTCTGATTACCGTGTGTGTGTGTGTGTGTGTGTGTGTGTGTGTGTGTGTGTGTGTGTGTGTGTGTGTGTGTGTGTGTGTGTGTCATGGCGCCTGTCTTTGCCCAAATTAAGAGTGTCGAAGATATATTGGGATAAGTCTGCTCTGTGTCCGCTTTTGTAAGTTGCTTGATTTCTTTTGGTCGCACCTCACGAATTCCTCACCATCCCTGCTTGCCTTCAATAATAAATTCATTCACTGTGCCACATACCTTTCCTCACCTGTTTGTTACCTTCGCATTCTGCGAAAGGTTATGTTTTGGTCGGCGTGTATTTATTTATTTATTTGTAATCTTGTGATTGGTATAACTCAAAAAGTATTAAACCGAATTGCATGAAATTTGGTGGGATGATTGGTTATTAGCCAGGAAGCATTTGATTAGATTTTGCGATAGTTCGGGTCAAAGGTCAAGGTCAAGGTCACGAAAAGGTCAAAATCGTCTTTTTACGATAACACGGTCAATTTTTATTCAATTTGCATGCAACTAACGCCAAAATGTTCAGAATTCAACGCCTCATCTTGTGATATGCAATATGACACAATGACGCCCATACTCTTGTTACCGGTTAGGGGTCAAAGGTCAGGGGGGTCACGACCTTGAAAAATATGCGGTTTTTGTCATAACGCGGTCAATTCTTGTCTGCTTTACATGAACCCAGCACCAAAATGTTCAGAATTTAATGCCCAATCTTGTGACACAATGACGTCATAACACATGTCACCGGTTGGGGTAAAATGTCGGGGGGGGGGGTCACACCCTTGAAAAATATGCGGTTTTCGGCATAACTCAGTCAATTCTTATTCGATTTGCATGAAACCAGCATCAAACAAGATTACCTTCTGTTGTTGAAACGTTGTATTGACCGAGCTTGCGAGTGAAGACTCGCCAAAACGACGTGAGTTGATTGTTGTTTAGTCCGTAGCCCCCGAAAGTCGGGGGGGGGGTCATGACATTATAGATATGTGGTTTGTGTCATAAGACCATTCATATGAAACCAGTTCCCCACACTCATACCAAGAACAAAAAAAGTAGTGGCGGCGAAGGTATGCGCTCTATGAGTGCCCGTTCTAGTTAATAAATGCTTTATATAGAAATTTTCCCAGCTCTTTTTCGTCTTTTCCTTCATTGATCCAGCATGGTCCGTATCCTAGCTCAGCCGGGACGTTATCTCCAAACGATCCGTTCTTCGGCGTTGGCAGTTACGCTCGGTTGCATCTGATCCGGGAAGGTGACCCGGTTTTAACAAGGCGTACCGAGAGCGTGTCTCCTGGTAATTTTTTTTACATGACTATTTTAGGTAACAGGTTAAACAGTAGATGGAGGACCCGAGGTCACGTGGTTGAGTTATTGGCGTTCACGGTCGATTAGCGACCTGCCGCGTCACGGAGTTATCCATGTGTGACGCCCTGCGATTTATTTATCCATTCTTCTGTACAAAAAAACTGTTCAAGCTCTGTCAAGTTGCAGAGGGAGCGTTGATGGACAACAATCTTCAAGTCATGCCATAGATTTTCGATTGGATTTAGGTCAGGACTTTGACTGGGCCACCCAAGGACATTTATCTTGTTGTTCCTTAGCCACTCCAGTGTAGCTTTAAGCCTGGTGGCCTTGTGGTATAGTTGGCTGGCTTGGAATCTTAGGGTCCTGAGTTTGAGCCCCTTTGGGTGCTGAATAAACACCAGGTGGGGTTGACTCAGCCTGTTATCCTTCCAAGGTTGGCGAAATGAGTACCGTGTACTGGGAGAGGGGCACAGCATCAGCGGCATTGTCATGCCCCAACAAAATGATAACTACCCGGCAACCAAAGCTACCATACGCAAGAAGTGAAATGCAGCTTTGACTGTATGCTTTGGGTCGTTGTCATGCTGAAAGGTGAACTTCCGTCCCAGTTTCAGTTTTCTTGCAGAAGGCAGCAGGTTTTCCTTGAGGATCTTTCTGTATTTTGCTCCATCCATTTTCCCTTCTGTCCTGACAAGTGCCGCAGTCCCTGCTGATGAGAAGCATCTCCATAAGATGATGCTGCCACCACCATGCTTCACAGTGGGGATGGTGTTCTCTGGGTGATGTGCTGTGTTGAGTTTGCACCAAACGTAACGTTTTGCATTTAGGCTAAAAAGTTCAATCTTGGGAAAATTTCATCAGACCACAAAAACTTTTTGCCACATGGCTTCAGAATCGAAGGAGTGTTTATTTTGCATCCCTGAAATGGGACACAAGGTGGGCTTTTTACCCTCGCCGAAGGAGAGGATATTGCGTTTGGGTCTGTTTGTTACTTACGAAATCTAAAGATTTTTCTGGTATATTGTTCAGTCGATAATTGTTGTTTTTCTGTCTATTTGTTTGTTTATCGCCCACAGGTCACAATTTTAAACCACTCTTCACGAAACTTCACCACGTGGTCGAGTTTGTCAGAAGGAAGAAGCCTATTGTCTTTGAGGTCAAAAGGTCAATATAAACCAAAGGTCAACAACTTTGGTAAATATTTCTAAAATCCTCAATTTTCATCCGATCAACTTGGAATTTGAAGAGGATTACTATTTCAGGTCGCTGAATTCAACCTTTTATTTTTTTAGGTAGTAGGTTGTCGACAACTGCTCAGGTTAGTACTACCATTCTGAATTATGAGCGTTAAAGTGGTGCCCGGAACCATCTTACACTCTCCATATCAGGATTGCTGGTCTTACTTTCTGTCTCACTCAAACTAAAGCTACTGTGCTCGCATTAATCTCTCTTTCTTGCAAACAAACATCACACACTTTTCAAACAAACATCACACTTTTCTTACTCATTCAATTTCACTCCTTACTTTACATTCTCTCTTTTATAACTTTATTTAAGACCTGGCCTCGATGAGGACCATTTAGTCTGTGACTGGAGCCTTCAACATAAAATAATTAAATAAAAAACAGCCAAATGTTTTTGAGATCAAAATGGACCAAAAGGTCAACATAGGCCCAAGGTCAACAACTGAGGTGGTATTTCGAAAATCCTCAATTTTCATGCGATCGACTTGAAATTTGAAGAGGAGTTGCATATTTGGTCAATGAATTCAACCAGCCAATTATTTTTGAGGTCAACATCAACCAAAAGGTCAGCATAGGGCAAAGGTCAACAACTGAGATGACATTTCTAAAATCGGATACGACAGCATTTTTGGCCCAATCTCTCAATGGTAAGGAATCACTTGAGAAATTAAATAATTTTCATATCCAGATCCGGATTCGGATCTTCACCAAAATCGAATCAATTCGTCCTTGCCACACACCCAACCTGTCCACCAAATTTCATCCGAATCCGTCAAAAACTTTTGAGATACCGTGCTACATATTCGTTTAGTTTAGCCCCATCTCTCAATGGTGAAGAATCAATTACTTAAAAAATTATCAGATCCGGATCTTCACCAAAATTGAATAAATTGTTCCTTTTTACACATATCATGTCCACCAAGTCTTCTTATGTCCTTCTTACACCCCATGTCCAGCAAGTTGAATCCGAATCCGTCCACAACTTTTTGAGATCTCGTGCTATATATCATTTTTGTCCAAATCTCTCAATGGTGAAGAATCACTTTAAAAATTCTCGTAGTCGGATCCGGATCAAGATCTTCACCAAAATCTATTCAGCTCGTCCTTGTCACACACCGAACCTGTCCACAAAATTTCATCCAGATCCGTTCACAACTTTTTGAGATATCCTGCAAACAAACGACGACGACGACGAAGACGAAGACGAAGACGAAGACGAAGACGAAGACGAAGACGAAGACGACGACGACGAAGACGACGACGACGACGAAGACGAAGACGAAGACGAAGACGACGACGACGACGACGACGACGACGACGACGACGAAGACGAAGACGAAGACGAAGACGAAGACGAAGACGAAGACGAAGACGAAGACGAAGACGACGAAGAAGACGACGACGACGAGCAGAGCACGAAACTTGCAAAATCCCTCAAACAAATTTGACCATAAAAATAATTGCTGGTTGAATTCATTGACCAAATATGCAACTCCCCTTAACATTTCAAGTCAATCGGATGAAAATTGAGGATTTTAGAAATTCGGCCGATGTTGACCTTTTGACCTCAAAATTATAGCTTTTTTTCCTTATGACAAACTCGACGATGTGGCGAAATTTCGTGAAGATCGGTTTAAAATTTGTGACCTGTAGGCAATAAACAGAAAGAATAACCAAATCGGCTGAACAATATGCTTGAAAAATCTTCAATTTTGCAACTAACAAACAGACAGAAAGGGGTGAAAACATAACCTCCTTCACCTTCGGTGGCGGAGGTAACCAGATTAAGAGTGAGCCAACTAGAGGTGTTCAAAGGTCGCTCCATGTACGAACCTGCGTGCATGCAGGTAAGCCTCCTTCCCTCCTCGCTCTTCCTCCCTCCCTCCTCGCTCGCTCTCCCCCCCCCCCGCTCGCTCTCCCCCCCCCCGCTCGCTCTCCCCCCCCCGCTCGCTCTCTCTCCCCCCCCGCTCGCTCTCCCCCCCCCGCTCGCTCTCCCCCCGCTCGCTCTCCCCCCGCTCGCTCCCCCCCGCTCGCTCTCCCCCCCGCTCGCTCCCCCCCCGCTCGCTCTCCCCCCCCCGCTCGCTCTCCCCCCTCTCGCCCGCCCTCCCCCCTCTCGCCCACCCCTCCCCCTCTCGCCCACCCCCTCCCCCCTCTCGCCCACCCCCTCCCCCCTCTCGCCCACCCCTCCCCCTCTCGCCCACCCCTCCCCCCTCTCGCCCACCCCCTCCCCACCCCTCCCCCTCTCGCCCACCCCTCCCCCTCTCGCCCACCCCCTCCCCACCCCTCCCCTCTCGCCCACCCCTCCCCACCCCTCCCCCTCTCGCCCACCCTCCCTCTCGCCCACCCCCCTCTCGCCCACCCCCTCCCCCTCTCGCCCACCCACCCCTCCCCCCTCTCGCCCACCCCCTCCCCACCCCTCCCCCTCTCGCCCACCCCTCCCCCTCTCGCCCACCCCTCCCCCCTCTCGCCCACCCCCTCCCCACCCCTCCCCCTCTCGCCCACCCCTCCCCCCTCTCGTCCACCCTCTCCCCACCCCTCCCCTCTCGCCCACCCTCCCACCCTCCCCACCCCTCCCCTCTCGCCCACCCTCCCCCTCTCCCCACCCCTCCCCTCTCGCCCACCCCCTCCCCCCTCTCGCCCACCCTCCTCCCTCCCTCTCGCCCACCCCCTCCCTCCCTCTCGCCCACCCCTCCTCCCTCCCCCTCGCCCACCCCTCCCCCCTCTCGCCCACCCCCTCCCCCACCCCTCCCCCCTCTCGCCCACCCCCTCCCCCTCTCGCCCACCCCCCTCCCTCCCTCTCGCCCACCCCTCCCTCCCTCTCGCCCACCCCTCCCCTCTCCCCCTCGCCCACCCCTCCCCCCTCCCCCTCTCGCCCACCCTCCCCCTCGCCCACCCTCTCGCCCACCCCTCCCCCTCGCCCACCCCTCCCCCCCTCTCGCCCACCCCTCCCCTCTCGCCCACCCTCCCCTCGCCCACCCCTCCTCCCCTCTCGCCCACCCCTCCCCCCTCGCCCACCCCTCCCCTCTCGCCCACCCCTCCCCCTCTCGCCCACCCCTCCCCCTCTCGCCCACCCTCCCTCTCGCCCACCCCTCCCCCCTCTCGCCCACCCCTCCCCCCTCTCGCCCACCCCCCTCCCTCTCGCCCACCCTCCCCCCTCTCGCCCACCCCTCCCCCTCTCGCCCACCCCTCCCTCTCGCCCACCCCTCCCCCCCTCTCGCCCACCCCTCCCTCTCGCCCACCCCTCCCCCCTCTCGCCCACCCCTCCCCCCCTCTCGCCCACCCCTCCCTCTCGCCCGCCCCTCCCCCCTCTCGCTCGCCCCTCCCCCCCTCTCGCCCGCCCCTCCCTCCCTCTCGCCCACCCCTCCCTCTCGCCCACCCCTCCCCCCCCTCTCGCCCACCCCTCCCCCCTCTCGCCCACCCCTCCCCCTCTCGCCCACCCCCTCCCTCTCTCGCCCACCCCCTCCCTCTCGCCCACCCCCTTCCCTCTCGCCCACCCCCTCCCCCCTCTCGCCCACCCCCTCCCTCTCGCCCACCCTCCCCCCTCGCCCACCCCCTCCCCCCCCCCCCCCCTCGCCCACCCCCTCCCTCTCGCCCACCCCTCCCCCCCCGCTCGCCCACCCCCTCCCTCTCGCCCACCCCTCCCCCTCCCCCACCCCTCCCCCCCCTCGCCCACCCCCTCCCCCCTCTCGCCCACCCCTCCCCCCTCTCGCCCACCCCCTCCCCCCCCCTGCTCGCCCACCCCTCCCCCCTCTCGCCCACCCCCACCCCCCTCTCGCCCACCCCCTCCCCCCTGCCTCGCCCACCCCTCCCCCCCCCGCTCGCCCACCCCCTCCCCCCCCCTGCCTCGCCCACCCCTCGCCCACACACACACACACACACGTTCTCTACCTGTACACACACACATACACACACACACACACACACACACACACACACACACACACACACACACACACACACACACACACACACACACACACACACACACACACACACACGTTCTTTACCTGTAAACACACGTTCGGTGCTTGTGAGCTGAAATGAAGAGAACGAACTTCCGGCCTGATCAGAATCACAAACCACGACACTTCCTCAATACCAGACGTCATTACAAGGTTCTTCTTCTTCTTCTTTTCTTTTTTCATTGCCAAAAACAATTTTAATTCCCAAATGTCCCCGATTTTAGTCACGTAAAAGTAAATGACTTGTTGGCAAACGTGCTTCGAACCAAAACAACGTCCATTTTTTGTTTGTTTTTCCTTTTTCTTTGCGATACAACATTCACTTTTGAAGTTATTCTGTTCAGCGGTCCAGGAGTGTATTGGCAGGAATGATAATTCACTCACTTGTTGCGATAATTCTCCACCTTCACATAAAAATAGAAACCGAAATTGGAGATAGCCATCCCAGCTCAGTAGAACGTTCCCTCCACACCCCAAGTACAACCAGCATTTTAAAATTTGTTCCGTCTATCTAGTTAAGGATCCTCGATAAACACGACAATGTGTTTATGTATGTATGCATGCATGTATGTATTGTTACGATCTAGCCCTTGGGTAGAGAGTTCGAGGTACCGCCTATTGCTCTGGAGGTCCTGATTGACGTGCTCGGGAGGCCAACACGTACCCCCGTGTACGGCTGCGCCGTATAAGCGGACATATGTAACCGAGCGAACTTAAAGCCGCTATCACACCTTGACAATTTAACCAGCGTATGCCGACTTATGAAAAATTTGTCTAAAACGCTGGCACACGTCGAATACGTTATGGGTAAGTTTTGTATACGTTAAGAGCACGCTGAAAAACACTGCCATACGTCGTAGTACGCTGGCATTCATCGTTGTACTTTGCGGTTGTCCTCAAATTTTAGCATGCTTGAAATTTTACGATGTATGCCAGCGTATGAATCTCACGTTCCGCTACGCTGGCCATAAGTTGGAGGCACGTTATGCGATCGTTGGCACACGTCGACACACGTTACTTGTAAGTTACTCATAAGTCGAAACACGTCGAGGTAATGATTAGCGTACCCGAAACTTATTTATAACCTATGGGTAACGTGTTGTAGGCACGTTACACGATCATTGACACACGTCAAAGCACCTTATGCGATCGTTGACACACGTCGAGGCACGTTGCTTGTAAGTTACTCATAAGTCGAAACACGTCGAGGTAATGCTTAGCGTACCCAAATCTTATTTCTAACCTATGAGTAACGTGCTTTGAACCTATGTGTAACGTACCTCCAACGCATATTGACGTATTTGATTGACGTCTTCTGGACGACCACAGAACTTACTGAACGTGTTTCTAATTTACAGCTACCATATAATGGCGTATTGGCAGCGTTAAAAAAAACAAGGACAAATGTGTCCACGAGCAGCGTCCTAAAAGTTTTGTCGGCGAAAAAAAAAATTTTTTTTTTTAAAAACAACAACAACTTCCGATATTTCGTCACATGCCTTGATTAAGCCAATAGCGAAACGCGTCATAATGTATGTACGTATTTGCGATATATCGTGTATTTACGAAATAAATAATGTATTTACGAAATTACAATACGATAAATGGAATAATCTTTAAATAGTAACATGAACTTTTCGAAACTTTAAAGCAAATGTCTGAATATATTTAAAAGTTCATGATAGACGCTCTCAAAAGGCACCGTCTATGTGAGGATGTGTATATGTGCTCAGTATTTAAGGATATCCGGATCTTGTATACACAAGAGCTGAGTCCTCGAGATTAAGGTTTTGTCTTCAGAAGAAGAAGAAGAAGAAGAAGAAGAAGAAGAAGAAGAAGAAGAAGAAGAAGAAGAAGAAGAAGAAGAAGAAGAAGAAGAAGAAGAAGAAGAAGAAGAAGAAGAATGCCGAGCTCTCCATGAGTAGCGTTTGTGACGCGAGACGCTGCTAACAACAATAACTTCCGATATTTTGTCACGTGCCGTTACGTCATGTCCGATTGCCTCTTCAGTTTGCTCATGTCTTATTCTTAGTTCCTCCTCCGTGAATATTTTCTGTTTGAGGATATTCTCACGTCGACGTTGAAACTTAAAAGCAAATGTCCGAATATATTTTAAAATTCGTGATAGACAAAAAACAACAACAACTTCAGATATTTCGTCACGTGCCTTCACGGAGCCAAGGAGAAAAAAATAAAATGTGCCTTGATGGAGAAAATAAGTTTCGGGTATGCTAAACATTACCTCGACGTGTTTCGACTTATGAGTAACTTACAAGGAACTTGTGTCGACGTGTGTCAACGATCGCATATCGTGCCGACAACTTATTCCCAGCGTAGAGGAACGTGTGAGCCATACGGTGAGTACGTCGTAAAATTTTTAGCATGCTTGAAATTTCACGACGTACTAGACGTACCACGAAATATGACAGCGTACTTCATCGTTTTTCAGCGTGCTCTTAACGTATACACAACTTACCCATACCGTATTCAACGTGTGCCAGCGTTTTAGACACATTTTCCATCGGTCGGCATACGCTGGCTAAATCGTCAAGGTGTGACTGTGTGGTTGACACTTCCAATTCTCAGGCGGTTATGATTTAAATCGGCGAGCGGCAGGTTTTTAACAGGCTACGCCACGAGTTCGTCGGCGATACGTGCAGCGCGCTATGCCTAAGTTAAACCATCATTGGGCATAGGTTGTGAACGCCGACAACAGGCTAAGCATTCGTTGGTATAAGTTATCTATAACACAACGAAACGTTCTGTGCCCGTTACTAATATGTTATGAATACGACCAAAACTTTTTTTTTAAAATATCAAAATTTCAGTGTACGCCAACGTTTTACAAACATTTTTATACGTTGCCATTGCTGGCTAAATCGTCAAGGTGTGACAGCGCCTTAACATCGCAATCCTGATGCCAATTCACACGTCCCACTCTTCAACACACCGCCTCGTATGCAAATTCAAAACAATGGAATAAACGCAAATGTTTTATTCAGGGCAAAGGAAACACAGGGTACATCACCAAGCAATGGATAAATCGTGTTAATAAAAAAAATCCCACTTATATGCAGTGGTAACAATTGAAAAATTAAAGGACAGACAGGTGCCAAGTCAATGACAATTCATTGACTCAACCAGTTATACCCAACTAATCCCAAGGGGGGTGGGGGAAGAATTCAGGCCTCTTTGAGTTGACGTTCCAGCGACCTCCCCCCAGCTCCAGGCCACAAGGATGACGCCTCACCACCATCCTTCCCTCTCTCTGGATGTGTTCTGAACCTTCGCCAACGAACGAACCGGAGCAATTCCTAAAACACCTTGAAGCCACACGCTGCGCCAGGTTGGCTTCAGTGATACTCAGGAGGAGGAAACGCTTCTGCTCCCTCTCCGATCCACGTGCACCAGTGAGGCTCTCCTCTGCCCCGGTGTCTTCAACACAGACGGTGCCTCCAACAGGCGGCCCTCGGAACGTTCACTAAAATCCTCGGAGGTCTTACAGGCCAAGTTTCTCGTCACAAGCCAGACCGTGTGTCCTGCGTTCGTTCCGCCTTTTTCTCTCACCCTCTTCCCAACCTTCACGCTTGCCGCAAGCGCTCTTGCTTTCTTTTCTTCTTCACAATTGGTTTGCGGGCACCAGCAGTTGGTTCGTGGGTGTCAGCAGTGTTGGTTCGTGGGCGCCAGCAGTTGGTTCGCAAGTGCCAGCAGAGTTGGTTCACGGGCGCCAGCAGTTGGTTCACAGGCACCAGCAGTGTTGGTTCATGAGCGCCAGCAGTTGGTCCGCGGGCGCCAGCAGTGTTGGTGCGTGGGCACCAGCAGTGTTGGTCCGCGGGCGCCAGCAGTGTTGGTGCGTGGGCACCAGCAGTGTTGGTCCGTGGGCGCCAGCAGTGTTGGTTCGCGGACGCCAGCAGTGTTGGTGCGCGGGCGCCAGCAGTGTTGGTCCGTGGGCGCCAGCAGTGTTGGTTCATGAGCGCCAGCAGTTGGTCCGTGGGCACCAGCAGTGTTGGTCCGCGGGCGCCAGCAGTGTTGGTCCGTGGGCGCCAGCAGTGTTGGTCCGCGGGCACCAGCAGTGTTGGTGCGCGGGTGCCAGCAGTGTTGGTGCGCGGGTGCCAGCAGTGTTGGTTCGCGGGCGCCAGCAGTGTTGGTTCGCGGGCGCCAACAGTTCGTTCGCGGGTGCCAGCAATAACCACTATTTTCGTTGTGTCTGTGTGTCTGTCTGTCTGTTTGTGACTCTCTCCAGAGCATAGCTCTGTGACATTTTATACGATCTTGATGAAAATTGGACACAAGCTAGATATCATGGTCCAGTTGTGTCTTTTTGTATGAGGGGCGTCCCACGCCCCTTGTGGGCGGAGCCACGCCCACTTGAATTTTTTATTTATTTTTCTCGAATTTTTTCTCGCAATTTCATTTCCTAGAAGCTGTGCGTAATGTCCATAAGTTCAACAAATAAAAAATCCGATTAGATTTGGTCACTTTTGACCGAAGAGATAGGTTTCCTTGTGGTGAATTGAAGGACGTGACGCGTGATCACATGTCGCGCAGCTCACACACGGGACAGATAAAACCGAGATTCCGCGCGGTCGGGGGGATTGTCCCTGGGGCATTGTCATTTACGGCGGCGGTCCACTTGGTGCTCGTTGAATGGTGAGAATTGAGAGTATATCGGACTCCGTGCTTATACTGATTTATTTTGTGCTGATCTACTGCACATGTATACATTGCTACATATGTACTCCTAGCTGCACCTGTATCCCCTGATGTGCCCGTAGAAGCGGCTTCAATCAAGTGGAATAAAGCCTACACTCTGAAGGTTCTTCTCTCGCTTTCATTACATTCCTCAAAAGCTTCCACGAACTCAATTGTACCTATCGTGGCATTGTTCAATAATGCCCGCGAACCATCGTCGCCTCCCGACTAGTTTCATAACTTTTTTACTTTTTTTAACTTTCCCCACCCAAAAAGTCCACACAGTTCTGCCGCACGAGACCGCGAGAGGCCTCGAAGGGGGAATTCAAGGCAGAAGGGGAAGGAAGGTCCCGCAGCAGAGGAATCTAAACAAATCGAGAAATACCTGGCGTCAGAGTCTACTGAGATTTGCACATCTGGCACATCTGGCAATCAGAGAAAAAAACAGGGCTGGCCCGATCTCGACCAAATTTTGCACATGTGTTCGTAGTACCCATGTCAGGTCATGGGCCAACCCCCCTTCCCTTTGGGAGGTGGGGGAGGGGGGACACGACTTACCAATGTTTCTGGTACATTAAACTGCAGAGCATGCATTGACCTTTTTTACATTATTAAATCCCGTTCTCGCGCATCACGAGATTTCAAGGTCAGGGGAGGTCCCCCGCTGTTTCACCTTGATGTCCATGCGAATGATGGCTAGGCCCACGGATTTCAACACATCGCGCATTCACGCTCACTACGATACAAAAGATTTAAGTTGAAGCAAACAGAAAAAAGAAAATCCCTCGAGTTTGGTTTGCAAGCACACATCAACAACTGCAACGAGCCACGAAGGATGACCCCATTCAGCAGCCACCCTCACCTGAGATTTAAATCTATTCTGACAGCACGTTCACTCCGCCACACGGTGGACCAGAATGAAGGTGAACCGACCGTTTCAACAAGTAATCCGCTCAGGGTTCGAGGACTACAGAAAACAGAATCAAAGATGATCAAGCGGGTACATAGGTCATGTAATAACCACAAATGAGATCCGAACCGGTGGTTTCTGGATTGTTGGAATGAGCTTGACAGTCTCAAGTTACATTTCAAAATGTGCACTATGTGTCAAAGACTGCGAGCTGCAGCCCAAGAACAAAAGATGGCTGATTTGCCCTACCCCAGCTACTGAACCCTACCCCAGCATTCACAAACTGTGTAGTGGATTTATTTGGCCCATGGTACATCAAAATCATGGACGTAAAGAACTGAAGAGGTATGGAGTCCTGTCCAAGTGTATGGCATCCAGAGCCATTGACGTTGAAGTTGCCAACTCTTTAGAGACTGATGCTTTTATCAATGCCCTTTGTCGTTTTTTGGGCGGTAAGAGGCCAAATATGCCAATTTCGATCAGACCGAGGCACTAACTTTGTGGGAACCAACAATGAACTTGAAAGAGCATTGTCTGAAATGAATCATGACAAAATCAACAAGATGCTTTTTGACAAAGAACTGATTATTTCAAATTCAAAATGAACATTCCTTCAGCTAGTCACATGGGTGGTGTCTGGGAGCGGCATGGAGAATGGATCAATATGGAGAATGCTTGTTACTCTGATACTGTACATCAAGCCGGTAACAAACTTGGTGATGAGCTGCTGAGGACGCTGATGTGTGAAGCCACGGCCATCGTGAACAGTCGCCCCCTGACAATTGATAACTTGAATGATCCCACATCGCTGTAACCCTGGTCACCGAACCGGTTGCTGATACTGAAGTCCAAAGTGATAATGCCACCTCCAGGTATCTTCCAAGATGCTGACTTGTACTCGCATAAGTGATGGAGAAGAGTTCAGTACCTCCAAACCAGTTTTGGACAAGATGGAAGAAGGAATACCTTCAGAACATAACTTCAAGATAGAAGTGGACTGCTTCTCGCCGCAACTTACAAATTGGAGATGTGGTACTGATGAAAGACAAAAACTTGACACGTAACTACTGGCAGTTAGACCGAGTTATAGACACCCACCTGGATGAAGACCAGCATGTCCACAAGGTTATGCTGACCATTGGTAACAGATCGCTGAATGTGAAAGGTCTTCCTCTTCATCGCTCTGTCTCACTTGACCGACCAATACACAAGTTTGTGTTAATCCTTGAAAAGGATTGTTGTCCTTCAAGTACACTGTGCCTGTTAGAAATTAGACAAGCTAATTTGAAGAGGTACGTAATATTGTTGTGGGCCGGGTATCGGCTGCGAGCACGACCGCTAGGTGGAGCAGAAGGGTTGACTCTACCGAACACCCGGAATCTAGATCGTACCTTTCAGAAAACTCCGACAGGTACGGGTCCCTTACCGGACCGTGAATCGCCAATAATTCGACCACGTGGGGTAGGGTTAATTGCCAAACTTCAATATACCTAATCACCCACACGGACAAAGCCACCAGGGAATTCACACCCTCAACGATACTCGTACGGGACGAGCTGTATACGCGCTCGACCCGTGTGCAACCTCAGCGGATGGTTGCCGAAGTCCCGTCGGTCCCAATGTACATTTACAGCGGCAACAGCCTTTGTAATTCAGCAACACGCGCCATGCTAAGCCAATGGAAGAAACACAGAATCGAGCTGATACATCTAACAAACGGGGTATTTATTCACAGTAATCGGGGAAATGAGGAAAGCACGGAAGGGCAGAGTTATCACGACTAATGGAGAATGCAAATTTACACACAAGCACTTAAACAATTCCGACTTAAAGATGGGCCCACAGACAGACGCACACCCAAAAGAAACGGACCCAAAATGGTCTTTATTATCCCTTCAGCTCGGAGGGAAGTCGAGCTGAGGGACGAGAAAGTGGCCGGCTACCTGGCCACGAGCACGCGGCTCGACGTCCACATCTTCCTGGAGCACCAGTCGGCACGAACGGACCAAGGGCAGCCGACGCAGGCCATGCCAGCGATGAGATGATCTGGAAACCAGAGCACGCCGGCGACGGGATCAGCCAGGAACCAGAACACGTGCTGGTGAAGACGGGGCGCAGATTCCTTCCTACCCGCTCGAGCAGATCCTCTCGATTATTTGCTCTCCTTCCTTTTGTCGCTCTCGGGCACGGTTCGCTCTTTGTGGCCCGCTCTCATTGGGTGGGACACGACACATTCCCTTATTTGGCGCGCAGCCAAGTGAACCGGTTCATGACCATATTTGGGAATGGAATTCCATCCATGAACGAGTTCCGAACACACCCGCATACCAGCCAGCGCGCGGAGAATGCCGGGAGCAGAGGGTTGTCGCTGTGAGAGCGAAGATGGCGTTGTTGTTGTAGTTGTAGATGTAGTAGCCATAGTTGTTGTGAGTGATGTAAAAATCCTATCAAAATAACTCACAACGCATGTACATTTATTCACCCATTAAACGAGGGGCAGGGACCCTAACTAAAAAACACATACCGATATAACTGTTGTATAGGACCTGTATGTTGAGTGCTCATGGCTTCAGATTCGTAACAATATCAGTCATGACATTTGTCAGTTAGTGAAGATTTACAATACCATTAATGTTCTGAGCAGATGTTCTTGGCGGAGCTTGGAGTGAAGGTTCTGAGCGCAGCTCAGAACGGATGCAGGTGCATTCTGGGAAGCCAAAAGCTTAGGCACTCTGTGACGTTTGGGCTCTCTGTGTGATGCTTACAACCTGCGAAGCTTAAATCGTGTTGTGAAGCTTAAACTGTGTTGCGAGGTTAATATCGAGCCACGAGGTCATCGGTGTGACCAGACCCATTGCACGTTTTATCGACATACAAGCGCTACTCGTTAAGGAGGATTAAAGTGGTCATTATATCTCTCTACGTAGCTGATTGCAAGACTTAATTCCAAGAAAGATTGGAATGCATGTTGTACGTGATTACATGTCACCGCATTGCACGTCACATACATTCGTGCCATTTGCATGACCTATTTCGATGCCATTTGAAGTCTGTTTCCTGGTTGTTTGATTTATTGTATTATTTGATTTATAGTGGAACTGTAATGCACTTCTGAAGTATTGTTGTCATAAAACAACATCATTCCTTTCCAGTTTCACGGAGCGTTTGGGAGCTCTTCGGAGCATTCACGGAACTTCTTTGGGAATGAATAAATGGCCGGAGGCTTCTGTACAAACACTACTCCTTGTGTCGATATCTGCGTATGACATTCAACAAACCTGCGATACAACAACGCTGAAACCCCTAACGGCAGATAAGCGCATGTTTGGCCTTTCTTGCTGTTGCCGGCGGCTTGCTACCGTTTACTACCTTTGGTAAACTCATGCTGACTACCTTTAATTAGTTTGTATTTATTTAAATGGTTCCTCATCTGGTCCTTAATTCATGTCTCCAACACCTTCCCCACAACTGAAGTCAAACTAACAGGTGTATAGCTTCCCAATTATTCTTTGGATCCTTTATTAAATAATGTTGTTGCATTTGCTACTCTCCAATCCTCTGGTACTTGTCCTGACTCCAGGGAACTATTGAAAATATCCGTTAACATCTCGCTTACCTGCTCAGGCACCTCCCTCAATACCCTCGGGTGCATATTATCTGGATCCGGAGCATTATCTACTCTTCAATTACATTGCTGTTCCTTTACTTCCTCCACTCCAACCTGGATCTTCTGTAAAATCCCTTCCTCACCTCCTCGATAGATACTCTCAGATATTGGCAATTCTCCTGACTGTTATTGTGTAAAAGTTGAAGAAAAATACCTGTTTAATAAGCCTGCCATCTCACTTTCCTCACTTAAGCACGAGTCACATTTGCTATACAGCGGCCATACCCCCCCCCCCCTGAATTGACAGAAACGTGCGGCGGCCGCAGAGTTTCTGAGGTGGCCTCAGGGTGGCCCTGCGCCATATGGCTATCTTGTACAGGCCGTAGGGGTCTCCGTGGAATTAAAGCGCGGATTTATAACTTTTTTCATTTCTTGGTTGGCCGTAGCAATTCGACAAGCCATAGCCATGATGTAGATGTGTTCCACGTCGACCTGTAGGGCGTACGATGGGCTTGCGTTATTCGTGCGTTTTCCGTAGGCTCTTATCAATGAAAAATGAATTTTGCCAACCCCCAAAAAACTACAGCAGCCGCACGATTTCCACGTTCGCCTTCGGGCCCCCCTGCGGTCGCCTTGTGGGCACCTTGAAGGTTCTATGGCCGCCGCAGGGTCGCCCTAAGGTCACAAACGACATCAAATACAAAGACCGTACGGCACCCCCACGTTTTTGGTGTCTACAATTTCTCAATCTTTTGGACTCGGCTCTTTTATATACAGAATCTAGATCTCCTTAAATAATAAACACTTGTACACATCCTCGCATTGAGGGTGCCTTTTGAGAGCGTCTATCATGAACTTTTAAATATATTCGGACATTTGCTTTAAAGTTTCGAAAAGTTCACGTTACTATTTAAAGATTATTCCATTTAATGTGTTGTAATTTCGTAAATACACGATTTTCTCGTCATGAACCGGAGCCTCCATGACGGGTCTCGCTGTTGGCTCCATCAAGACACGTGACGAAATATCAGAAGTTGTTGTTGTTATTGCCTTTAAGACGCGGCTCTTGTACACATTTGTCCATGTTAGAGTCTCCCAATCTACATCACCCAATTCGCTCCTCATACCCTCAAGGTTTGTCTTCCTGAAATCCTGACTGAAAATGAAGGGTAATACCCGAGTGCGCATGCGCAGTGAACGTGGACCCGAGTGCACATGCGCAGTGAACGTGGACCCGAGTGCACATGCGCAGTGAACGTGGACCCGAGTGCGCATGCGCAGTTCACATGAATCGTGGAATAAACGTGCCGGTACAACTTGGGTGTTTTGCACAAGGACACAGAAGTAATTTCGACGCATGAGGATTGGGCCATCGGGCCCATCAAGCCTGCGCGATCCTACCGACTTTCTAATATTCATACACCTCTCAAACGTGGATATAACGGTTTTCGATGGTACTATGACAGCAGGGGGTGCAGCATTGTAATGCACACCGTCTCTCGAAGAGAACGCGCCAACTCTCTGTTTGTGTTAAATTTTAAGGACTTGAAAGGTCTTGCAGTTTTAAATATCAAAACATTAATATTTAGCAAAATATTTGCCGAGATGGACGATAACAGAGCCAAGATTGGACAAAAGGCCTTCTTGAGCTTTATTTGCATTGGTTAATCGAAAATGAATGCATAATATGAAGTGAAATTGTTTTGTTGAGTTTTCCAAATGTCGTAGCAGTATTTTTTTTGGCGGTTGAAAATCGCCACAAGGCGATGGAAATCTTGGCGGTGTAGCTGTCGTGGACGCGATACACCGCACGTGTTAATTTTCTCCAATGATGGTTGGAGGTTTTTTTTTTTTTCCTCTCTTTCATTCGGTCTCCAATCTGAGCGAAGACGAAATTATTTTGACGGAATCCACTGAATTGATTGAATGAGCTCTGCATTAGCGCGATGTGATTGGTTAATTTCGGATTCATGACCCGGAAGTTCTTTGGCAGTTAATTTTTTTGCGGGTGTTTTTTGAGGCCTTTGCTCGCGGCGCGATTTTAGACCAAACATCGTGGGGTCAGACACTTTTTTTTCCTTGCAACTAAATAAATATTTATAATCGTGTTTTCTCGCACGTCGACAAGGAATATTTATAAACGTGTTTTGTTTCTGCCGGTTAAATGAGTGTCACAAACTTCGGATCTGCTCGAAGTTTGTTTGTTTTTTCTGTCTCTAGGAAAGGGATACACTTTGTGTGAAGACTTTTGATTCCAAAGCTAAAGCGGAATGGTGAATACGAACTTTAAAAAATAAATGAAGATTGACATTCGATGTCCATTTAATATGTATTATTATCGGTGAAATCTATTCCTTTACGGGTCGAGTTCTGTGGAACGTTTTGTGCTCGCATCAGATGTCCGAAGGTGGTTGGGGAGGTTTCATAAATACCTCCAATGCAAAATCAATTATAGATTTTGACTTTCGATCCGGACGAAATTTCTCCCGATCTGGCGGTCAACGCAATGACGCGGGTTCGACAGAAAACATTCGCTCGTTTGATGATATCTCGACACGGTTGTGATTTTGAATTTCAACCGAACGGCTCCGTTTTTACGAATTGTTTTGTATCCGCGTTTTCTCGCCGGCAGATTCGTCTGTATTGGGTGTAACGTGACGACGGCCTCTGTATTCGTTTACCTCAGGATCATATTCGTTTACCTCGGGAGCAGATTCGTTTACCTCAGGATCATATTCGTTTACCTCGGGAGCAGATTCGTTTACCTCAGGATCATATTCGTTTACCTCAGGATCATATTCGTTTACCTCGGGAGCATATTCGTTTACCTCAGGATCATATTCGTTTACCTCAGGAGCATATTCGTTTACCTCGGGAGCATATTCGTTTACCTCGGGAGCATATTCGTTTACCTCAGGATCATATTTGTTTACCT
Source organism: Eptatretus burgeri (assembly GCF_056783735.1). NCBI lineage: Eukaryota > Metazoa > Chordata > Myxini > Myxiniformes > Myxinidae > Eptatretus > Eptatretus burgeri. Next base: position 13,805,044 of record NC_140961.1, on the reverse strand, counting down.
CAGGAGCATATTCGTTTGCCTCAAGATCATTATTTTACTTCGGGAGCATATTAGTTCACCTCGGGAGCATATTCGTTTACCTCAAGATCATATTCGTTTACCTCAATCATATTAGTTTACCTCGGGAGCATATTCGTTTACCTCAGGAGCATATTCGTTTACCTCAGGATCATATTCGTTTACCTCAGGATCATATTCGTTTACCTCAGGAGCATATTCGTTTACCTCAATCATATTAGTTTACCTCGGGAGCATATTCGTTTACCTCAGGATCATATTCGTTTACCTCAGGAGCATATTCGTTTACCTCAGAATCATATTCGTTTACCTCAGAATCATATTCGTTTACCTCAGGATCATATTCGTTTACCTCAGGAGCATATTCGTTTACCTCAGGAGCATATTCGTTTACCTCAGGAGCATATTCGTTTACCTCGGGAGCATATTCGTTTACCTCGGGAGCATATTCATTTACCTCGGGAGCATATTCGTTTACCTCAGGAGCATAGTAGTTTACCTCGGGAGCATATTCGTTTACCTCGGGAGCATATTCGTTTACCTCAGGAGCATATTCGTTTACCTCAGGAGCATATTCGTTTACCTCAGGATCATATTCGTTTACCTCAGGATCATATTCGTTTACCTCAGGAGCATATTCGTTTACCTCAATCATATTAGTTTACCTCGGGAGCATATTCGTTTACCTCAGGATCATATTCGTTTACCTCAGGAGCATATTCGTTTACCTCAGAATCATATTCGTTTACCTCAGGATCATATTCGTTTACCTCAGGAGCATATTCGTTTACCTCAGGAGCATATTCGTTTACCTCGGGAGCATATTCGTTTACCTCGGGAGCATATTCGTTTACCTCGGGAGCATATTCATTTACCTCGGGAGCATATTCGTTTACCTCGGGAGCATAGTAGTTTACCTCGGGAGCATATTCGTTTACCTCGGGAGCATATTCGTTTACCTCGGGAGCATATTCGTTTACCTCGGGATCATATTCGTTTACCTCGGGATCATATTCGTTTACCTCGGGATCATATTCGTTTACCTCGGGATCATATTCGTTTACCTCGGGAGCATATTCGTTTACCTCGGGATCATATTCGCTTACCTCGGGATCATATTCGTTTACCTCGGGATCATATTCGTTTACCTCGGGATCATATTCGTTTACCTCGGGATCATATTCGTTTACCTCGGGATCATATTCGTTTACCTCGGGATCATATTCGTTTACCTCGGGAGTGTTTGTGTTTTCTTGTATTAATGAGATAGTAATTTATGATTGGAATGATGCCGTTTGGATGAAAAACGGAGAGATTGTGCTTCAAGCCGAATCGGGAAATTGTGAGGTTTTCCACCCGTGACAATCGCTGATTCGGTTTCGGCAATTGCGGACATATTGTTACGAATCTGGCAGCCATGAGCACACAACAGCCAGAGTCCTTGTAGATCAGTTATATCAGTATGTGTTTCTAGTTAGGGTCCCGTCCCCTGTGTCTAATGGGAATCACGTGTGCGTGCGCTGTGGGTTATTTTATAGATAGGATTTTTTACATCTTCACACCACAAACAACACTCTGCTCGCCAGCAAGCGTGGGCAGAGTCTAACATAGGCATGGCGTACCTCTTTGGCCAATCGGCAAGGAGCGGGCGTCTCACCCGCTCCGTTTCCGACTCAACACCATCGCCATTACGCACGTGGCCGGAGGTGAGGGGGTGGGCGGAGCCACAAACTCCTCCGATCGGGACTCTGCTCAGAAGGGTGGGAGTTGCCCCGCCTACCCTGGGCCTGTCGAATGGGAGACGGCCAGGGAATCGCGCTATGGGTCCGACCAATCAAGAGGCGAGTGGCCAGGAGAAGAGGCCCCTCCCTCCTGAAGAGAAATAGTGTGGTTGTCAGGACGAGTGTGAGGAGATTGCGTCCCGTGTGCTCGAGCGCGCTTTGGTCTGGTCTGCGTTTGACTGTGTGGTGTAGTCATGCCCGCGGGGAGGGGCATGATGATGATGCATGATGGGCGTGATGGTTGGAGGAGTGGTCGTGGGGTTCGGCGAGGGATATGAGGTGTGCACGCCGTCTGAGGCGTGGTAGTAATACTGGAGTCGGCCGGCTCGTGAGTGTACCGCGTACGGAATAAAGGAGAGCCGCGGGCACAGTACGCCCTGGCTCGCACTCGTGCAACACAGCCCGGCTCGACTGTTCCTCCGCTTCGTGTCTGCCTGCTAAGCATCTCCCAACCCAGTACAGTACAGTGGCGACGAGGATCGGCGGATCGACGTGTGTAAGGGCGGCAAATGACCCGTGCGGTTCCAGGCTACGGAGCCAAAGGTCTCGCCGGCGCGAACATGGCAAAGGGTCGGTGCATGGCAAACGTACGCGTGCCCGCCTTCGTCGGAATCTACTTCGGCCACGTCGAGTGGGCAACGTTCGTTCGTTTGGTTCATTTTCTTGTTCGTTTTGTCGAGAATACGCGTTTCGGCTCGAACGCGGCGTTGGACGTCGCGCAAGCTCTGGAGAATATCCGAGGTCTCGATGGTCGGGACACAGCAAATGGTCTAGGGGTCATCGCGATAGGCCAGGCACGCACGGCCATGCGCACGGTCTGCGGCGCGGGTCGTGGGCGAGCGTGGCAATGCAGTCACTCGGACGGCGGTCTGGGCTCTCGAGGTCGTCTGCGGTGTGTGGGCCGAGGGTCATCGCCCATTGTTACGGTCATAGATGGCGGTGTGCGAGGCGATCCTTCCGTCCCGCGTCGAACCCTGCTTGCGATTGATCCGGAAATGACAAGATCAGTGGCAGGGGGGGGGGGAAGTGAGCGAGGCACGGATCGGGTGTCGAGTTGAGTCCACTCGTGCTGGCCGCGCATCGCATTCGGCTGTGCCGTGCAAATTCACGGCAGAGGAGCATCCAGCACGGTTCAGAGATCATTTTATTTCTGGTCTGCGAGCAGCCATTGACATTGTCTGCGAGCAGCCATTGACCGACATCACATTCGACTCGGCGATCGCGACTGTTTCATCTATCGAGCAGACACCGGTGACCGCGCAAGTCCGCGCGATGGCTCAAGTGCCGCAGGGTGCTCGCACGCCTAGCGGTGCGGGACGAGAGCGCGCACCGCAGCACGGTCGCACCGGGAGCGAAGGGGCACCGCAGCACGAGCGCACCGGGAGCGAAGGGGCACCGCAGCACGAGCGCACCGGGAGCGATGGGGCACCGCAGCAGGACCCCAGTGACCTGGAGATCAGCCTGCAGCCGGGGCATGATGATGCCGGCGAGCCGGAGCAGGAGCCGGGCTCGGCGTGCCGGACCCTTTTGGGTCGGGACGGGTTCGGGTTCGTGCCTCCAAATGTGCCAGTGCGCTCTGCGAGACCTTCGTCGAATACCGAGGGCGAGGCGCTGGCGGCGGGGGCCGCGTCGATGCAGCGGGAGCCACCGTTCCCGCGCTTCGTTCGCGATGAGTTCACGCGCTGTGGCAAGGTTCGTGAGGCAATGCGCATCGGGGTGGTTCAGGCAGCTTCAACAGGTGGCGGTGGGCCCGTGGCGTTAAAGGGAGTCGCGAGTCGCAGCATCAAGTCGACAACCAAGAAGCGGACTCGTGATGTGGGTTGTGGGTTGTTGTTCATGGCATATGTGTTTTTCCTTGCTCTAGTGATGCAGTTTAACGTTGTTGAAATAAATGCCAGCAGTTCTCATGTAAAAGTGGATGTGGCGAAGATCAGTCAATGGGAGTTGGATTATGGTCAATGTGATGTGGGGGCGAATAAAGAAGGTTTGTTAGCCTTCAGTTGCTCCAGACCGCAGGTAATTACTTTGTCATGTGCTGGGATTTTATCAAAAAAGCGCGCTGTACGGAAAAATGAATTTACGATGCTTCGAATGTTATTCCTATTGATTTATAACGAGCTTATGGTTGAAGTGGGGTTTAAATGGAATTACTACTGTCTAACTGCCGTGTGGGTCTCGGAGATCGACTCGGGGCCGGGACTCGTGCGCTGGTCGGCGTTACCCCCACCTCTGCTTTCAGCGAGGTCAGACGTGCCTGGCGCCTGGGGCGTGGCTCTCTGGGTGCGCTCAAGGCCGTTTTGGCCATGCGGTGGAATCTTAACTGATTATGGTGCATGAAGGTTGGGGAGTATTTGTTGCTTCCGGCAAAGGGTGCTGTTCAGCGCCCCCACCAAGGTCGGTTGGGTCTGGCGGTGGCGCCGCGGGTTCCAGACAGCGGGGGTCCGGCCTCGAAAGGTTTATCTGTTTCAGGTCTGCCTGGGGGCGGGTTTGCTGAGTCGTGCTGCTGTGCTTCTCCAGTAGCTCGCTTCCACGCATGATATGATGTGATGTGCTATTATACTTTGTTATTTTCATTTTATTTCCATGATTATTATACGAAATCCTTCGTGTTCTGCATGCTTCTTATAATACTGATCATTTAATAATCATACTTTTAGGAGGGAGGAGTGTGGTGTAGTCATGCCCGCGGGGAGGGGCATGATGATGATGCATGATGGGCGTGATGGTTGGAGGAGTGGTCGTGGGGTTCGGCGAGGGATATGAGGTGTGCACGCCGTCTGAGGCGTGGTAGTAATACTGGAGTCGGCCGGCTCGTGAGTGTACCGCGTACGGAATAAAGGAGAGCCGCGGGCACAGTACGCCCTGGCTCGCACTCGTGCAACACAGCCCGGCTCGACTGTTCCTCCGCTTCGTGTCTGCCTGCTAAGCATCTCCCAACCCAGTACAGTACAGACTGCACCCCGTGCATCTGATGCATCTAACCCCAACAGCAGTACGACAAGTGATCGACCAACTCAACATGGGAGATCACCTCGTCTCGCCTCCTCTGGATTTGGCTGCCCTGGTCCATCCTTTGGCAACCGGAGCTCCGGGAAGGGGTGGACGACCCAGCCGCGCACTCGCGCCATCCTGACTCTCAGCCGAACTATCCTCCTCGGGTCGAGAGCCGAATAAAGACGCGGCGAGGTCCATCTCTTTTCTTTGGGTGTGCGTGTGTGTGGGGGCCTGTCTTGTCAAGTAGAATTGTTAAGTGCTTTCGCTTGTACATTGACTGTATTTCTTATAGTCGGATAACTCTGCTCTTCTGTCTCCCCCCCCCGCCCCCCGCCTATTGTAAATAAATATCCATTTTGTTGAATGTATCGGCTCGTTTCTGTGCTTCTTTCATTGGCTTAGCACGGTGCTTGTTGGGAAATTGGGAAACGATAAATTGTGTATTTGGACCCACGGGTCTTGGTAACCATCCGCTCGGGTTACGCACGGTTTGAGCACGATAACGGCTCGTTCCGCTCCAGGCCTGCCGAGGGTGTGAATTCCCTGGTAGCTTTGCCACGTGGCTACTTAGGTATATTGAAACTGGCAATTAACCCTATTCCACGCGGCCGAATTATTGGCGATTCACGGTCCTGAAAGGGACCCGTGCATTCTCGGAGTTCTCCGAGAAGCACAAAGTCGATTCCGGGTGTTCGGTAGAGCCGACTCTACTGCTCCATCAAGCGGTCGAGCTCGCCACCGACACCCGGCCCCACAACAATATCACTTCTGTTGTGGTCAGCTGCAGGAGGGTTTTTTTTTTGCCCAAGTCCTTCACAAACCAGCTGCCCATGCATGACGTTCGACTGAATGTGTCACATGAATGTGGAATTTATTCGTTCATGGTTTGCCATTTGCTGGTTTTGGACAAGTTATTCACTAACCGGCTGCCCCTGCCTGATGTTTGAATGAAGGTCAGGTCAGGTATGGGAGCATACGCTGGAACAGCACGTCGTTGCGTCCATTTTCCACCGGTACTCCAGGGGCATCCATCAGGCCATCCCCTAGGCAGATGCCTGGCCCATCCCCCCATCAGCATCAGGAAAATGAGCCACATGTTCATACAGCTGCAACTGACACTCACAGATTATGCAGGTAACAAATCTCATTTGAGTCTCTCTCAGAAACCTCTCGTTTGACACAAAGACCAACCAGTGATAGCCAAGGATTCTCCAAACAGACCTGGTACCAAAGGAATTAAGTCTCCATCTCAGATCTCTGGTCAGAGTCCAAGTCTCACATCCTTAGAGCAAGACTGGAAGCACCAAGGACCTGAAGACTCGGACTTTCGTCCTCTCACACAGGTACCGGCAGTACCACACCCCATGATCCAGTGAATCCATGACTACCTAGGCCCGACCCAGACGTCTGTTGACCTCCGGCTCACAGCCAGCAGAAACATGAATATCACTGCCAAGGTAAGTGAATCTCTCCACGACCTCAACATCCTCACCACAAATAGGTACAGACAGGATATCTGGAGTCTCCGCAAAGATGACTGCATCATCTGCGAAATTTAGTTCCGACATCGTGACATTCCCAAACAATGCACCGCAGCTTGATCTCGCCGATATCCTCCCCAGAATCCAGTCTTATACACGTGCTGAAAAGTGTGGGGGTCAGTACACATCCCCTGACAAACTCCAATCTGAAACTGGTGTTTTAAAGTTATTGAATGAAATTGCTCATTGAGCAAGGAATTGCCAGACTAACTTTGTCATGTCTCCATGATCTCTGAAAAAACAAAAACCTGGAAATTAATTTGGTTCTTATAAGTCGATAGTGCTACTGTTTAATGAGTTATAGCACTTAGTTTGGTCATGATCATAACTTGGAAGTCAATTGGACTTGAAATGGCATTTTTATCGCAATTTGAAATTTTTGACCCGACCCCCCTGACATTCGACCCCCGACCGCTAAGAAGGGTGTTGGTGTGACGCCCCAATGAGACATATGGTTGGATGAAGAATTGGAAGATGCACATTTTGGATTTGGTTTGAAGTTGATACGACCATTTTAGCGGACGTTATTGCGAAAATAAGAATTTCGGTTTATCGGTGACCTTGACCTTTGACCGAGATTCACCAAAAACGACAAGCGTCTAAGTTGGACCATGGCCGACGTCTGTACCCATTTTGGTCATGATCGCTGAAACGGTGTGGCTGCTACAGGGTAAACAAACAAACAGACAGACACACAGAATGACACACACAACCGACCAACATAATTGCCGAAATCCTAAGGATTCCGGCAATTAACAAAAGGACTTTAAATGGGTCTCTAAGTATCTGGGAGATGATCCAATGTTAAGAACTTGTATGTGCGTGCTCCTGTCCTCAATAACTTGCAACTTGATGTAACTTAATGAGCTTACACTGAATGAACCTTTTAATCTCTTTATTACAGCCATGATGTTCACAATGTTCATTAACTTTGTTTATATTCCTTCAATGTGTCAGTTTCCTGATTTATGCAAGGCATTTTGCAAGCATTTGTCTGCTGATTGAAATTGCTAATTGACAATGGACGTGAATCTTCTTCTTCTTTCGACTCGCTCCCGTTAGGGGTCGCCACAGCGGATCAACCGTATCCATTTCGCTCTATCCTCCACATCTTCTATTGACACTCCAACCACCCGCATGTCCGCCCTCACCATATCCATGAACCTCTTCTTTGGCCGTCCTCTTCTCCTCCTGCTTGGCGGCTCCATCTTCAACATCCTTCTCCCGATATACTCCGCTTCTCTCCTGAGCACATGTCCAAACCATCTCAATCTCACCTCTCTCACTTTGTCTCCAAACCATCCTACCTGCGCTGTCCCTCTAATATACTCATTCCTTATCCTGTCCATCCTTGTCACTCCCAACAAGAATCGCAGCATCTTTAACTCTGCCACCTCCAGCTCCGCTTCCTGTCTTTTTGTTAGTGGCACCGCCTCCAAACCATACAACATAGCTGGTCTCACTACCGTCTTATATACTTTCCCCTTCACTCTTGCAGCTACCCTTCTGTCACAAATCACTCCTGCAACTCTTCTCCACCCACTCCATCCTGCCTGCACTCTCTTTTTCACTTCTCTCCCACACTCTCCGTTATTTGGACAGTTGATCCCAAGTATTTAAACCCATCCACCTTCCCCACCTCAACTCCTTGCAACCGCACCATACCACCACCCTCCCTCTCATTTACGCACATGTACTCCGTCTTACTCCGACTGACTATCATTCCCCTTCTCTCCAGTGCGTACCTCCACCTCTCGAGGCTCGCCTCAGCCTGCTCCCTACAGATCATGATGTCATCCGCGAACATCATAGTCCATGGGGACTCCAGTCTGATCTCGTCCATCAACCTGTCCATCACCATTGCAAACAGGAAAGGGCTCAGAGTTGATCCTTGGTGCAATCCCACTTTTACCTTAAACCGGTCAGTCATTCCTACCGCACACCTCACCGCTGTCACACTCTCCTCGTACATATCATGCATGATCCTCACATACTTCTCCACCACTCCCGACTTCCTCATACAATACCACAACTCCTCTCTTGGCACCCTATCATAAGCTTTCTCTAAATCCACAAACACACAATATAACTCCTTCTGGCCTTCCCGATACTTCTCCATCAACATTCTCAAAGCAAACATCGCATCAGTGGTGCTCTTTCCTGGCATAAACCCATATTGCTGCTCACAGATCATCACCTCTCCTCTCAACCTAGCTTCCACTACTCTTTCCCACAACTTCATGGTGTGGCTTAACAACTTTCTCCCTCTGTAATTTCCACAGCTCTGCACATCACCCTTATTCTTGAAAATCGGAACCAGTACACTTAATCTCCACTCCTCTGGCATCCTCTCACTTTCCAAGACTTTATTAAACAATCTGGTTAACAACCCCACTGCCATCTCTCCTAAGCACTTCCATGCCTCAACTGGTATACCATCTGGGCCAACCACCTTTCCACTTTTCATCTTCTTCATAGCAGTCCTCACTTCATCCTTACTGATCCACCCCACTTCCTGATTCACTATCTCCACCTCTTCCAACCTTCTCTCTCTCTCATTTTCTTCATTCATCAGCTCATCAAAGTACTCCATCCACCTTCTCAACACACTCTCCTCGCTCGTCAGCACATTCCCATTTACGTCCTTTATCACCCTAACCTGCAGCACATCCTTCCCAGCTCGGTCCCTCTGTCTTGCCAATCGGTATAAATCCTTTTCCCCTTCTTTTGTATCCAACTTCTCATACAGCTCGTCATATGCCTTTTCCTTGGCCTTTGCCACCTCTCTTTTTGCCTTTCGCCGCCACTCCTTGTACTCCTGCCTACTTTCTTCATCTCTCTGACTATCCCACTTCTTTTTCGCCAACCCCTTCTTCCTTATACTTTCCTTTACTTCCTCATTCCACCACCAAGTCTCCTTATCTTCCTTTCTCTGTCCAGATGTCACACCAAGTACCTTCCTAGCTATCTCCCTCACTTCTGCTGTCGTTGCTCAATCATCCCACCCATCTTTACCACCATCCAACGCCTGTCTCACCTCCTCCCTAAATTTCACGCAACAGTCTTCCTCCTTCAGCTTCCACCATCTGGTCCTTGGTTCAGCCCTCACTCTCTTCCTCAACCTCACCTCTAAAGTCATCCTACAGACCACCAATCGATGCTGTCGAGCTACACTCTCCCCTGCCACCACCTTACAGTCACTAATCTCTTTCAGGTTGCATCTCCTGCTTAAGATGTAATCCACCTGTGTGCACTTTCCTCCACTCTTGTATGTCACCCTGTGTTCCTCCTTCTTCTTGAAATACGTATTTACCACTGCCATTTCCATTCTTTTTGCAAACTCTACCACCATTTGCCCTTCCACATTTCTCTTGTTGAGACTGTACCTACCCATCACCTCCTCATCCTCTTTATTCCCTTCCCCAACATGCCCATTGAAATCTGCTCCAATCACCACTCTTTCATCCTTGGATACACTCTCCACCACTTCATCTAACTCACTCCAGAAATCTTCTTTATACTCCATCTCACACCCCATATGTGGGGCATATGCACTGATGACATTCATCATCACCCCTTCAATTTCCAACTTCACACTCATCACTCGGTCAGACACTCTCCTCACCTCCAATACCTTCTTGACATAATCTTCCTTCAGGATTACCCCGACACCATTTCTCCTCCCATCCACACCATAGTAGAACAGTTTGAAACCACCTCCAATGCTCTGAGCCTTACTCCCCATCCACTTGGTCTCTTGTACACACAGTATGTCCACCTTTCTTCTCTCCATCATATCAGCCAACTCTCGCCCTTTGCCAGTCATCGTCTCAACATTCAGAGTTCCAACTCTCACCTGCACACTTCTACCCTTCCCCCTCTCCCACTGCCTCCGGACTCGCCTTCCCCGTCTCCTTCTCCTCCTTCGCCCAGCAGTAGCACAATTTCCACTGGTACCCTGCTGACCACCGGTACCGGTGGCGGTCGTTGGTAACCCGGGCCTCGACCGATCCGGTATGGAAATTCGTTTTGTTGTCCGCATAATGATTTGGCATAGGTTTTTACGCCGGATGCCCTTCCTGACGCAACCCTGGTCGCCTCTTACGACACACAGGGATATGGTACACCTATTCTAACCGGGGCATACACCGGGCCCAGTACAACTGGTACTCATTTCGCCGACCTCGGAAGGATGGCAGGCTACGTCAACCCCCTGGTGTTTTTGACATGGTATATATATATATATATATATATATATATATATATATATATATATATATATATATATATATATATATATATATATATATACATATATTATTTCAGTGTCCCAACGGGGCTTGAACTCAGGACCTTTTGGGTCCCAAGCCACTGCCCTAACCACTGCGCCAACACCAGGCTTAAGGACGTGAAGCAAAGTGACAATGGACGTGAATCAGTCATTTATTTATATCCAAAATGTTTTTTTTTTTTAATTGGAAAAAAGTGAAACTTTGTTTCCTGTCGCTGGACTTGTTCAGGTTGAAGTGTCACATTGATCATTTGGCTTGGTCTGGACCTCCAAAAGGAGCTGCCTTGAACAATGGTACTGCTTTGAACAAAGAAAATACCAAAAGTTGTAAATTGGTAGTTTTTGTTGATTTGTGTATTCTGTTCATCATCATCATTGTCTACCATCCTGCCATGTTTTTAAATCTTATAGATGTGTACATGGATCAGTTTAATCCGTCCACAGTGAGGTTGAACACCCTTCTTTCCAGAGCGGTACTTATTTGTCATCAATTGGTGGACGCGTCATCATTATCGTGAATTGGCTGTCCGGTTGAATTGAATTATTCAATTATTATTTTTCTTCACGTTGCATGCTTTGCCGGTGAGAGATAAAATTGCCTTATCGAAGTACATCGTGTCCTCCCAGGAGCAGAAAGACGAAGCGATGACGGGTGCAAACGAGTCCAAATTGAACCAGAGCCCTGACGATGGCATAACAAATGTGCAGTTCAGTCCCAACACGTCGCAGTTCTTGCTGGTGTCTTCGTGGGATTGCACGGTGCGTCTGTACGACGTACCCGCCAATGTGCAGCGCCTCAAATACCAACACTCTGGTCCGGTACTCGATTGTACTTTTCAGGTGCGTGGGATTTCTGTGTTTCGTTCCTTCCCAATGAATTGCCATATTACCGTGCTGCAGGCCGTGTACGGATTCCCCCCCCTCAACGTCTTTCAAACAAAATTTTCATTTTATTTTAATAGGATTCCACTCGCTCGTGGAGTGGAGGATTGGACAACACTGTGAAGATGTATGATCTGAATGCTGATCAGGGTGAGCAGTTTGAGAAGTTCATATGAAAAGGTTTCTTCAGTACATCCCCTCCCCACTTCAGTGTGTATTTCCTTTTCGCTTATCTTCCCACTGAGTCCCTTTTCAGTCATGCTTGGTAATACTTACCCCCTTTGATATCATGGTTCTTGATCTCATTTTTATTCCTGTGGTGTCTTAAGGCTCATTTCCAAGTTTGTACACAAACTGTGGTTAAAATTCTACTGAATTGTTGTTACAGCGCGTGCGCTGTATACAATTGGACCAAGTTTGAAATGTCCCCGGTGTCGACCACGTCTCCAGTGCCCCCCCCCCCCCCACGTACCTCAAGACAGCCAATGACAGCCGTCCGGTAGATGCAGTGCGTATACTAGACGGAAATGGCGACAATTGACGGAAATACCCGAGTATTTCAATGGAAATTTGTGAAACTAA
>NC_140961.1:13727955-13782955 GCF_056783735.1 Eptatretus burgeri | reverse complement strand
TTTTGTGTCTTTTTGTGTGTATGTGTCTTTTTGTGTGTGTGTCTTTTTGTGTGCGTGTCTTTTTGTGTGTGTGTGTGTGTGTGTATTTTTTGTGTGTGTGTATTTTTGTGTGTGTGAGTGTGTCTTTGTGTGTGTGTGTGTGTGTGTGTGTGTGTGTGTGTGTGTGTGTGTGTGTGTGTGTGTGTGTGTGTGTGTGTCTCGTTTGTTGTTATCCCCATTTGTGGGTTTGAGGAGATGGAACAAAGTCCTCCTCGGACTCAAAGTATCCACCCTCGCTTCGGTGAGGGATCACAGTTCACGGACCAAGCTGTTCAACTTTGTTGTTCTCAGATAGTCACCGAACCTCGGACTGCCTCCAATTGTAGTTTGTTTCTGGTAAATATTCCCGGGGATAGTTTTCAAAATCTCAGTGAGATTCTTTATTATTGGCTTATCTGGAATTAGGATTCCACGTGAGGTGTTGTCATCGTGCACCGCATCCCTGTCATTGGCTTAATGGTTAGGGTGGCTGGCTTGGGATCCTAAGGTCCCGAGTTCAAATGCCGCTTGGCCATTGAATTAATACCAGGTGGGGTTGACTCAGCCTGTCATCCTTCCCAGGTCGGCAAAAGGAGTACCAGTTTGCTGGGATGATTGAGCCATTCGAGTATCCTGCGTCGGAGTGGCGACCCGTCCAAGATTCTGCCCAATAGCCAAGGAAACTGCTTTGGCAGCACCGGCGCTCTGCACAGAGTTCGGTCCCAATGAATGGATGGATGGGTTGTGCACCGTTTGTCCATCCATCTACTATTTCGACTTTTCCCGCCAAACCGCTGGGCCGTCCGGTGAAATTTGGCAGCAAGGTTCCGCTCATGATTGGTAACGGGGATTGCAAAGCTCGTTCCGGTCTTGTGACTTCAAGTATGTCAAAATGGTGGCATTGGTCAACTACTTCAAAAATCTTCTCCAGACCCACCAGTCAGAAGGCTACCAAGTTTGGGTTACAACATTTGGCCAGCACCCAGATAAGCTGCAGGTCCAGTGGTCCTATTTTTTTTGTTTTTTCATCTTCTGGTGTTGCTTGCCCGTTACTCTTTCTTGAATGAATAGTGCTGCTGAGAAACACATGATATTGATTTATTTTGTAAGTTATTCTTTCACTGTTGAACTGCAGCTCCTCGAGGTCCTAAATTTTGGGTGTGGGTATTTCAGAATCTGGGCAAGGTTTTAAGATACTACACGCTGGCCTTGAAGGCCGTTTGGAAGCCACCAAAGGCCATTATAAAGTGTATATTGGATGTGGAGTCAGGCAGTGTTGCCACCAGCCCACACGGAAAAGGCCAATAACTCCATAGCATTTCAAAGTCTAAAACGCCCCAAAAGCTCGTCCAGACGGGCAGCGCCGGGTAGCCCCTGCTAGTTTTAAAAATGAAGGCACCGTTGATATTTTGTGATGCGTCAAGGGACACGTTTGCTGTGGAAGGAGGCTGTGCTGGTGGTAAGTGCTCCAAACGGAGACTGATGGTCAGCCTGTGTGCCAGTTTAACAGGCAACACGTTACGTTCATGGTATGCAAATGAAATATGCCATGCTGTTTTAGAAAATTCGACCCAAAGACTATGTCAGTGACTTACAGGCACAACAAGAAGACTTTGATGATTCGTGCTTTGTTTGAAGAGTGGCTGTTTAACGATACCAACAGCCCAACCCTCACCCTATTTTTTATTATTATTATTATTTTTTTTTTTAAAGTTCCTGGATTTTAAAATGCATCAAAACTAGCATGTTTTGCTAATTGTTGATAATGCTCCCGTGCCAACCGAGGCCAATGCTGAAGAATGTGCTACTTCTGTTTTTCCTGGTGAACACGACGTCAAAATCCCAGCCCACGGATCAGCACATTATTCGAACGTCAAAACGTAAGTTTCGGAAACAGCAGCTGCAATATGTATGACGAGAGATGGAGAAGGACAAAAACAATATTTGGGAGTGAACTTCTTGAAGACGTATCGGTCCTTGATGCCATTTACTGGAATTTCCATTCATGGAAAGAGTTGGAAGTTTTTACCATCCACAAGTGTTTTGGCAAGTGTGACTCTTCTAACACCGTGACGGCTACAGCTGACTGTGTGGATGATTCACCAAAGTGAACGGATAAACTTGCAAATGAGCTCATTTGGTTTGAGCTTCCAGGACTTAGCTGAGCTCGTGAGTGATTCGCAGGCCTGTAACTATCAAATGCAAAACAGTTTACAGAACCTGGTCACAGGGCTATTTTGAAAGACCTACAAGAAGAAGATTATTCAGCTGAGGAAGACGATGACCCAGAATATGAACCCAAATTTGTGTCCACAGTGGGTGCACAGATGTACATCTTAAAGTTGAACGCCGTCGACTTTAACCAGGAGCACACAACGACATTAAACTCTGTCACGAGCCTTGAGGAGATGGCAACATGTGTGAGCATAACAGCTTCTTCCAAACAAACAAAAATAAATGATTTTCTTTTATCAATCATCATCCATCATCCTCATCATCAGATCATCCTCCATCCAAAACCATGATCTTTTCGACTTCCATTAACCATCCCCAAGCGCACCTCGTTCCAAGTTTCCTGTTTTTGCTTCCTGAGAGTTTGCACCTGTACCCATCTTTTCCATCCCCCTACCTTTTATACATCCCCACGGCCATTATTTCTCCAGTTCATCCTCTATTGTGTCCCTCAACCCTGCTCTTGGTGTCCCCCTCCCTCTTTCTACTGTTCCTTTTGGTCTATTAGGTCCTGATCCATGGGCTTCAGGATGGCCGAGAGGTTGCATACACTTGCTTCTAAGTTGTCCAGCCGAGTTTTGAATCCTGACCCAGCTACAAAAAATCATCCCGGTGCTACACAGGCAGGATGATTCATCAATGTGTGTGCCGTCCCTCAGATGGATGTTAAATGAGTGTCCCATCTCCCAGCATAAGTTGTTCGACGTTAAAGATCCCACGGTGTCCTTTGCGAAGAGTAGGCGAGCAATCGTCAGCACCGTGACCAAGTTACAAATTCCTGCCCTAACCTCCTGTTCTCCCTGTCCCAAGGGAAGAAAGTGCAAAAGGATCAACCCCCAAGGGGGCTGCTACGCTCTCCTGATCCATTCTATGCACTGGCTCTTAAGTGAACCTCGACATTGTGAGCAATTTATTTATTTATTTTTAATATAAAATAAAAGTGAAACTGGCTTGGTTGCAGTCTGTGAAAGACACAATTACCCAGTGCAAAATGCCCGTCAGCTGCTACGCTGCTTCACCTGTGTCAGTCAGCCTCAAGGCTTTACAAGCGTACGTGTTGATACCAGCTCCCCATCCCCTTTCCTGAAAGAAATCGATCCACGGATGCATTTCGCCCTCGCTGACCATCATCAGCGGTGTCGATTCCCCACAAGCGTTTGAGCTGTTAAGGTTGGGGTTCACAATGACCTGTGTTGTCCATTCGATTGTGTAGTCGAAAGCAGAGGCATGTTCATGTGCATGGTATCCTTAGCAGGTTGGAGCCATATGTTTTGTATTCCATTAATTTGGGGTGCAAGGCCAGGGGAAGGGGATCATGGGTCAGGGTGTGGGAGGACTGGTGTGATAGATTTCTAATACAACAACCAGTCCACCAAACATATCTGTAAGTTGTATCAAGCCAATAAATGTGTTTTGTGATCAATTTGCTTTTGTACAAGGCCTTTACCACTACCTGCCACTGTATAATTTGTGAGCACTGAAATACTTATTTATTTTATTTTTTTAATGGTCAATTCCTGAGAATGAGTGTGCCGATGCTGTTGCACTTCTTTGTTGCAGAGACTGTAGTGGGAACGCACGATGCGCCTGTACGTTGTGTTGAGTTTTGCCCGGAAGTCAATGTCACGGTCACAGGTGGATGGGATCACATGGTGAAGCTCTGGGATCCACGCACTCCTTGCAATGCTGGAACATTTGCTCAACCTGAGCGGGTATTTGATTACAAACTTTTAACTTTTATTTCTATACAATCATACATCACCCCACTTGTTTACCTTTTTGAATTGTGCAGGCCTTCTCTGCTGATGTGATGCTGAATGTTTTCCTCCAGCTGGAAAATATGAGACAAAACTTTGTCCAGCTCCGAGCTGCCGTCTGGGTTTTGTCCGTTCTGCGTTATTTTTTTTTTATCCTGCTCTCATTTTTATCTGTCCTGGGTTTTGGTGTGCTGGGTTTTTTCTGCTCCTCTCTGCATTCTGGGTTTTGTCCACTCCTGCCTGCATTCTGGGGGTTTTTGTTTTCTGCTCCTGTCTGCTTTCGGGATTTTGCCCACTCCTGTCTGCATTCTGGGTTTTGTCCGCTCTTCGTTGCATTTGGGGTTTTGTCTGCTCCTCTTTGCATTCGGGGTTTTGTCTGCTCCTCTTTGCATTTGGGGTTTTGCCCGCTCCTCTTTGCATTCGGGGTTTTGCCCGCTCCTGTCTGCATTCTGGGTTTTGCCCGCTCCTGTCTGCATTCTGTGTTTTGCCCGCTCATGTCTGCATTCTGGGTTTTGCTCGCTCCTGTCTGCATTCTGGGTTTGTTTTTATGTCATCTCTATCATTTCAGTAGAGATGACCTAATAACGCCAGTCTCGAAGTCTGTCCGTCCATCCGTACGTCCGTCCGTCCGTCCACAATCAAACCAAGTGGAGACAAATAACCAATAGTGGAATGGATAGAGGTCGATGAGTCATGCACAATGATATAACTTTCAAGGTCGTCCAAGGTCGAGGTCAACATCACGAGGCTGTCAAAGTTGCGAAAATCGTCGATTTCAAATCGTATCTCCTCCCTCATTTATCAAGAGAGATCAAATGTCATTACTGATTCAGATACTATGGACTATTATCTAGAACAACACGAGCCATTTTTTTTGAAATTTGCTCTCGTTCCGATTTTATAGCCCTTCAAACTTCGCTCTGATTCCCCATATGGGCCGTTCATAAAGTACGTACAAAAATAAAAGTATTAACTTAAGAACCAGAACTCTCGGAGACAAATATTACATTTGAAGCTTTTGTCAGATTTAACTAAAACAATGGAACACAAGTTTATATGCACACTTACTTTCATTTATGACATTAACATTGTCTTGAATGTCAATTTGTACTTTTATTTTCATAAATGACGTGCTGTGATATCAAAAGAAAAAGGTAAATTACACCGCTAGGGACTGCATCGTCATGACTTACAAACATCGGTTCATAAGGAACTTCTGGCTTTGCAAGCGATTAGCGATGTATGAGGGGGGTGGGTGGTTTAAAGCCCGTGTACGGGCTGCGTACTGGGGTGGGTGGGTGGTCACTAGCCTGCATACAGTGGGGGTGGATGGTTTTGAAACCCGGAAGTAGAGCGTACGTACTTTATGAACTGCCCCTATTCCAGTCTGGCACAGAGTTACTTTCGACCTCTAGCAGAGATGACCGGCACTCCCGCTGAGAGGTTATTTTTATTTATTTTTTTTGCTCCTGTCTGCATTCTGGGTTTTGCCCACTCATGTCTGCATTCTGGGTTTTGTCTGCTCCTCTTTGCATTCGGGGTTTTGCCCGCTCCTGTCTGCATTCTGTGTTTTGCCCGCTCTTGTCTGCATTCTGTGTTTTGCCCGCTCATGTCTGCATTCTGGGTTTTGTCCACGCCTGTCTGCATTCTGGGCTTTGTTCGCTCCTGTCTGCATTCTGGGTTTTTGGTCTTTCTGGGTTTGTTGCAGCATCACTGTGCATCTCTTATGTCCATTGCTGGCACTAAATACTGAATCTTCTTATTTCGTCCGTGGCACAAGGCAGTTGCATCATTGGCTGAGTCTGAGGTCGTAACAAGGCAGAGCATCATTGGCTGAAGGTGTGCCTTTGCTGCTGATGCAATGCCTTCGGTTGGTTTGGGCAGGAACTTTTAACGAGTTCATCGTGCCAGCGATAGCTCACCTACTCTTCGCGAATGACACTATGGGATCTTTAATGTCCACCAAAGAATGCCGTCAGAGGGGACACCCAGTTTAACATCCATCCAAGAGACGGCACACACA
Organism: Eptatretus burgeri; assembly: GCF_056783735.1. Taxonomy (NCBI): domain Eukaryota; kingdom Metazoa; phylum Chordata; class Myxini; order Myxiniformes; family Myxinidae; genus Eptatretus; species Eptatretus burgeri. Next base: position 13,776,925 of record NC_140961.1, on the reverse strand, counting down.
CCGATGAATCGACCTGCTTGTGAAACACCGGGATGACGGTTTATAGCTGGTTCGGGATTCAAACCCAGGTTAGACAGCTTCGGGGTGAGTACCAAGTGCTGAAAAAAATCCCTGGAAAGCCCAGTCAAAGTGAAATTCTCCTTTTAATGTCACTCCACTTCGTTGAACATGTTCCTTGAAAATTTTAGCAGAGTATCTTGAATTCATCCGTCCTGAAGTTGAAAAGTGACAAATGGTGTCTCCAAGGAAATGAATTCCGAGTGTAACAGTGCCAAGACCCTTTTATCCACAGTTGTGAAACCAGTACCTTCCACAGTCTGTTCGCAATGTTTCAAAAGGACAATTTGTAAACTGCACGTGCCAAAATATTTGACTTAAAATAACGTTTCTGAGAAAATTTATGAGCAAATTAATTCCAGTTACCTCCCTCTCCCTCCTCCTCCCTTTTCTGTACCTTTGTCCGTTAGATATACACGATGGCAGTGTGTGGTGATCGCCTCATCGTGGGAACTGCGGCTCGGCGTGTCTTGGTGTGGGATTTGCGGAACATGGGTTACGTGCAACAGCGGCGGGAATCCAGCCTCAAGTACCAGACCCGCTGCATCAGGGCATTTCCCAACAAGCAGGTGTGCCAGGAACTAAGCAGTTGGCTCTGTAATGATTGCCTTCAAATTCCTTTGTATTTTTTTAAATTATTAGGGTACCCAGTCTTATGGACTGGGTAACCTATTATTTTTCTGCTGTTTATTTTTCTTTTTTCTGCCGGCAATTTGCGGGTTCTTTCACTTTAAAAATCATTTTCTCAGGAACGGTAAGTCCGATCGACACAAAATTTTCACCATAGTATGAATCTTTAAAAAAAAAAAAAATTTTGATAGCATACTTAATTGATAATTATGATGTCATAGGTCACGTGGTACGGGCGCCATCTTGAAAAAACCGATAAACTTTGGAACTCTATCTCTGAAACGGTGCAATGGAAATTTTTTTTGCTTCATACATTTTACTAAGGAACACGGGTGATTTTTAGTGACGTCATCGGTGACTTGGTTCGGCAGGCATCTTGTTTTGAAATTTTTTATTTTTTTTTAAAAATCTTCTCCAGAACGGCTGGACAGATTGAGGCGAAACTTTACACACACATTCCCCATGACATCCTTTCACAAGTTTGTTAATTTCTTATTGATAGGTCACATGGTTTGGTGGCCATGTTGAAATTGACCTTAAAACCTTCAAACATCACCTTCTCCAGAAGGGCTGGTCGGATCAAGGGGAAACTTCACAAGTCTATTCTGCATGCTTAGGGGTTATAAGTTTGTTAATGAATAATTGATTGGTCACATGGTTTGGCAGCCATGTTGGATTTAAGAAAAATATTAAATAATGCTTTCTCTGGAACTGCTTAATCTATCGAAGCGAAAATTTGCATCATTATCTTCCATCATGTCTGCATACATGGTAAAAATTATGATGTTACAAGTCACGGATTGGCAGCCATCTTGAATAGAAAAACGCACCTTATCCGATTAACACGAAACTTAACACACGTGTTCCAGGACACGATTGGAAGCAGAATTTAAATTTATGATGTCATCGGTCGCATGGTTTGTCAGCCATCTTGGATTGAAAATTAATAATTTTATAAAATCTTCTTCTCCAGAACAGCTGGACACATTGAGGCAAAACTTCACACACACTTTCCCCAAGACATCCTTTCACAAGTTTGTTAATTTCAAATTGATCGGTCACATAGTTTGGAGGCCATATTGAATTTAACCTAAAACCTTCAAACATTTTCTTCTCCAGAACGGCTGGTCAGATCAAGGGGAAACTTCACATATGTATTGCACACGAGTAGAGAATATGAGTTTGTTAATTTCTAATTGATAGATCACATGGTTTGGCAGCCATGTTGGATTCAAGAATTATATTAAATAATGTTTTCTCTGTAACCACATAACATATCGAAGCGAAACTTGGCAACCATAATCTACCCCCATGCCTGCATTTACTGTAAAAAAATTATGATGTGACAAGTCACATGGTCTGGAGGCCATCTTGGATAGAAAAACGCACCTTGTACGATCAACACAAAACTTTACAAGCATAATCTACTTCCCCATTAGATGGAGAATTTAAATTTATGTTGTAATAGGTCACATGGTACGGCAGCCATATTAGATTGAAAATTAATAACTTTAAAAGTCTTCTTCTCTGAAACGGCTGAACAGATCGAGGCAAAACTCCACATGTATGACCGCTTCTCCATGCCGAACAAAAAGTTCTCCCCCGCTTTTGATGTACGACACATCGTTTGGCATCCATATTGAATTGAAGGGAAAATATGAATTAAGGTTTACTCTGGAACTGCTGCATCAATAGATGTGAAACTTCAGTTTTATTATCGAACAGTTATGGGGAATGAAGTGTTTAAATTTCAAATTGATCGGCCCCATGGTTTGGCAACCATGCTGGATTGAAGGGGAAATATTAAGTAATATTTACTCTGGAACCGCTGTCTCAATATATATATATATATATATATATATATATATATATATATATATATATATATATATATATATATATATATATATATATATATATATATATATATATATATATTGTTGTGGTTACCAAATTCGCAAACCACCATTCAGGTCCCTTAGGTGAGGTATCTCGGTAAGTACATGTGTAGTTAGGCCCAAACCCGTTGTCTAGTGGGAATACATGTCATTTATGCGTGCTGCGACTCTTCAGGATAGCCGTTTTTCTTTTACTATCTTTAATTTGGACCAACCGCCATTGTTACCACCACAACCACAACATCAACCACCAACCACAACGCCGCTTCACCACAACCGCCACGACCTTCACGTCACACCTCGCAACCGTCGCATCGCCACCGTTCTTGCGCCGCCTGTGGGTACCGGTGTTGGACTCGTGCAGGGCGCGCGCCGAACAGCGTGTACAAAATCACGGATTTTGTGCTTCAAAAACGGATCAAAAACGACACACGCCCACTTTTTGCCGTCCAATCGGTGAGCGAGGGGCGAATTGGCCCCGCCCCCAGGGCGTTGGAGGGCGATCGATATATGCAAATTTATGGATCAAAAAGCATTCACGCCCACTTTTTCTCGGGCCAATGGGGAGCGAGGTGAAAGGTCGAAGGGAGGGGGTCAAAGATGAGAGGGCGAAGCCACGGGGCTGATATAAGCGACCGTGTTCGTCAGTCCAGGAGTAGTAGAGTCGAGAGAAAACAGAGAGTTAAGACTTCGCGGGCGGTGGAGTTGGCAAGAAGGAGCTGGTCGTCGTGTGCGTTGGAGTCGGAGCGGAGGGGACGGAGCTGTGGAGAGGCGGCGAGGGCAGACGAGGGGTGCTCGCGTCGTGCAGGGAGCTGCACCCCAGGGAGGCCGACAGCGCGACCTGGCCGAGGTGGAGACGCTCGTCGCGGGGCAATAAAAATCCTCTATACCCCGAGCATCAGCAACCCCCTCCTGTTTCCCCCCGCGCTGAGATAGTGCGACCAAGGGGGCCCCTTTCCCACCCCTACCAGACACTGCCCGCGAGGCCCGCGGAGTTGAGGCACCATCGCCGCTCCGCGTCTCATCACCAGACGGGTAGGCCCGACCCGGTCTCGGCCTCAGGCCCGCCTCATCCTTGAGGGTATTCTTTTTCTTGGTTTTGGGTATGTGTTGTCGGCGCCGTCTGTGAAGTAAAATTGTATAAGTGTTGCCGTGTGCTCGGTAGTCGGATAGCTCTGCATTGTGTTTCTCTTTTATATTTGCTTTTTGTGTAATATTGTGTTTCTTCTCCTTTTACATGTGCTTTTGGTGGAATTGAATATGTGTGCTTTCCGTTCGTCGCGAATAAATGTGCTTTGTGTTGAACTGTTTCCCGCTTCGCTTCGTCATTTCCTTCATTGAATCCTCATCTTGCTTCAAGTAAAGGGTTGGTAGTGGGCTGAATACGCCCGATAATTAATCGAACCGTCGAGGTCGACGATAACACCGCTCGGTTATCCCGATAGTACGGAACGGGTCGCTTAAGTGGCCCGTGTCCGAAGTCGACCTGCGGCGAGGTGCGATCGCCCGGTCTACCCTCCGCGTGGGTACTTAGGTAGGTCGAATTTGGCGAGCAACCCTATCCCACGCGGGGGATGATTGGCTCGATCGCGGTGAGACCGAAAGGTCCACCCGTGACTGGTTCCCGGCGTTAGTCCGAGAGGGTCACGACTGGATTGTCCGTCCGGTGGGCGACGTGCCGCGATTCGAGTTACGTGGCCGTCAGCACGCCGGCGGGCGCGAATCCGCAACAATATATATATATATATATATATATATATATATATATATATATATATATATATATATATATATATATATATATATATATATATATATATATATATATATATATATATATATATATATATATATATATATATATATATATATATATATATATGAAACTTCAAAATTATTATCCAGCCGACATGTGAAACATTGGTTAAAAATTTCAGACCTGATTGGCCATGCGGTTTGGCAGCCAAAATTATTTAATTATTTGAATCTGAGAACTTTTAGATTTTTTTTTTCCCCAGAAGGCTCATTTGGCTGCACCTGAATGCATTTGAGGGAACAGGAATAGCAATTCAATTGACACCGTCAATGTCCCCAGGAAAAAGGGCTTACCTTTTATAACGTAATAACTGGATTGAACATTTTGTGCTACCTGGTTCGTAACTCGTCAGTCCCACGCTGTCTCGAAGCAGGGTTGTATTTGTATCATTATTAAATTATGTTTTCTCTGGAACCACTTATCCTATCGAAGGAAAACTTTGCGAGTATCATACAAGTCTCATGTTGTATCGAAGGCGGATGTCTGGGTACCCGGTCATCACTGCCAGCAGTTATCAAGTGGCAGTTCTAGTTTTTTTTAAAGTTTTTTTTTTTTTTACGAATGGCATTCGATGTATCTGTTAAATATGTTAAATATCTGTCTTGACTAACGTCTTGCTCCACTGGAAAACTAGATTATTTGCATGTCGTGATCACATGTACCCTCACCCTTTCAATTGTGTTGGATTTGGTGTTCACTCACGAAGCAGAAAAATTTTCTTTGGATGCTTTGTTGTGTTAATGTGACCATTGTATCTTCAATGTCATCTCAAGGAGGAGTAACAGTGTTGTAGTGGAATTTGTGGCTGCACATTCTTTGAGGAAGTTATTCCATAAGATGAAGAAAACTGTCTTCATGAAATAAGCTTTTAAATTGACTTATTTTGTATGTTTTTCATGGTCTAATTATATTATTGGTTTCACAGGTAAAGCCTCACTCTCATTCATAATGAGTGTTCACCACCATCTCTGGTCATCTGCCATCAACAATGAAGATCTACCTTCATTAACTCTCCCCAAACCCATCTCTTTCCACGTTTCCAAGTTGCCCCCCCCCCACCCACTTGCTCCCTCAACCTCTTCATTTTGTGTATCATTTTTTTATTTTGTATATTTTTGGACTTCCATGTTCCATTTCTGCTTCTTCCCCATTTTCCCTTCCACTTCTGTTGTGGTTTCACCTCTCTGTCTGTCCATCTGTTTGTCTGTCAGCAGGATATCTCAAAAAGTTTTGGATGGATTTGGACGAAATTTGGTGGAGGTTGGGTGTGCGACAAGGATGAAATGATTCGATTTTGGTGAAGATCCGGATCCGTATACTAGAATTTAGTGTTTCTTCTTCATCGAGTGATGGAGCGAAAAATGAAAGATTGTACAATATGTCAAAAAGTTGTGGACAGATTCGGACAAAACTTTGTGGACAGGTTGGGTGTGTGACAAGGAAGAATCAATTCAAGTTTGGTTGATTTTGGTGAAGATCCGAATCTTGATCCGGATCGAATTATTTTTTGAAAGCGATTCTTCACCATTGAGCTATGATATCTATTTATAGCAAGATATTTATATGAGGGTTAAAATGATATCTATATATCGCACGATATTTCAAAAAGTTATGGACGGATGAGGACGAAACTTGGTGGACATGTTGGGAGTGTGATACGGACTAATCGATTCCATTTTGGTAAAGATCCAAATCTGGATATGAGAACTTTTTAAGTGATTCGTCAACACTTGAGGGATGGGGGCCAATATAATATATAGCACGATATTTCAAAAAGTTATGGACGGATTCGGGTGAAACTTGGTGGACAGGTTGGGTGTTTGACAAGGAAAACTTAATTCAATTTTGGTGAAGATCCGGATCCGACAACGAGAATTTTTAAAGTGATTCTTCACCATTGAGAGATTGGGCTAAAATGATATATAGCACGACATCTCAAAAAGTTGTGGACGGATTCAGATGAAACTTGGTGGACAGGTTGGGTGTGTCGCAAGGACGAATCGACTTGACTTTGGTGAAGATCCGAATCCGGATCTGGATACTAGAATTATTTAATTTATAAAGTGATTCTTCTCTGTTGAGACATTGGTCAAAATATGATATCGTACTGTGTAGAATGATATTTCAAAATGTATTGGGCCTGATATGTTCTCTTGGATCAGGCGTTACGTGGCGGAGGTATGCGCTCTACCGATTGCCCTTCACACACACATGCACACGCCCACGCATACGCGCGCGCGCGCACACACACACACACACACACACACACACACACACACACACACACACACACACACACACACACACACACACACACACACACACGTCTATAACCAATTTCCGATTTTATAAAGGAAAAAATCTGAAACAAATTACAATTAGAAGGACACTCTTCGACGTTGCGACATCGCCAGATATGCCCCCTGTCCACATTATTGCATCATTATAATACTTGTACCAAGTTTTATTTAAATCCAGATTCAAAATATTGTCACAGATCCGGGGTTCGAGGCTTGCCACGAGGAGAAACACTTGGATCCCTCCCGAACGCCTGGTCCTGAGGCAGCCGGGCACAGATAACTCTGCACACCGGCAGGTTGCTTGGCAATCATGAACACCGATTGGCACGGCCAATCCAGGCAGGGTTACACTACTTTGCGTGATACCTTACCTGTGGACAGCTGGATAATTGAGGTTACATACCCTCAGCACACACTCTGATTACTGCCGAGCGTTAGTGAGTTTGCGTTGGCTGACAAAGCTTTTTAGCACTTGTATGGACTGGATTTTGGGGAGGATGTCGAAGAGATCAAGCTGCGGTGCATCGTTTGGGAATGTCAAGATCTCTGACCTTGGTTTCACAGATGATGCAATCATCTTTGCGGAGACTCAAGATATCCTTTTGGGGTCCCTCGAGGTGCTAAATGAGGAGTCTGAGCCGCTGGGATTATGGGTTTCATGGGTAAAAACTAAGATCCAGGCTTTAAGTGATATCTTGGATTCTGCTATCCTGTCTGTACCTGTTTGTGGTGAGGATGTTGAGGTCACGGAGCCATTCACTGCCCTTGGCAGTGATATTCATGTCTCTGCTGGCTGTCAGCCAGAGGTCAACAGACATCTGGGTCGGTCATGGGGAGTCATGGATTCACTGGATCATGGGATGTGTTGCTGCCGGTACCTGTGTGGGAGGATGAAAGTCTGAGTCTTCAGGCCCTTGGTGCTTCCAGTCTTGCTATATGGATGTGAGACTTGGACTCTGACCAGGGATCTGAGATGGAGACTTAATTCCTTTCTTACCAGGTCTTTTCGGAGAATCCTTGGCTATCGCTGGTCGGACTGTGTCCAACAAGCGGTTGCTGAGAATGTCTCAAATGAGATGTTACCTGCATAGTCCATGAGTGTCAGCTGCGGCTGAATGGACATGTGGCTAGTTTTCCTGACGCTGATCCTGCTCACCAGATTCTCTCAGCGAGGGAACCTCATGAGTGGAGGAGGACAATGGGCCGACCACGTGCCTCGTTGCAGCAGGTTGATCGGCAGGCATCTCAAGGAGATGGGAATGGGCCAGGCATCTGCCTGGGGGATGGCCAGTCGGAGGCCCCTGGAGTTCCGGCGGAAAGTGGATGCAGTGACGCGCTGCTCCGGCGCATGCTTCCGTACCTGACCTGACCTGACCTGACCTGTGTCCCCTTTTCTTCTCTTTTCCTGTTCATTCTTTCCCTTTGTTTTCAACAACTGTGTCCCAACTGTCATTAAGTTTCCTTCTATGTCCTCTGTCATATCACTCTTCCATAATCCTACATCTTGTATTCAAAAAAACGTGCAGCGAACCTTGTCCTGGTGAATTAACACTTTCAATCATGGTATTTTTGTTGAACGAGTATTTGTTCTTTTAATTTGTGTTGTTTCATTCTTGGACCCCACGATGATGCCTAACATTGCAGCTCTTGGGCAAACAACAGACAAAGTGTGAACTTATTTGTACTTGGAACAAATGTGGGTGACTTCTTTGATGCATTAGTTTGGTCATATATGTTGCTTTGCAGGCCTACGTGTTGAGCTCCATTGAGGGTCGTGTGGCTGTTGAATACCTGGACCCCACCCCAGAAGTTCAGAAGAAGAAGTATGCCTTCAAGTGTCACCGTCTCAAGGAGGACGGTGTTGAGATGATCTATCCAGTAACAGCAATCGCCTTTCATTATATTCACAACACCTTTGCCACTGGTAAGTTCCCAGACATTTCCCACTTTCACAAATGGAAATTATTTCCATGCATCCTATTTTGTTGTGCAGAATTTTAAGCACTTAGGCGGACGTATTTATTATTCAAAGTCCTCTTCAAGGTGTTGAAAGAACAACTGCTTTATAAAATAGAACGGCACTCGGTAGAGTGTTATACCTCCACCAGGCTGAACAATTTACGTTTTGTATCCCACTAATATGTCGGATCTGGATCCCTTCCAGATCCAAAATCTAATCTCTCTAAGGTGAAGGATCACTTCAAAATATATACTCTTCAGATCCACATCCTCACTAAAATCTAATCAATTAGTCATTTGATACCTGTCAACCAGGTTTTGCATATGTGCTTGGGGTAACCACATTCTGATTAGGGGCCCTACTCCCACCGCCCCAATGAAATTCTCTATGTATGTGCAGATAGTGGACAAAAAATGGAAACACCTGGGTAAATTGATGTCCCTAATTTACCTTGGAGTTTCTATTTTTTTGTCCAATGTATGGATGTACGGATGTATGTATTAAGTATGTGTGTGCACATCTGGCCCAACTGTCACTTTGCAAATGTGCTGGGGGTACCCAGGGTCAGGTCAAGAGCATAAAAAAATTTGTTACTCTGTTTGCCTGTCTGGTAATCAAACAAAATTGGAAATAATTCCAACAGGAAACTTAGTTTCTAAGGACACATTAAAGGACACAAACAACAGGCATGAATAATAATAATTAATGTAACATGTTAAATAAGGTGGTGTAAAAGACGCTGCATCAATGGTGGTAAACTTCCGGATTCTCTTTCTTTCTATATCCTTTAAAATCTTTGTTTTATTTAATTTGAACTATATGCTGGAATACTGTAGAACACATCGTTTTGTTGGCACTTTCAAAAACCTTCCGTTTGGCAGTACTCTACTTGGACAAAATATTTCGGAATTTTACATCATCTCGACCAATCAAATCTGCTGCTCGCAGACCCCGCCCATGTCCTTTATTTTTTTTTTTCCTTCTCAACACTGCATGGGTGAAGGTGTTCTCGGAACTCTCCAGTAGTCTAGTTTTAGATTGTTACAGGTACTTTATATTACCTTTGATGAAAGAATACATCTTTTAAATTCTAGCGTATGCATTTTTTTATTTGAATACCTAGCTATTGAGGCTCGTGGTGGAGCGGAATGTGGGGCAAAAGGAATGCAATGGGACAACAAATGGATGCAGCGCAGCACGAAGTGAGGGAATTGTCCGGGTGGTGTATAAAATCGGACTTTACTCAAGTTTTATGTTTGGTATTAATCATGCATGCTGATGTATAGTTTTGTCAATTTCACTTCCAGTGAAGGTCAGCCAGTACCTTTGAAGGTAATACAGTGTTTCATCACAGGTGGCTCGGATGGCTTTGTCAACATCTGGGATCCGTTCAACAAGAAGCGCCTGTGCCAGTTCCACCGATACCCGAGTAGCATTGCATCGCTCGCTTTCAGTTGTGACGGCTCATCCCTCGCCATCGCCTCATCGTTCATGCATGAGCAGGAAAACCTTCAGCCGCCGTCGGACGAGCTCTACGTCCGCAATGTCACCGACGCCGAGACCAAACCCAAGTGAGTGCCGAGTGGCACCCGAGCCATGCGCTCGATTCCCGATCGCCACGATTCTCGTTCAGGATGTTTTGATTGAAATGCTGAACGTTTGATTTACAAGCGACATCGGTGTGGCGATTCACACAAAAATGATTTTAACTCTGTTCAACTCTGTTATTGTAGATGTGTTTACATGCCTATGTCCAATGTTTTTGTTTTTGTTTTTTTTCAGGACAGTTTGAGCAATAACTGTGGCACTCTCATTAGATATTTGTGGGCATGGGGTTGGGGATAGAGGGTTGGTAGGTTGAGGGGGAGCAGGGTAAGTTTTGTTCCCCACCTGTTTATATTGTGTCATTTGGCTTTTACACCAATTTTATATTCTTGATATGTTTGCTCAACATGACAACACAACCTGTTTTGAGTCTTAAAAATCAGTCGACCCTCATTGACCAATGTTGAATGTTGAATAAACATTGAGAACATGCTTGATTAAATCGACCCAAAACACTTTTCTGAACTCTGTCATCACGTCAAGACATTTTGAATGTGTGATAAATGCAACATTGTGTGATAAAAGAAGAACTAATGGTGGTGAGAATTAAACTGCAGTCTTGGCTGGAAGTAAATTCCTACCTTCGATGATTATGCTAGGTTTGATGGGACATGGGTAACCTACGATGATCACAATCTCAAATGGCTGTTGCGCATTCCAAAACTAACGGCAAACAAGACTGGCCATTTAACAATGCAAGCTTGAATAGGGTTATATAGATTACAGTAGCTCTAATAATGATCTATATTAAAGTAGTTCTGCGCACACCGATTTACAGTCGCCTTTTTCATTCCATCGGGAACGGGCAAAGCTCATTGGTTTAACTAACACAATAGATATATTTCCTTTTCCATTAAAACGAATACTTCACTGCCCAATAAAATCTTTTATCTTACATTCAGTTGTTTGTGCTCAAATTAGAATGGAATGAACACTTTGCCTCTGGTGTTCTGTCCATATTCCCTTACTTCAGGCAAGACTTTAATTTTATGCAAAGGTGTTAATTGGATTACATTTAACAACAGCAAGAAAAGGCATCCAAGTCATTTCTAAGGACATTTCAAGTAGAATTTTATTTTTATTTTTATAGTGACCTGCAAAACTATTCACCCCCCTCCATGGTGTTCACATTTTGATGCCATCTGAGCTTATAAGCCCCCGTTGGACTTGGTCTGAAACGGCTTATGGATTTGGTCTCTTCGTGTGCGTGCGTGTGTGCATCCGCAACCATATCTCAAACATGTATGGACCAATTTTATTCGTACTTGGCACAAAGACTACACATGATGCACGTCTTTTATTTTTTCGAGATCAGATCCAAGATGGCCGACTGGTGGTCATTTTAGTTATTTTAAAAAACCTGATGTTGAACATTTCCTCAACCATTTCTCAGACATGCATATCACTGATGTTGTTCAAACTTGGCACCCAGATAATGAATGATGGCTTACATATGCATGTCATTTTTTTTTCACGATCAGATCCAATTTGGCCGACTGGTGGCCATTTTGTTACTTAAATCTGGCCCCAACCATTTCTCAGACATGCATGGTCCGATTTTGTTCAAACTTGGCAAAAGAACATTACATGCTGGCATACACGTGCCCCTAACTTTAATTTGCGATCTGATCAAAGATGGCTGACTGGTGGCCATTTTATTTGTACGTAAATATGGGCTAGCCCTAACTACAGATAGCAAAATTACTAAAACAATGGGAGCTATGACATTTTATGTCTATTTTACTTGTTTCATGATGCATTTAAATCAAGCTTAATATTTCGTCTTCACAAACTACTCCAAAGGGATAAAGCTAAAAAAAAAATGCAGATAAAATGTGAATGAGTTTGATTAACAGAGAAAATTAAATGATTCTCAGTTGCATATGCATTCAAACCCTTTGCATAATTAACCCTAAATTGCTTCAGGAGCAAATTATTTCTTTGAAAGGTTGCAAAGTAAGTGTAACAGGTTTCACCTGTATGTTATAATCAGTGGTTTAACATCAAAATTAAGCTCCCCTACTTTTCAACGGAGTTATAAGGTGCAACTCACTTGGTCAACCAACAAGGCAAACATGAAGACCAAGGATCTTTCCAAAGAAGTCAGACATAAAGTGGTGGAGAAGCACCGTTCAGGAGAGGGTTTTAAGAAGAATTTAGTCACTTGTTATCCTTTTGGGTTTGATGAAATCTATCATTAAGAAGTGGAAGACGTATCATCCCACCCAGACTCGACCCAGATCAGGTCACCCATCAAAACCAAGTAGGGCAAGCAGGAAACTGATTCAGGATGTCACTGTTTAATCCAACAATGACTTTGAAAGATGTGCAAGGTTCCATGTCCGAGATGGAGGTCAGTGTTCATCAATCAACAATATCCCGTTCCCTTCACAAAGCTGGCCTCTATGGACAGGTGGCAAGAAAGAAGCCATGTTTGAAAATGACGCATCTAAAAGCTCGTATGGAGTTTGCGAAAAGCATCTTTATGATACTGCAGGCATGTGGAGAACAGTTGAGGTCGGACAAGACAAAAATTGAACTTTTTGGTTTTAATTCAAAGCATTACGTTTGGTGCAAACCTAATCCTGCACATCACCAAGTCAACACCATCCCTACTGTCAAGCATGGTGGTGGCAGCATCATGTTATGGGGCTGCTTTTCATCAGCAGGGGCTGGCAAGCTTGTCAGGATATAAGGGACAATGGACGGTGCGAAGTACATGAGAATTCTTGATGAAAACCTGCTTGAGTCAGCCATGAATCTGAAACGGTAGGAGATTCACATTTCAGCAGGACAATGATCTGAAGCACAAAGCCGAAGCCACACTGGAGTGGCTGAATAAGAAGAAAATAAATGTTCTTGAGTGGCCCAGTCAAAATCCTGACTTGAACCCAATTGAACATTTATGGTGAGACTTGGAGATTGCAGTCCAACAAACTTGGCAGAACTGGAGCAATTTTCACGTGAAGAATGGGTAAAGATTTTACCATCACTGTAGAAAGCCGGGAGATTTCTCCCCAAAAGTCTCGTAGCAGTCATTGCTGCAAAAGGTCCTTCCATCAAGTACTGACCTAAGGGGATGAATACTTTTACAACCAGTGGATTTTGATTTGTACATGAGTTTTTTACAGGTATTCCTGATATGTAACCTCCTTCAACTATTACAGTGTTTAGTTTGATCTCTTCGGCTATGAATAAAAAATTAATTTGGAAAAATTGTTTCTTCATAATTCATCTAAATGGCCCATCTACAGAGCATGTGTGGTCACCCAATGTTTGATGAGCATGACTCTGATGTTTTCCATATGTCATGGCCTTCTCAGTCACCAGATCCAACCCCAATTGGTCATTTGTGGGATATTCTGGAACGATGCCTGAAACAGCATTTTCCACCTCCATCAAACAGGTGTAAGTTGATTTACATTCTTGTGGAAAAATGGTGTCTCATCCCTCCTGCAGAATTCCAGATGCTGGAGGACTCTGCCATGGAGCATCCTGACCACATCTGGTGGCCCAACGACCTATTAAGTGACTTGACATTGGTGTTTCCATTTATTTTTTGTCCACTACCGGTATATTCAGTCAAAGCCTGTGGATGATCCAGAAAACTGAACAGATCAGGATGCTCCACAACAAAACGAACAGTAGAAAGGGGGGGGACAACACCAACAGTGGGGTTGAGGGACAGAGTAGAGGGAAAATTGGAGAAATAAGGGATGTGGTGTCGACTGAGAGATAAGGGAGTCCACATGGAGTGGACAACATGGATACAGAAGCAAACTCTCAGGAAAGGAAAACAGAAAAGTTGGAAAGATATGGGCTTGGGTAGAAATAACAGGGATAGAAAAGATCATGGTTTTGGATTGGGGATGAGCTGAGATGGTTGTGGTGAACAGCTGTCTTTGAAGACCTGGAGGGAAGAATGAGATTGAAGAGAATGTGGAAGTTGGTTCCAAAGGTGGGGAAAAAGGAATTAATAAGTGGTGATAAGCAATGGTCCTGGATTTTGGTAGTTTCACCAGAGGGGGGTTGATGGCAGACCTTGTCCATCCTGCAGAAACCTCATGGGAACAAAGAATGGAAAGAGCAGAGGGTGCCAGACCAGAAAGGAGGTGGGAGAAGACAGAGAGACCTTTTTGCGATGGCCAAGTGATAGAGTTCCATAGATTCAGCTTCATCGTGGGAGATTCCAATAATCTTGAAGGCCTTGGTTTCCACGGCGCCAAGCTGATCAAGTTGTGACGCAGGGGCACCAGTCCAGAGGGATGAGCAGTACTCCATCAAGCTGCGGATGAAGGCCTTGTTGGTGGATAGGTGTTCAGGTGTGCCAAGGAAGGACTTTGCACAATTGATAATGCTCATTTGGCAACTGGCTTTGGAGGCCAACTTTGAAATGTGGTTTGCCCAAGAAAGATCATGGCTGATCGTGAGACTCAGGAGTTTGAATGACTGAACTTCTTCGAGGATTGTTAAAAAAGTTGATGGGGGGCAGGGGGTGTTTGCCAGCCTGTCCTTTTGGATGGAGATAGTGAGAGCAGGACTGAAAGACATATTCCAAGTGTTTGACCAGCTTGTGATTTTATCAAGGTCTGAAGAGAGGGAAGAGGCTGCAGCCTGCCTTTCTGAAGGATGAGGAATGTCATGGCAGAGGGTGGAGTCGTCAGCAAAGTGATAAAGAGGATTTTCCAGAGGATCAGAGAGCTCATTAATGAAGATCAGGAATAGGACTGGGCCCAGAATACTGCCTTGACAGGGAAAGGAGATGAAAGGATTCCGTTGAGTGCTGCACATTGGCTACGAGAGGAGAGGAAGTCAGCGAGCCATGTGTAGAGTTGGCCTTGGATGTCATAGGCAGAGAGTTTGGAGAGGAAGGTGGGATGTCAGACCATATTAAAAGCATGCGATCTGTTCAGACAGCTCTGATCTCTGACTTCATGAATGATTTTGAGGGCCTCCATCCATTGTTGGCCGAGTAGAAGCAGCATGCCCACAAGATGGAGTGTCTTGGTCTGAATCCAAATCAAATGGAAGACTAAATACTGCATTGGAGTCATCAGAAGAAACCTGAATAAGCAATGAGCAAAGATAGTCATCAGGAGGAACCTGCGCAGGATTTGGGTTTCAGCCACAACTCCACAACCCTCAAATCCATCCAGGTGCAGCCAAGTGAGCCTTACAGAAAACTCTGCAATCGTTCACCTTTCTTTAGAGAGATAGATAAAGAAAGAGGAATATAAAGAAAAACTGATGGGCAGGGATCAAGCCATTGGAGAAGAGGAAAGATTTTATGTCAACTGCGATTATGGATTCCATGACTTGCTGATGATTGGAAGTAAGCTAATCAGTCTGTTGTTTAGGGGATATATTTTTGCACCTTTTTATGTAATGCAGTGATGTTTGCTGATGTCCAAGCAGCTCGAAGATGACCTCGGGCAAATGATAGGATGAAAATGGCAGAGAGAGGATTAAAAGAACAGCAGAGTAGGATTTTAGGACAGGTTTGCTGATGCAGTCCGGTCCATTTGCAGAGTCAGTCGAGGGTTGACAGACAATTCTCAGATGCAAAAGACAGTCCAGGAACAGTTGGGTACAACAGAGGGATGGGAATCGAGAATGAGGGGTTGGGGACACAAGATTTGGAAGCAAACACATAATTGAGGCATTCTGCCTTCTCACGAGCAGAGTCGGCTGTGGTGCCATTTGAAGAGAGAGAAGGGATGGAAGGGGAGCACACACCAGAGGCACACTTAACAAGGTGCCACTAGGTTTTAGAGCAGGGAGACAAGTTTGAAATTTCATTCTTGAGGTTGAACAGATGTTTTCTGGCTCTCCTGAGAGTGGGGACACACTTGTTGCGGACTTTTTGGAATGCACTGAGATTGCCTTCGGTCGGATTAGCCTTCCAGAAAGAGATTACAGGTTGTTTCACAGCAACTGCCTCACCGCGGGATGCAGTGTACCATGATTGGGAGGATGTGTATGATAACTGAAGACGAGATGGGATGGATCTGTGCGTAAGAGAGAGAGCAGGTTTGTGTTTGGTTGACTTGTTTAAAAATAAATAAATAAAAAGCACCACTGGACCTGTAGCTTATCTGGTCCCTGGCCTAATGTTGTAACTCAAATTTGGTAGGATTCTGACTGGTGGGTCTGGCGAAGAAGATTTTTGAAGGAATTTATTAAGTCCGCCATTTTGACGTACTTAGTCACGTGACCGGAATGAGCTTTACGGTCCCTATTACCAGTCAGGAGCAGAATGTTGCTGCCAAATTTTTGGCAGAAGTCGAAATAGGAGATGGACGGTGTCCAGTAACAATACCTCATCTAGAATTCCAGTACCAGATAAGTTTTAGAAACCCCGATATCCTTGTTTTCATTTTCAGTGTTAGTTGAATTATTTAAAATGGTTATTTTAAAAACGAGCTGTCTCATTTCTTCCCCAACGTAATCGGATTTAAACTCAAACTACCATTCAAATGCATTGTCAGAAGGGATGTTGCATTTCGTAGCACACTGTCCTTGGGATGGAGATGTGCACTCACCTGTCCTCACCTGTCCTTTTTGCATTTTGGTTGTAGACTATTACCTTTGGAGGTTTGGTCAGGCTCGAGTGGAGACGACGGATGTTTGAGGTCCACACAGGGACAGAGGAGGAAGCGTTGGGAGAATGCATGACTGGACGGAGGCTTTGAGGGGGAATGGTGAGGGAAAGCTTTGAGGGTGTGTGATGTGGTGGAAGCTTTGAGGAGGAAGCTTTGAGAGGGTAGGGGTGGGTGTGGTGGAAGCTTTGAGGGGGTGGGGTGAAGATGGATACAGAAAGAGGGGAGATGAGGTTTTTAGTTTGTATTTGGAAACAGGGGAGGGGGAGGAGGAGGACCTGCTGGCGGGGTGCAGGAATGTGAAAAGGAGCTGGGAGATTGTGGGGCTCTGAAGGGGAAGGTAGGTGGTGTGGGGGTAATTGGGAGAGGGAGGGCAGGGAAAATTGAGTGGGGGGAGGGGTGTGATTAGTGGAAAGCAGATGGGTGAGGGAGGGGAGGGACTGAAATGGAGGGGTTTAACAATGTTTATGGATGTGAAGGGGAGTTCACTTTGATGTATACACAACCTTTGCAAAATGGACTTCTCAGGATTCCCAAACTGAACATACGGAGAGACGCGTCACGGGAGGGATGGAAAAATGTTTTCCATTGAAGGAACAGACGAAAATAGAGCTGTCATTACGAGAGTGGGGTGGGGGGGTGGATAAACTGAGCGTTTCAGAGTGAAAAGCCTTTGGGAAAGAAGCCTTATGCTAAAGAAGAAGAGGAAGAGATTGTCATAAAGAAGAAAAATAATGCATAGGTTATTCCTGACCGAATTGTAGAGAGGGTGAGAGAGAGAGAGAGAGAGAGAGAGAGAGAGAGAGAGAGAGAGAGAGAGAGAGAGAGAGAGAGAAAGAGAGAGAGAGAACGAGAGACAGACAGAGAGAGAGAGAGAGAGAGAGAGAGACAGAGAGAGAGAGAGACAGAGAGAGAGAGAGAGAGAGAGAGAGAGAGAGAGAGAGAGAGAGAGAGAGAGAGAGAGAGAGAGAGAGAGAGAGAGAGAGAGAGAGAGAGAGAGAGAGAGAGAGAGAGAGAGAGAGAGAGAGAGAGAGAGAGAGAGAGAGAGAGAGAGGGAGAGAGAGAGAGAGAGAGAGAGAGAGAGACAGAGAGAGAGAGAGAGAGAGAGAGAGAGAGAGAGAGAGAAAGAAAGTCAGAGAGAGAGAGAGAGAGAGAGAGACAGACAGAGAGAAAGAGAAAGAGAAAGAGAAAGAGAAAGAGAGAGAGAGAGAGATTTAAAAATGCCTTTTATGTCATGAACAGCTTTTAAAGGAAGAAACATTTCATTCAATGAAGATGCAGTTGAGAGATATTGAAAAGAGAAGGGATAGAGAATGAAGGAAGAATTGCACAGCAGATTGAGTTTGTGGTTTTTTTTGGGAGTGAGGAGGGGGAAATGATCAAGCTCAGGGATCAGAAATGGCAATACTTAGGATCAAAGAAGCAAAGCTGAGACAGAAACAACATACTGATAATTATCGGTCCTCGGTGAGGCCGGGCTTTCACAGAGACACAAATTTGACAATTCAACACAACTCGGTGCGGTTTGATATGGAAAATTGGACGAAAACACGACAAGGAACACAGGAATGAAAAGTAGAACTACATTCGGTGGAGCGCATATCTCCGCCAGGCTGAGCAGTTTACGTTTTGTATCCCACTGATAGGCCGGACTTTAAACCAAAATATAATTGGCTTGTTCTTGTCACACACGCGACCTGTCCACCAAGTTTTGTCGGAATCCTCCATAACTTTTTGTGATATCGTGCTCAGAAACAGATGGCCAAAGAGCGGCAAATACATAACTTCTGTCCACTTTTGGTGGCAGAGGGAATAAGGCCTTTGATGTCACTTGGCACTCTTCCAGTGCTTGTGCATGACCTGGATGTCCCCTCAGGTGTTGTAGACAGTTCTTCCCTTTCTACTGTCAATATCCACAAACTGTGCAACCGAATTGGGCAGGACCGGGTGAGGCCTCAGGAATCATAGTGTACAGACTAGGTGAGGCATCAGGGCTTGTTGGGTGCCGTCCAAGTGAGGTATTATAACTCGTGATGTGCAACTTTTTAACACACTGTTGGTTGTCCATTTGTTCGTGCATTACACACATACTGGTTTGGATGAAACAGTTTCACTGTGTACGTTGCTCTTCAGATGTTGTTCCCAGCTAATTGAATGGCTTGCAGCAATGAGCGATGCCAAGCCAGGGATTGGATGCAAGCTTCCCTGAACTCGTGCTTTATGCCATGTGCACAGCACCACTTCCTCCATGATTGGAGATCACACTGCTGTTGGAAACTGTTTTCACTGCTCTCGGCGTTGCGTGGAAAGACCATCATTCCCAAGCAATCTTGAGGAGCTCCGCATCGCCTGTTGGATATTTGCTTGCTTTGAAGGTCCTTCAGCTGTTTTGCTGTAAATAAGCAGTTTGTGGAGAAATCGATTTTCTATGAGAATGTGAACATCGACCTCGTGTCCAAAAGTTATGTAAAACAAGCTCAAATGAGCTAAGATCCTCGTCCTCTTAATGATG
Source organism: Eptatretus burgeri (assembly GCF_056783735.1). Taxonomy (NCBI): domain Eukaryota; kingdom Metazoa; phylum Chordata; class Myxini; order Myxiniformes; family Myxinidae; genus Eptatretus; species Eptatretus burgeri. Next base: position 13,757,548 of record NC_140961.1, on the reverse strand, counting down.
ACGTCAAAAAAACGAATATGACGTCATTGTGATGTATCAGGTTTGCGATAAATTATCCGTGCTAATGCCCGGCTTGATTCTCGCAAACAAAATTCAAACAGCTTGCCCAGTTTCGGAGATAATGGTATAGGCGATTTCCATTAGCGGCGATATTATGACGTCAACTTTTTTTCTCGGAAGAATTTACAAAATCGGAGATGGTTACTGCCTGCGCGTGGGCTTTCTGCATATACATGGCAAGTTTCACGAAGATCCGATGAAAACTCTGGGTTGTGAAACAAAAAAGTCAAAAAATAGGAATGACATTATAAAAATTGATATGACGTCATAGTGATGTATCATATGTGCGGTAATTCATCTCTGCTAATGCCCAGTTCGATTCCCTCAAACAGGATTCAAAAAGCTTGCCCAGTTTCGGAGATAATTTTTTAGGCGATTTCCATCGGCGGAGATATTTTGACGTCATAACTTTTTTTTCTCGGAGGAATTTTCAAAATCGGAGATGGTGACTGTCTGCGCGGGGTATTTTTACATATATACGCCAAGTTTCAGGAAGTTTCGATGAAAACTGTAGGCTGTGAAACAAAAAGGTCCACAAGAAGAAGATGAAGAACAACAACGTGAGTAAGACTTAGAGATCCTCCACGAGGATCTAAACATTCTTGTATCAGGATCTGGATTCGGATCCTCACCAAAATCGAATCGATTCGTCCTTGTCACACACCCAGTCCACCAAGTTTCGGCCGAATCCGGCCATAACATTTTGAGATGTCCTGCTCACAGACAGATGGATGAAAACATAATTCCACTGTCCACCTAACGTGGCCGAGGTCATAAACGGCCATTCAGAAGTTTTGAGAGCGATTGGAACGAGATGCAATGGAGAAGTCCAGTTTGTGCCAAACTGGACAATTCGGAGATTGTACAAATAAATAAATAATTTTCACAAATTAATATTTTTCTGAATGTCTCATATTGATGGTTTGTTGATAAGAAAACTCCATTTGAGAGGACAGTCACCTTCACCAATGGAACACTCAATTTTGGACTCGATTGGCATTAACGAACATTCAAAATATCATTGATGATTCATGTTTCACTCCGAGACACATTTGTTGATGAACTTTTGTCACACGGATACGTTAAAATATTTAATTAACCTCACACTGCCCCCCCCCCTTTGAAATTTGTTTATTATACTTACAGTTCACACCCTCATGCACCATCATTAATGCATTAAATTTGCAAAATGTTTTAATGTACTTTTTCAGTTCTTGATGGAGGATATCAAATTGGGTTGACTGGATAACTTTGAGGAAAAACACACTCACCTGCAAGTCGTCGAGCCTGTGTTCGAATCCCGACCAAGCTTGAAACTCGTCCTGGTGTTTCAGAGGCACAGCGAGTCATTGATGTGTGTTCCGTCCCGCAGATGGACGTGAAACGCAGTCCCGTCTGGCGGAATGAGTTGGTGGACGTTGAGAGGGACACGAATGGTGATCACAGCCTTAAGAGGGACACGATGGGTAATCAGACTTGAGAGGGACATGGTGTGGAATTAGCCTTGAGAAGGACACGATGTGTAATTAATCTTGAGAGGGACACGATGTATAATTAGTCTTGAAAGGGACACGATGTGTAATTAATCTTGAGAGGGACACGATGTGTAATTAGTCTTGAGAAGGACACGATGTGTAATTAATCTTGAGAAGGACACGATGTGTAATTAATCTTGAGAGGGACACGATGTGTAATTAGTCTTGAAAGGGACACGATGTGTAATTAATCTTGAGAGGGACACGATGTGTAATTAATCTTGAGAGGGACACGATGTGTAATTAGTCTTGAGAAGGACACGATGTGTAATTAATCTTGAGAAGGACACGATGTGTAATTAGTCTTGAGAAGGACACGATGTGTAATTAATCTTGAGAAGGACACGATGTGTAATTAATCTTGAGAAGGACACGATGTGTAATTAATCTTGAGAAGGACACGATGTGTAATTAATCTTGAGAGGGACACGATGTGTAATTAGCCTTGAGAGGGACACGATGTGTAATTAATATTGAGAGGGACACGATGTATAATTAGTCTTGAAAGGGACACGATGTGGAATCGCAGCCTTGAGAGGGACACGATGTATAATTAGTCTTGAGAGGGACACGATGTATAATTAGTCTTGAGAGGGACACGATGTATAATTAGTCTTGAGAGGGACACGATGTATAATTAGTCTTGAGAGGGACACGATGTATAATTAGTCTTGAAAGGGACACGATGTGGAATCGCAGCCTTTTTTTTTTTTTTTTGTTGTTTTTTTTTTGTATACCTTGGTCGAGGCTCGTATGAGAGCAAACACACAACTCACAGCAAGGAGGCATGAGACAAGAGGGGCGGGAGTGGAAGGGACAAAACAGTGGGGAACAGACATTAGGTGAACTGTGGAAGGGAGAGGGATGGGGATGGGACGGGGAACATGGCGAAGAGAAGATGGACATTTCAGGGACTTTCAGGAAGAAAAGCAGGAGAAATGAAGGAAGTGGGCTTGGGTGGATTATCGGGGGTAGAAAAGATCGAGGATTTGGATGGGGGAAGATAAGAGGTGGTGGTGAACAGCTGTTTTGAAAGCCTGGAGGGAAGAATGGGAAAGAATAGAGTGAGGAAGTTCATTCCAAAGGCGGGAAAAAAGAGGAATGAAAGAGTGAAGATGAGCAGTGATTCGTGATTTTGGTAGTTTTACCAGAAGGGGGTTGTTGGCGGACCTTGAGCGCCCTGTGGAAATGTGGTGGGGACAAATCGCAGAGAGAGCAGGGGGGGCAAGGCTGGAGAGGAGTCGGTAGAAGACAGAAAGACCACCGACCAACCTGCGGTGATTGAGTGAGAGGCCCAAAGACTCAGCTTCATTGCGGGAGATGCCGATGATCTTAAATGCCCTGGTTTCGACAGCGCAAAGCCGAGAAAGGTGGGAGGCAGGAGCACCAGCCCAGAGGGGAGAGCAGTACTCCATCAGGCTACGGACAAAAGCTTTGTAAGTGGTCAGGAGCTCAAGAGGGCCGAGGAAGGACTTAGCACGACGGAGGATTCCCAGTCGGCGACTGGCTTTTGAGGCGAGGTTGGAAATGTGACTTTCCCAGGAAAGGTCATGGCAGATAGTGAGACCCAGAAGCTTGAAAGAAAAGACTTCTTCCAGAGGATTGTTGAGAAAGTGGATGAGGGGTTTTGTTAACGGTCCTTTCGAAGAGACATAGTGAGAGTGTGAGATTTGTCTGGATTGAAAGACATGTTCCACGTGTTGGACCAGTTTGTGATTTTATCCAGATCTGCAGTGAGTGAAGAAGCTGCTGCTTGCCGGTCTGAGGGATGACAGATGGTACCGCAGAGGGTGGAGTCGTCGGCAAAGAGAAATAGAGGATTTTCCAGAGAGTCCGAGAGATCATTGATGAAAACCAGAAAAAGAACAAGGCCCAGAACGCTACCTTGAGGAACTCCAGCCTGGACAGGAAGAGGGGATGAAAGAACTCCATTTAGGGCCACATGTTGACTGCGACAGGAGAGGAAGTCTGCGAGCCATGAGTGGAGATGGCCTTGAATACCATGGGAAGAGAGTTTGGTGAGTAGTGCAGGGTGCCAGACTGTGTCAAAAGCACGTGATATGTCCAGGGATACGGCTCGGATTTCCTGTCTGGCATTGAGGACCTCCATCCATTGATGGGAGAGCAGAAGCAGCATATCCAGGGTAGAGTGACCTGGTCTGAAACCAAATTGATGATTGGAAATCAAGCCATTGGAGAAGAGGAAAGATTTCATATCTGAGGCGATGATGGATTCCATCACCTTGCTGATGATTGGGAGAAGGCTGATTGGTCTGTAGTTACAGGGATCTGTTTTTGCACCTTTTTATGCAGGGCAGTGATGTTAGCAGATTTCCAAGCAGATGGCAGATGACCTTGGGCAAATGAGAGGGTGAATAGAACAGAGAGAGGGTGAGCAAGAGCAGAAGAGCAGGCTTTGAGGACACGTGGGCTGATGCCGTCTGGACCGGTTGCAGAATCTGACTCGAGGTTTGAAAGCAAGCTCTCCACCTTGTCAGGAGAAAAGGATACAGAGTCCAGGGACAGTTGGGTGCGACTGGGTAAAGTGGGTTGAGATAGTGATGGGTTTAGGACACAAGATTTAGCTGCAAACACCGAGTTTAGACATTCAGCTTTTTCACGTGTGGTATCAGCAGTGCGGCCATTTGAGGTAAGGGAGGGGATGGAGGGGGAACATACACCAGAAACAGATTTGATTAAACGCCACCAGGATTTTGAGGAGGGAGAGAGGTTTGAGAGTTCAGACTTGAGATGAGAAAGATGTTGTTTTCTGGCTCTCCTGAGGGTAGATACACACTTGTTCTGAGCTTTATGGAAGAAACTGAGATTGCCCTCAGTTGGGTTTGCTTTCCATGAGGCAAAGGCAAGTTGTTTCAGGACAACTGCCTCACTACAAACTTCAGTGAACCAAGGGCGGGAGGAAGGGTAGGACTACTGACGACGAGAGGGGATGAATCTGTGCATGAGGGAGAGCAAGTTTCTTTGAAAGAATTCCCAGGATGAGTTGATGTTTGAGAAAGTAGCGATAGGAGACCAGTCTATAAGTTTGATGGCTGCTTGGAGATCTGCCAGTCGGCTTGCGTGAAATGCCAGACTCGACGGCAGTGAGGTGGTTCTCTGATAACAGCCAGAGAGATGTCCACTTTGACAAGGACGTGGTCAGAAAAACCGATTGGAGCGGAAGGAAGAGCAGCAGATATTGTCAGGGAAATTTGTCAAAATCAGATCCAGAAGAGATGGAGTACCATTGGTTGAGATCCGGGTCGGGAAGTTGACTGATTGAGTCAGTCCCAATGAGTCACAGAAAGCTTTTGCTGAGGTGCCATGACAGGTGAGAGAGGTACCCACACCGAACCAACTGGCATGATGACAATTGAAGTCGCCACATATGAGGAAGAGAGAGTTTGGATGAGAAGATAGAAGTTGGTCCATGTTTTCAGATAGTGAGGTGTAGATGGATTCATCACTGCTAGGTGGACGGTACAGTACACATATAAACATGAGGTGGGAGTGGAGGGAAGCCATAGCCAGAGGTATTCCTGGGGGTGTGGGGGAGTGAGGGCAGTGCATGGAGAGTGAGGAATGGAGTCTTTGATGAAGAGATCAACTCCTCCACCAGGGCGAGGCTCAGGTCTGTCAAACTGGAGGAGGGAGTAACCAGGGAGAGATACTTGGGAGTCAGACACATCTTTGGGGAGGAAAGTTTCTGTTTGGCAGATTATGTCTGGTTTGTCAGTGGAAACCTGTCTGGAAAGTTGTGAAAGGTTTGAGCGAAGGCACCGGATATTTGAGGTCCATACTTTTAATGAAGAGGTAGGGGAGCAGGCTTTGGGTGCTGGGATGGGGGGGAGGGGGAGGGTTGTTGAAAGAGTGTGGGGGGTTGCAGAATAGCTCGGGGAGGGGGCCGAATGAGGAGGAGAAAAGGCTCTGTGGTGCTCGTGGAGAGGGGGGAAAAGAGAGGGAGAAGAAGGCAGTTGAGGGTTTGAAGAGGTGGAGTGAAGAGATGGAGGTGAGAGGGCAGTGGAAGGAGGCAGCTTTGTGGATGGGAGGGGGGAAACTTTGGGAAGGATAAGTGAGGGGGATGAAGGGTGGGAGAAAAGTGAGGGGGGGAGTTTTTGAGAGAGGTGAGAGGGAGGATTGGAGGGAGAAGTGTGGGATGGTTGCTTTGAGAGTGAGGGGTGAGAGGAGTGAGTTGGCACTGAAGTTGGAAAAATTGAATGGTTGATGGAAAAGCGAACATTCATAGCAAACTGGGGATTTTAAAAGTTTTAGTTCAGAGATGCGATTTAACACAATTTTTAATGGATGCAATAAAGGCGAATTCAGAGAATGGAGAGAAGAAACACTGTAACAGTTGGATTTTTTCGGCATGGTATGAAGGAAAGGTCGAATTGAGAGCAGTCTGTTTCAATAGCAGAAGAGTAGTGCATTATGATACAGTAAAGAGAACCACATGTGTGAAAGAGGAAGACGAAGCATTATAAGAGATCGTATTTGTTATTATTATTAATGTTTGAGAGAGTTTTCAACAGATGAGGTCATGGAAGTGTTGTAGAAAAAATAGAGGAAGAAGAAGAGGAAGAAGAAGAGGAGATGAAGAAGGAGAAGAAGAAGCAGAAGAAGAATCGGAGAAAGGTTGCGTTTTTTTTTTAATATAAGATAAGAAATAGTGATTAGTTGGGAGGGATGGGGGACGTTAAAAAGTGGGAAAGATCGAAATTGAAGATAATGGGGAGAAAAAACAAATAAACACGATCGTACACCGAGGGGAACAAAGGGTAGGCCTCAAGCACCCAGTAAGACAAGTTCGACGAAATCTCACAAAATAGCACGATTTTTGAAACAAAACCGAACTGGGAACACACAGTAAAGGCTCGGTCACACCTTGACGTTTTAGCCAGCGATGGCAACGTGTTAAAATTTATGTAAAACGCTGGCTTACGTTGAACTTTTGATGTTTTTTTTTAAAGATTCGGACGTATTCATAGCGACTTGGTCTTATGTATAACGCATTGGTAACTACACAGAATGTTTCGTTGTGTTATAGATAACTTATACCAACGAATGCTGAACCTGTTGTCGGCCTACACAACCGATGCCCAACGATAGTCTAACTTAGGCAGAGCGCGTTGCACGCATCGCCGACGATGTCGTGACGTAGCCTATTAAAAGGCTGACGCACAACGATTCGAATCATAACTGCCGTAGAAATGGAAGGGTCAAAATCGCGGTCACACCTTGGCGATCTTGCCAGCGTATGCCGACGTAACAAAAAGTGTGTCTAAAACGTTGGGGCACGTCGAATACGGTATGAGTAAGTTTGGTATACGTGAGTAGAACGCTAAAGTACGCTATCATAAGTCGTAGTAAGTAGAGTACGTCAAGAAATTTTGAACATGTTCAAAATTTTACGACGTACTCGGCGTATGACACACGTTCCGCATGCAATGGGGATACGTTTTACACACGATATGTGGACGCTTACACACGTCCACAAAGGCTACTTATAAGCTACTCATCAGTCGAAACATGTCGCGGTAATGTCTTTTTTACGCGAAACTTATTTCTAATTTATGTTTGACGTGCTTTGAACCAATTCTTTACGTAGTCCCAACACACATCGACGTATGTAGACGTATTCCAATGACGTCTTCCGGTCGACAAAAAAAAAAAACTTAACGTGTTTCTAGGTTACAACTGCCATATAAAGACGTGTTCCCAGCGGTTTTGGGAATTGGTATATAAAAATGGTGTTCATAAAAGGGGAACCCAACAGTGTTTTCGAGTCCTTTTTGAGTCGATGTCCATGTCAGCAGTAACAGTATCAGTATCAGTATCAGTATTAGTATTAGTATTAGTATTAGTATTAGTAGTAGTTTGTTCATGTTGGCAGTAGTAGGTGGGTGTGAGGGGGAGGGTGTGGGTTATGATGGATCCTCCTTGCGTCCGCGTGTCCACGGGTAGGTTCATAGTCTGCCACTCAACGATTTAAATGGCTGCATCTCCACTATTGAAAGTAGACGCTTGCGCTCAACAATTGGATTTTTTTACACTCAACGACTTTTAAACGGTACCACTCAGCTAGTTTCATTGTTTACAATGAACGATTTAAATTGCTGTCACTCGCCTTTGTTTTTTGTTTTTGTTTTTTTTTTTTGACGCTGGGGTTTGGAAATTTGAAGCGTTTCTTCTGAACGTGTTAAAACGCTCAAACTCGACTATTTTAAATAGACGCTGCCGATGGACAATTGGAATCATAGCCAAGCTAGACATCGAAGTGTGAACATCCTCGTCATGCCCAAGAAAAGTTTGAAGAATGCTGCAAATAAGTGTCCTGCCCGTGGCCGTGGACGCTGACGCAAGGACGATCCATTATACCGACGTCTTTCAGCCTATGAGTAACTTAAAAGTAACGTCTGTCGATGTGTGGCAACGATCGCGTAACGTGCCAACAACACGTTAATCATAGGTTAGAAATAAGTTTCGGGTACGCTAAACATTACCTCGGCGTGTCTCAACTTATGATTAACTTACAAGTAGCAGGTGTTGACGTCTGTCAACGATCGCAGACCGTGCATACAACTTGTGGCCAGCGTAGCGGAACGTGTGAGTCATACGCCGGCATATCTCGTGAAATTTCAAGCATGAAAAAATTTGAGGACAACCGAAAAGTACAACGTTTAAAGCCAACGTACTACGACGTATGGCAACGTGCTCTCAATGTTATGAAAACTTACCCATAACGTATTCAACGTGTGCCAGCGTTTTAGAAAAAAAATTCAAAAATCGGCATACGTTGGCTAAAACGTCAAGGTGTGACCGGGCCTTAACATGTAGGTGCGAAAAATAAACAGTTAAAACGGGACAGACAACGACCGGAAACTGAACTTTGAGATCGTCAGCAGGGAGCCCCGAAGGAGACCTGCCAGCGCTCCAAACACAGAACCGGAAATCTTGAGAGGGACACGATGTGTAATCAAACTTGAGAGGGACATAATGTGGAATTAGCCTTGAGAGGGACACGATGTGTAATAATCTTGAAAGGGACACGATGTGTAATTAGCCTTGAGAGGGATACGATGTGTAATTAGCCTTGAGAAGGACATGATGTGTAATTAGCCTTGAGAGGGACACGATGTGTAATTAGTCTTGAGAGGGACACGATGTGGAATTAGCCTTGAGAAGGACACGATGTGTAATTAGCCTTGAGAAGGACATGATGTGTAATTAGCCTTGAGAGGGACACGATGTGTAATTAGTCTTGAGAGGGACACGATGTGGAATTAGCCTTGAGAAGGACACGATGTGTAATTAGCCTTGAGAGGAACACGATGTGTAATTAGCCTTGAGAGGGACACGATGTGTAATTCATCTTGAGAGGGACACGATGTGTAATTAACCTTGAGAAGGACACGATGTGTAATTAACTTGAGAGGGACACGATGTGTAATTAATCTTGAGAAGGACACGATGTGGAATTAGCCTTGAGAGGGACACGATGTGTAATAATCTTGAAAGGAACACGATGTGTAATTAGCCTTGAGAGGGATACGATGTGTAATTAGCCTTGAGAAGGACATGATGTGTAATTAGCCTTGAGAGGGACACGATGTGTAATTAGTCTTGAGAGGGACACGATGTGGAATTAGCCTTGAGAAGGACACGATGTGTAATTAGCCTTGAGAGGAACACGATGTGTAATTAGCCTTGAGAGGGACACGATGTGTAATTCATCTTGAGAGGGACACGATGTGTAATTAACCTTGAGAAGGACACGATGTGTAATTAACTTGAGAGGGACACGATGTGTAATTAATCTTGAGAAGGACACGATGTGTAATTAGCCTTGAGAGGGACACGATGTGTAATTAATCTTGAGAGGGACACGATGTGTAATTAGCTTTGAGAGGGACACGATGTGTAATTAATCTTGAGAGGGACACGATGTGTAATTAATCTTGAGAAGGACACGATGTGTAATTAGCCTTGAGAGGGACACAATGTGTAATTAATCTTGAGAGGGACACGATGTGTAATTAGCCTTGAGAGACAACGATGTGTAATTAACCTTGAGAGGGACACGATGTGTAATTAATCTTGAGAGGGACACGATGTGTAATTAATCTTGAGAGGGACACGATGTGTAATTAATCTTGAGAGGGACACGATGTGTAATTAGCCTTGAGAGGGACACGATGTGTAATTAGCCTTGAGAGGGACACGATGTGTAATTAACCTTGAGAGGGACACGATGTGTAATTAATCTTGAGAGGGACACGATGTGTAATTAATCTTGAGAGGGACACGATGTGTAATTAACCTTGAGAGGGACACGATGTGTAATTAACCTTGAGAGGGACACGATGTGTAATTAACCTTGAGAGGGACAAGATGTGTAATTAGCCTTGAGAGGGACACGATGTGTAATTAACCTTGAGAGGGACACGATGTGTAATTAATCTTGAGAGGGACACGATGTGTAATTAACCTTGAGAGGGACACGATGTGTAATTAACCTTGAGAGGGACACGATGTGTAATTAATCTTGAGAGGGACACGATGTGTAATTAGCCTTGAGAGGGACACGATGTGTAATTAACCTTGAGAGGGACATGATGTGTAATTCATCTTGAGAGGGACACGATGTGTAATTAACCTTGAGAGGGAGACGATGTGTAATTAGCCTTGAGAGGGACATGATGTGTAATTAATCTTGAGAGGGACACGATGTGTAATTAACCTTGAGAGGGACACGATGTGTAATTAGCCTTGAGAGGGACACGATGTGTAATTAATCTTGAGAGGGACACGATGTGTAATTAGCCTTGAGAGGGACACGATGTGTAATTAACCTTGAGAGGAACACGATGTGTAATTAGCCTTGAGAGGGACACGATGTGTAATTAATCTTGAGAGGGACACGATGTGTAATTAGCCTTGAGAGGGACATAATGTGGAATTAGCCTTGAGAGGGACACGATGTGTAATAATCTTGAAAGGGACACGATGTGTAATTAGCCTTGAGAGGGATACGATGTGTAATTAGCCTTGAGAAGGACATGATGTGTAATTAGCCTTGAGAGGGACACGATGTGTAATTAGTCTTGAGAGGGACACGATGTGGAATTAGCCTTGAGAAGGACACGATGTGTAATTAGCCTTGAGAAGGACATGATGTGTAATTAGCCTTGAGAGGGACACGATGTGTAATTAGTCTTGAGAGGGACACGATGTGGAATTAGCCTTGAGAAGGACACGATGTGTAATTAGCCTTGAGAGGAACACGATGTGTAATTAGCCTTGAGAGGGACACGATGTGTAATTCATCTTGAGAGGGACACGATGTGTAATTAACCTTGAGAAGGACACGATGTGTAATTAACTTGAGAGGGACACGATGTGTAATTAATCTTGAGAAGGACACGATGTGGAATTAGCCTTGAGAGGGACACGATGTGTAATAATCTTGAAAGGGACACGATGTGTAATTAGCCTTGAGAGGGATACGATGTGTAATTAGCCTTGAGAAGGACATGATGTGTAATTAGCCTTGAGAGGGACACGATGTGTAATTAGTCTTGAGAGGGACACGATGTGGAATTAGCCTTGAGAAGGACACGATGTGTAATTAGCCTTGAGAGGAACACGATGTGTAATTAGCCTTGAGAGGGACACGATGTGTAATTCATCTTGAGAGGGACACGATGTGTAATTAACCTTGAGAAGGACACGATGTGTAATTAACTTGAGAGGGACACGATGTGTAATTAATCTTGAGAAGGACACGATGTGTAATTAGCCTTGAGAGGGACACGATGTGTAATTAATCTTGAGAGGGACACGATGTGTAATTAGCTTTGAGAGGGACACGATGTGTAATTAATCTTGAGAGGGACACGATGTGTAATTAATCTTGAGAAGGACACGATGTGTAATTAGCCTTGAGAGGGACACAATGTGTAATTAATCTTGAGAGGGACACGATGTGTAATTAGCCTTGAGAGACAACGATGTGTAATTAACCTTGAGAGGGACACGATGTGTAATTAATCTTGAGAGGGACACGATGTGTAATTAATCTTGAGAGGGACACGATGTGTAATTAATCTTGAGAGGGACACGATGTGTAATTAGCCTTGAGAGGGACACGATGTGTAATTAGCCTTGAGAGGGACACGATGTGTAATTAACCTTGAGAGGGACACGATGTGTAATTAATCTTGAGAGGGACACGATGTGTAATTAATCTTGAGAGGGACACGATGTGTAATTAACCTTGAGAGCGACACGATGTGTAATTAACCTTGAGAGGGACACGATGTGTAATTAACCTTGAGAGGGACAAGATGTGTAATTAGCCTTGAGAGGGACACGATGTGTAATTAACCTTGAGAGGGACACGATGTGTAATTAATCTTGAGAGGGACACGATGTGTAATTAACCTTGAGAGGGACACGATGTGTAATTAACCTTGAGAGGGACACGATGTGTAATTAATCTTGAGAGGGACACGATGTGTAATTAGCCTTGAGAGGGACACGATGTGTAATTAACCTTGAGAGGGACATGATGTGTAATTCATCTTGAGAGGGACACGATGTGTAATTAACCTTGAGAGGGAGACGATGTGTAATTAGCCTTGAGAGGGACATGATGTGTAATTAATCTTGAGAGGGACACGATGTGTAATTAACCTTGAGAGGGACACGATGTGTAATTAGCCTTGAGAGGGACACGATGTGTAATTAATCTTGAGAGGGACACGATGTGTAATTAGCCTTGAGAGGGACACGATGTGTAATTAACCTTGAGAGGAACACGATGTGTAATTAATCTTGAGAGGGACACGATGTGTAATTAATCTTGAGAGGGACACGATGTGTAATTAGCCTTGAGAGGGACACGATGTGTAATTAATCTTGAGAGGGACACGATGTGTAATTAATCTTGAGAAGGACACGATGTGTAATTAGCCTTGAGAGGGACACGATGTGTAATTAATCTTGAGAAGGACACGATGTGTAATTAATCTTGAGAGGGACACGATGTGGAATTAGCCTTGAGAAGGACACGATGTGTAATTAGCCTTGAGAGGAACACGATGTGTAATTAGCCTTGAGAGGGACACGATGTGTAATTCATCTTGAGAGGGACACGATGTGTAATTAACCTTGAGAAGGACACGATGTGTAATTAACTTGAGAGGGACACGATGTGTAATTAATCTTGAGAAGGACACGATGTGTAATTAGCCTTGAGAGGGACACGATGTGTAATTAATCTTGAGAGGGACACGATGTGTAATTAGCTTTGAGAGGGACACGATGTGTAATTAATCTTGAGAGGGACACGATGTGTAATTAATCTTGAGAAGGACACGATGTGTAATTAGCCTTGAGAGGGACACAATGTGTAATTAATCTTGAGAGGGACACGATGTGTAATTAGCCTTGAGAGACAACGATGTGTAATTAACCTTGAGAGGGACACGATGTGTAATTAATCTTGAGAGGGACACGATGTGTAATTAATCTTGAGAGGGACACGATGTGTAATTAATCTTGAGAGGGACACGATGTGTAATTAGCCTTGAGAGGGACACGATGTGTAATTAGCCTTGAGAGGGACACGATGTGTAATTAACCTTGAGAGGGACACGATGTGTAATTAATCTTGAGAGGGACACGATGTGTAATTAATCTTGAGAGGGACACGATGTGTAATTAACCTTGAGAGGGACACGATGTGTAATTAACCTTGAGAGGGACACGATGTGTAATTAACCTTGAGAGGGACAAGATGTGTAATTAGCCTTGAGAGGGACACGATGTGTAATTAACCTTGAGAGGGACACGATGTGTAATTAATCTTGAGAGGGACACGATGTGTAATTAACCTTGAGAGGGACACGATGTGTAATTAACCTTGAGAGGGACACGATGTGTAATTAATCTTGAGAGGGACACGATGTGTAATTAGCCTTGAGAGGGACACGATGTGTAATTAACCTTGAGAGGGACATGATGTGTAATTCATCTTGAGAGGGACACGATGTGTAATTAACCTTGAGAGGGAGACGATGTGTAATTAGCCTTGAGAGGGACATGATGTGTAATTAATCTTGAGAGGGACACGATGTGTAATTAACCTTGAGAGGGACACGATGTGTAATTAGCCTTGAGAGGGACACGATGTGTAATTAATCTTGAGAGGGACACGATGTGTAATTAGCCTTGAGAGGGACACGATGTGTAATTAACCTTGAGAGGAACACGATGTGTAATTAATCTTGAGAGGGACACGATGTGTAATTAATCTTGAGAGGGACACGATGTGTAATTAGCCTTGAGAGGGACACGATGTGTAATTAATCTTGAGAGGGACACGATGTGTAATTAATCTTGAGAAGGACACGATGTGTAATTAGCCTTGAGAGGGACACGATGTGTAATTAATCTTGAGAGTGACACGATGTGTAATTAGCTTTGAGAGGGACACGATGTGTAATTAATCTTGAGAGGGACACGATGTGTAATTAATCTTGAGAAGGACACGATGTGTAATTAGCCTTGAGAGGGACACGATGTGTAATTAATCTTGAGAGGGACACGATGTGTAATTAGCCTTGAGAGGGACACGATGTGTAATTAACCTTGAGAGGGACACGATGTGTAATTAATCTTGAGAGGGACACGATGTGTAATTAATCTTGAGAGGGACACGATGTGTAATTAATCTTGAGAGGGACACGATGTGTAATTAGCCTTGAGAGGGACACGATGTGTAATTAGCCTTGAGAGGGACACGATGTGTAATTAACCTTGAGAGGGACACGATGTGTAATTAATCTTGAGAGGGACACGATGTGTAATTAATCTTGAGAGGGACACGATGTGTAATTAATCTTGAGAGGGACACGATGTGTAATTAGCCTTGAGAGGGACACGATGTGTAATTAGCCTTGAGAGGGACACGATGTGTAATTAACCTTGAGAGGGACACGATGTGTAATTAATCTTGAGAGGGACACGATGTGTAATTAATCTTGAGAAGGACACGATGTGTAATTAACCTTGAGAGGGACACGATGTGTAATTAACCTTGAGAGGGACACGATGTGTAATTAACCTTGAGAGGGACACGATGTGTAATTAGCCTTGAGAGGGACACGATGTGTAATTAACCTTGAGAGGGACACGATGTGTAATTAATCTTGAGAGGGACACGATGTGTAATTAACCTTGAGAGGGACACGATGTGTAATTAACCTTGGGAGGGACACAATGTGTAATTAATCTTGAGAGGGACACGATGTGTAATTAGCCTTGAGAGGGACACGATGTGTAATTAACCTTGAGAGGGACACGATGTGTAATTAATCTTGAGAGGGACACGATGTGTAATTAACCTTGAGAGGGACACGATGTGTAATTAATCTTGAGAGGGATAGATGTGTAATTAACCTTGAGAGGGACACGATGTGTAATTAGCCTTGAGAGGGACATGATGTGTAATTAATCTTGAGAGGGACACGATGTGTAATTAACCTTGAGAGGGACACGATGTGTAATTAGCCTTGAGAGGGACACGATGTGTAATTAATCTTGAGAGGGACACGATGTGTAATTAGCCTTGAGAGGGACACGATGTGTAATTAGCCTTGAGAGGGACACGATGTGTAATTAACCTTGAGAGGGACACGATGTGTAATTAATCTTGAGAGGGACACGATGTGTAATTAATCTTGAGAGGGACACGATGTGTAATTAGCCTTGAGATGGACACGATGTGTAATTAATCTTGAGAGGGACACGATGTGTAATTAATCTTGAGAGGGACACGATGTGTAATTAATCTTGAGAGGGACACGATGTGTAATTAACCTTGAGAGGGACACGATGTGTAATTAATCTTGAGAGGGACACGATGTGTAATTAATCTTGAGAGGGACACGATGTGTAATTAATCTTGAGAAGGACACGATGTGTAATTAGCCTTGAGAGGGACACGATGTGTAATTAATCTTGAGAGGGACACGATGTGTAATTAGCCTTGAGAGGGACACGATGTGTAATTAACCTTGAGAGGGACACGATGTGTAATTAATCTTGAGAGGGACACGATGTGTAATTAAGCTTGAGAGGGACACGATGTGTAATTAATCTTGAGAGGGACACGA
Source organism: Eptatretus burgeri (assembly GCF_056783735.1). NCBI lineage: Eukaryota > Metazoa > Chordata > Myxini > Myxiniformes > Myxinidae > Eptatretus > Eptatretus burgeri. The sequence goes on along the minus strand of NC_140961.1, from coordinate 13,741,773 downwards.
TGTGTAATTAGCCTTGAGAGGGACACGATGTGTAATTAGCCTTGAGAGGGACACGATGTGTAATTAACCTTGAGAGGGACACGATGTGTAATTAATCTTGAGAGGGACACGATGTGTAATTAATCTTGAGAGGGACACGATGTGTAATTAATCGTGAGAGGGACACGATGTGTAATTAATCTTGAGAGGGACACGATGTGTAATTAATCTTGAGAGGGACACGATGTGTAATTAGCCTTGAGAGGGACACGATGTGTAATTAGCCTTGAGAGGGACACGATGTGTAATTAACCTTGAGAGGGACACGATGTGTAATTAACCTTGAGAGGGACACGATGTGTAATTAATCTTGAGAGGGACACGATGTGTAATTAATCTTGAGAGGGACACGATGTGTAATTAATCTTGAGAGGGACACGATGTGTAATTAGCCTTGAGAGGGACACGATGTGTAATTAGCCTTGAGAGGGACACGATGTGTAATTAATCTTGAGAGGGACACGATGTGTAATTAACCTTGAGAGGGACACGATGTGTAATTAATCTTGAGAGGGACACGATGTGTAATTAATCTTGAGAGGGACACGATGTGTAATTAATCTTGAGAGGGACACGATGTGTAATTAGCCTTGAGAGGGACACGATGTGTAATTAGCCTTGAGAGGGACACGATGTGTAATTAACCTTGAGAGGGACACGATGTGTAATTAACCTTGAGAGGGACACGATGTGTAATTAATCTTGAGAGGGACACGATGTGTAATTAACCTTGAGAGGGACACGATGTGTAATTAGCCTTGAGAGGGACAAGATGTGTAATTAATCTTGAGAGGGACACGATGTGTAATTAACCTTGAGAGGGACACGATGTGTAATTAGCCTTGAGAGGGACACGATGTGTAATTAATCTTGAGAGGGACACGATGTGTAATTAGCCTTGAGAGGGACACGATGTGTAATTAACCTTGAGAGGGACACGATGTGTAATTAATCTTGAGAGGGACACGATGTGTAATTAATCTTGAGAGGGACACGATGTGTAATTAGCCTTGAGAGGGACACGATGTGTAATTAACCTTGAGAGGGACACGATGTGTAATTAATCTTGAGAGGGACATGATGTGTAATTAACCTTGAGAGGGACACGATGTGTAATTAATCTTGAGAGGGACACGATGTGTAATTAACCTTGAGAGGGACACGATGTGTAATTAACCTTGAGAGGGACACGATGTGTAATTAATCTTGAGAGGGACACGATGTGTAATTAAACTTGAGAGGGACACGATGTGTAATTAATCTTGAGAAGGACACGATGTGTAATTAGCCTTGAGAGGGACACGATGTGTAATTAATCTTGAGAGGGACACGATGTGTAATTAGCCTTGAGAGGGACACGATGTGTAATTAACCTTGAGAGGGAAACGATGTGTAATTAATCTTGAGAGGGACACGATGTGTAATTAATCTTGAGAGGGACACGATGTGTAATTAATCTTGAGAGGGACACGATGTGTAATTAGCCTTGAGAGGGACACGATGTGTAATTAACCTTGAGAGGGACACGATGTGTAATTAATCTTGAGAGGGACACGATGTGTAATTAACCTTGAGAGGGACACGATGTGTAATTAATCTTGAGAGGGACACGATGTGTAATTAACCTTGAGAGGGACACGATGTGTAATTAGCCTTGAGAGGGACATGATGTGTAATTAATCTTGAGAGGGACACGATGTGTAATTAACCTTGAGAGGGACACGATGTGTAATTAGCCTTGAGAGGGACACGATGTGTAATTAATCTTGAGAGGGACACGATGTGTAATTAGCCTTGAGAGGGACACGATGTGTAATTAACCTTGAGAGGGACACGATGTGTAATTAATCTTGAGAGGGACACGATGTGTAATTAGCCTTGAGAGGGACACGATGTGTAATTAACCTTGAGAGGGACACGATGTGTAATTAATCTTGAGAGGGACACGATGCGTAATTAACCTTGAGAGGGACACGATGTGTAATTAAGCTTGAGAGGGACATGATGTGTAATTAACCTTGAGAGGGACATGATGTGTAATTAGCCTTGAGAGGGACATGATGTGTAATTAATCTTGAGAGGGACACGTTGTGTAAATTAACCTTGAGAGGGACACGATGTGTAATTAGCCTTGAGAGGGACACGATGTGTAATTAATCTTGAGACGGACACGATGTGTAATTAGCCTTGAGAGGGACACGATGTGTAATTAACCTTGAGAGGGACACGATGTGTAATTAACCTTGAGAGGGACACGATGTGTAATTAACCTTGAGAGGGACACGATGTGTAATTAGCCTTGAGAGGTACACGATGTGTAATTAATCTTGAGAGGGACACGATGTGTAATTAATCTTGAGAAGGACACGATGTGTAATTAGCCTTGAGAGGGACACGATGTGTAATTAATCTTGAGAGGGACACGATGTGTAATTAGCTTTGAGAGGGACACGATGTGTAATTAATCTTGAGAGGGACACGATGTGTAATTAATCTTGAGAAGGACACGATGTGTAATTAGCCTTGAGAGGGACACGATGTGTAATTAATCTTGAGAGGGACACGATGTGTAATTAGTCTTGAGAGGGACACGATGTGTAATTAACCTTGAGAGGGACACGATGTGTAATTAATCTTGAGAGGGACACGATGTGTAATTAATCTTGAGAGGGACACGATGTGTAATTAATCTTGAGAGGGACACGATGTGTAATTAGCCTTGAGAGGGACACGATGTGTAATTAGCCTTGAGAGGGACACGATGTGTAATTAACCTTGAGAGGGACACGATGTGTAATTAATCTTGAGAGGGACACGATGTGTAATTAATCTTGAGAGGGACACGATGTGTAATTAATCTTGAGAGGGACACGATGTGTAATTAATCTTGAGAGGGACACGATGTGTAATTAGCCTTGAGAGGGACACGATGTGTTATTAGCCTTGAGAGGGACACGATGTGTAATTAACCTTGAGAGGGACACGATGTGTAATTAATCTTGAGAGGGACACGATGTGTAATTAACCTTGAGAGGGACACGATGTGTAATTAACCTTGAGAGGGACACGATGTGTAATTAATCTTGAGAGGGACACGATGTGTAATTATCCTTGAGAGGGACACGATGTGTAATTAACCTTGAGAGGGACACGATGTGTAATTAATCTTGAGAGGGACATGATGTGTAATTAACCTTGAGAGGGACACGATGTGTAATTAAGCTTGAGAGGGACACGATGTGTAATTAACCTTGAGAGGGACATGATGTGTAATTAGCCTTGAGAGGGACAAGATGTGTAATTAATCTTGAGAGGGACACGATGTGTAATTAACCTTGAGAGGGACACGATGTGTAATTAGCCTTGAGAGGGACACGATGTGTAATTAATCTTGAGAGGGACACGATGTGTAATTAGCCTTGAGAGGGACACGATGTGTAATTAACCTTGAGAGGGACACGATGTGTAATTAATCTTGAGAGGGACACGATGTGTAATTAATCTTGAGAGGGACACGATGTGTAATTAGCCTTGAGAGGGACACGATGTGTAATTAATCTTGAGAGGGACACGATGTGTAATTAATCTTGAGAAGGACATGATGTGTAATTAGCCTTGAGAGGGACACGATGTGTAATTAATCTTGAGAGGGACACGATGTGTAATTTGCTTTGAGAGGGACACGATGTGTAATTAATCTTGAGAGGGACACGATGTGTAATTAATCTTGAGAAGGACACGATGTGTAATTAGCCTTGAGAGGGACACGATGTGTAATTAATCTTGAGAGGGACACGATGTGTAATTAGCCTTGAGAGGGACACGATGTGTAATTAACCTTGAGAGGGACACGATGTGTAATTAATCTTGAGAGGGACACGATGTGTAATTAATCTTGAGAGGGACACGATGTGTAATTAATCTTGAGAGGGACACGATGTGTAATTACCTTGAGAGGGACACGATGTGTAATTAGCCTTGAGAGGGACACGATGTGTAATTAGCCTTGAGAGGGACACGATGTGTAATTAACCTTGAGAGGGACACGATGTGTAATTAATCTTGAGAGGGACACGATGTGTAATTAATCTTGAGAGGGCAAAGATGTGTCATTAACCTTGAGAGGGACACGATGTGTAATTAGCCTTGAGAGGGACACGATGTGTAATTAACCTTGAGAGGGACACGATGTGTTATTAGCCTTGAGAGGGACATGATGTGTAATAAACTTGAGAGGGACACGATGTGTAATTTACCTTGAGAGGGACACGATGTGTAATTAGCCTTGAGAGGGACACGATGTGTAATTAATCTTGAGAGGGACACGATGTGTAATTAACCTTGAGAGGGACACTATGTGTAATTAATCTTGAGAGGGACACGATGTGTAATTAACCTTGAGAGGGACACGATGTGTAATTAACCTTGAGAGGGACACGATGTGTAATTGACCTTGAGAGGGACACGATGTGTAATTGACCTTGAGAGGGACACGATGTGTAATTAACCTTGAGAGGGACACGATGTGTAATTAACCTTGAGAGGAACACGATGTGTAATTAAGCTTGAGAGGGACACGATGTGTAATTAACCTTGAGAGGGACACGATGTGTAATTAACCTTGAGAGGGACACGATGTGTAATTAACCTTGAGAGGGACACGATGTGTAATTAACCTTGAGAGGGACACGATGTGTAATTAACCTTGAGAGGAACACGATGTGTAATTAACCTTGAGAGGGACACGATGTGTAATTAACCTTGAGAGGGACACGATGTGTAATTAACCTTGAGAGGGACACGATGTGTAATTAACCTTGAGAGGGACACGATGTGTAATTAACCTTGAGAGGGACACGTGTTGGAATCGGGGCCTTCATTGTGGTTTGTTTTCCGAAGAGAAAAGCAGATCGGAAACGTTTTCCAAATCTCGTGGGATATCCATATCGGGTTCTGGATTGTTTTATTGTTTCATTGTTTTTTTTTTCAAGGTCTTTCACTCTTCGTTTCCTCAACACCGGTAATTCTAATCTTGGGAGTTTATTATTAAGCTCGACTGCAGGCATTTCCATTTTACCTTTTCCAATTTTATTCCTCTCGCTGAACTTCACATTAAGAAAGCGAAGATGAAAATTATTTTTTTTTTATTTTACCTCCATTTGTTTCATGCATGAATTTCGGTCTTCGTCGGCTCGAGGAACAGCTTCGGTAAATTAATAAACAAAAACGTTTGTCTTCTTGTGGTTTCATGTGGCGGGAAAAAGTGAACGTCGGGTCCGCGCGGTTTGTCGCTCGTCAGGGTACTCGATCCTCGTCCACGTCGCCGCTCGATCCTCGTCCGCTACGTGTCATCGCGCACGGATCGGCAGAATGTTTTCGGACCGTGCCGCCAAGTCGGGTGGCCCGGATCCCGGCCCGGAAGGACAGACGATCCATCGAGCCGAGACCCGGAGCCCGGTTCGGGGATCCCGCTTCGTCGTGTCCCGACGCTCGTTCTGCCGTCCGTACGCACACCTGTACGCCGTGCGCTTGGCACTCATGCGGCCCGTGCTCGCGTCAAGCGCCCGCACCACGTGGGGTCAGTTCCTCGATCCCAATTACATTCCTTCAGCCGAATGGTGTCGAACTGGAGGTGGAATGACTCTCTGACCTTGTACCTGTCGCCCTCTCGACTCCCCCCCCCCCCAAATGACCCGACACCTGGTTTAGTCGGTCGTTATCCTCCCCTCTCCTCCGTTCCTTCATTCCTCCGTCGGGGATTCCCCTTTGTTTACGGATGTGACGTCACTCATTAGGGGTACCGCATGATCTGGCGGGAAAGAAGGGAGGAAGGGACCCTGGGGTGGGGTCAAAAGGTCAAATTCTGATAAATGCTTTTCGGGGAACATTCTGGACATTTCTTTTAATGAAACTTTGTATGTGGAGTCAACATTGGGAGAAGCATGAAATATGTAACGATTTTTTTTTGATTTGACCCCAGGTTCATGCCATGACCCATGGGGTGGGGACTTGGGCTCACGGGGTTGAAAGCCACTTCTCTTTCTGGAGGTGTCCGATGAAATTTTAACTCCAAACACCCTTTTGGAACAATTGGTACATCCAGCAACTGCGCTCCGAGATTGGCAAAATGAGTGCCAGCGAACTGGTATCTGTGTCGGAGTGGTGACCCGTCCAGGATTGTGCCCAATAGCCATGGAGACTGCTTAAACAGCATCAACGCTCTGCACAGCCCACAGAGGATGGTCCCAATCTCCTCCTCCTCCACCACCCATAAAATTACCATTATTTCATATAAAGCTTAACTCCAAAAATTACAAGTGCAGTTTATCTGATAAGATTCTTAAGTGGACTTTGTTGGAAAACCTGTCTCCCGTAAGCTGTCTGTTAAACCACGTGACCAAAACAATGACGTCACCATGGTATCTCTCACTCTGTGGAACCGACTCCATGTCTTTTGCTGTCACGTTGCTGTTCCTCGAGCCTTTCAAAAGTCCCCCCCCTCCCGCTCTCCGCCGTACCCACCCCCACCTCTTACTCTGCCATACCACCTCCCCACCATATCCCCCACCACCCACTTTCTGTAGGACGCCCCCCACCCCCAAAGCCCACGCTCTCTGTCGTACCCACTCCCACCCCTTACTCTGCCATACCCCTCCCCACCATATCACCCCCACCACCCGCTTTCTGTAGGACGCCCCCCCGCCACCCCCAAACCCCCCGCTCTCTGTCGTACCTCCCCCACCCCACTCTCTGCTGTACTCCTACAGTGCCCGCTCTCTGACATGTCCCCCCAACCTGCTCTTTACGGTTCCCATGTACCTCAATCGTAAAAACCTCACGCGCCTCAACCGTGTAGACCTCAAGCTCCTCAACCGTGCAGACTTCACATTCCTCAACCTTGCAGCCCTGACGCCCCTCAACCGTGCAGGCCTCACGTCCCTCAACCGTGCAGGCTTCACGCCCCTCAACCGTGCAGGCCTCACGCCCCTCAACCGTGCAGGCCTCACGCCCCTCAACCGTGCAGGCCTCACGCCCCTCAACCGTGCAGGCCTCACGCCCCTCAACCGTGCAGGCCTCACGCCCCTCAACCGTGCAGGCCTCACGCCCCTCAACCGTGCAGGCCTCGCGCCCCTCAACCGTGCAGGCCTCGCGCCCCTCCACCGTGCAGGCCTCGCGCCCCTCAACCGTGCAGGCCTCGCGCCCCTCAACCGTGCAGGCCTCGCGCCCCTCAACCGTGCAGGCCTCGCGCCCCTCAACCGTGCAGGCCTCGCGCCCCTCAACCGTGCAGAACGCGCCCCTCAACCGTGCAGGCCTCGCGCCCCTCAACCGTGCAGGCCTCGCGCCCCTCAACCGTGCAGGCCTCGCGCCCCTCAACCGTGCAGGCCTCGCGCCCCTCAACCGTGCAGGCCTCGCACCCCTCAACGGTGCAGGCCTCACGCCCCTCAACGGTGCAGGCCTCACGCCCCTCAACGGTGCAGGCCTCACGCCCCTCAACGGTGCAGGCCTCACGCCCCTCAACCGTGCTGGCCTCACGCCCCTCAACCGTGCAGGCCTCACGCCCCATCAACCATGCAGGCCTCACGCCCCTCAACCTACAAGCCTCACGCCCTCAACCGTGCAGGCCTCACGCCCCTCAACCATGCAGGCCTCACGCCCCTCAACCTACAAGCCTCACGCCCTCAACCGTGCAGGCCTCGCCCCTCAACCCTGCATACCTCACGTCCCTCAATCATACAAACCTCACTTGGTTGCCTCAAAATGGACCTTCCATTCCAGCTTTTGTATTCCGATCCATCGACATGACCTCTCGTATTCCCCTTTCATTCCCTCGCAGCAGCTTTTACGGTTTTTCACCTGCACCTGCCGTATGTAGAAAATGCTAAATGCAAACACCTGTAATAATCAACACCTCTGCCAAGAACTCTTTCCATGTTCCATTTTGCGTGTCAACCATCCAAAAAGCAACCTTCTACCATCACTGGCCAGCCTTTTCTGAGATGCCTGTTCCAAGGTGGCGTTTAGGTGTAAATGAGCCATCGTATTGCAAACCACTACTTTGTAGTAGTTTTGAAATACCATGACTTTGCATCCAAAAAGCAACATCAACAATACCTCATCTAGCTTCTCAACAAAACCGTGTTGCTTCCTCGTGCGACTCTTAAATTTCTCCTGACTTTTGTCTTTCAACTTGTCTTTGGGGTTTGGTTGTTTTATTTATTTATCTTCATTAAACCCAATTTTGTTGACAGAAGGAAATTAGTACAATGCAACAATGGGGGTTTCCCCTGCTTTAACATGTTGCTGGAAGCATTCCAAGAAAAATTTTAACCCAAGAGGAGTGTTGGAGGGTGAGGGCGAGTTGTGGTGTTAATTGTGAATTTTGTTGGCAATGGTCTCAGGAATTGGACCATTATTGTCTTTCCCCTTCAGCCAAAAATTATCCCTTTTTGAGGAATTGCATCATGTGGCTTCATCTTTGTTTCTGCTACAAATGAGAGATGACGTGTACCTGTACAACCTGGTTTAATCGAAGCATGTCGTTTGACAACTTGAATTATTGATCAGTTTCTTTTCTTTAACACCAATTTTCTTTGAGCAAGCAAAGTTATGCTGGTGGCTACTTATTTTATTTTTGTGTGCAAGGTTGAGGCTTGTGGAGCAGCTAAAATATGGAACGGATCAGGATGTAACAGCACAAAAGGAACAGCAGAAAGAGAGCGCGGAAACACCAACAGCAGGTTTGAGGGACAAAATAGAGGGATACTTGGAGAAATAATGAGGGATGTGGGGAACCATGAGAGCTCGGGGAGGACGCATGCGGTGGGCAAGATGGATGCAGCGGCAAACTCTCAAGGTCTCGAGGAAATTTTCTTTTCAACACATTGGAATTGTCAGATGAATACCTGCAAGGGGACGACACTTGAACAACACGGAACCACATCTAATCACATTTAGCATTGCGTATCAGTACTGCAAAGAATGGAGAATATCAGCTGTAAATTGGGAATTTTGCTTTTGTATAATCGATCTCGGCAAGCAGCAGCCTCTTCACTCTCTGCAGATCTGGATAAAATCACAAGCCGGTCTAACACGTGGAACATGTCTTTCAATCCTGACAAATCTCACACTCTCACTTTGTCTCTCCGAAAGGACTGTCTGGAACCCCCCCCCCCCCCCATCGACTTCCTCGACAATCCTCTTGAAGAAGTTCTTTCATTCAAACTTCTGGGTCTCACTATCTGCCATGATCTTTCCTGGGAAAGCCACATTTCCAAGCTGGTCTCCAAAGGCAGTCGCCGACTGGGCATCCTGCATCGTGCAGAGTCCTTCCTTGGCACAACTGAGCTCCTGACCACATACAAAGCTTTTGTCCGCAGCCCGATGGAGGACTGCTCTCCCTTCTGGGCTGGTGCTATCGCCTCTCACCTTTCTTGGCTTCACGCTGCGGAAAATGAGGCATTTAAGATCATTGGTATCTCCTGCGATGAGGCCGAGTCTTTGGGTCTCTCACTCTCTCATCACAGGCAGGTCGGTGGTCTTTCTCTCTTCTACCGTCTCCTCTCCGGCCTCGCCCCCTTCCCCCCACTCTGTCTGCTCTATGTTCCCCCCATATTTCCGCAGGGCACTCAAGGTCTGCCAGCAACCCCCTTCTGGTAAAACTACCAAAATCAAGAATCACTGCTCACCTTCACTCTTTCATTTCTCTTTATTTTTCCCGCCTTTGGAACAAACTCCCACACTCTCTTCAATCTCACTCTTCCCTTCAGGTCTTCAAAACAGCTGTTCACCACCATCTTCCCCCATCCAAAACCATGATCTTTTCTACCCCCATTAATCCACCCCAAACCCACCTCCTTCAAATTCCCTGCTTTCCTTCCTGAAAGTTCCCTGTCGTGTGAGGACCTGAAAGTCCCTGTCCTGTCCATCTTGTTTACCCTGTGTATCCCGCTCCATCCCTCTCCCTTCCACAGATCTCCTAATGTCTCTGTCCCCCACTCTTTTTTTCCTTCCCTCTCCCGTCCCTCTTGTCTCCTGCTCCCCTTTGTTGTACATTCTGTGTGTTATCTCTCATACGAGCCTCGACATTGTATACCAAAAAAAATGTCTTGCAGAAGTGCAATCAAAATTAAATTAATGTGTTGTCGAAGCAGTGAAAAATGGCACCATTGGACCTCAGGATTGTTAATGGTAGAACTTTGTCTTTAAACTTTTAATACAATCACTGAGACATTTAAATCTCCTCATCCACTTAGATAGCCCTTTATACTCGAAGCTATAGATGCATTTATCTCTATCCGACATAAATATATATTTTCCATTAAAAATGATGGTAAGCTTGAAATTATTTAAAGTGGTGATTGAGTTACATTGTCAGGCTCATTTCAGTATATGGTAATGTTTCCCTGTCAACTAATATGACCTGTAATCTCAAATTGCTTCTGTCTCCAATCCTTGTTAGGTTCTGATTTGGATATCAAGAAGATGTTTGAACTTCAGGTTGGTGTTCGATGCTGTGTGATTGGCACGATGTACAAGCACATGGAACTTCGACCCTCGATCCTCAAAGAGATCAGCGGAGAGGTCAGCATAGCGTAATTTAACTTCACTTCAGCATTGGAGAACGATAACAATACAACAAACGTTTTCCCACCATTTTCCCCTTTTGGGGGGTTGGACGAACTTTGCCATTCCTCCATACAGATTTATCCGTCGCGTCTGTTTCGTGCAAACCTAAACATTCCATATCTTTATTTGGCATCTTCAAGCCATAACTTTTTAGGATGTCTCTCATCTTTCTTCTTTTGACCTCGTGCTTTATTGCTCTTTCCTGTTTCATCCCCTCAAATTTGTTGGACAGGACCAATGACCATCTCATCCAATTCTTCTCTTTAGGACTTGTTCACTAGTATCGATTTTTTTATTTATTTATTTATTTTTAATCTCTTCATAATTTCTGAGCTCGGAATTCTTTCTTTCACAAACGATCCATTCATCCATCATGTCATTCTCATCTCGATTCTTTACATTATTTCCCCGTGCACGCAAAGCGATAAGTGGAGTTAAGTAATTGGTTCATGTCCGTCCGACTGTCTGTCTTAACATTTCATGATCGTCAGTTTATAATTGAGCAAAAACTGATTTAAATTTAATGTTACATTTTGGACATGAATCGGAACATGAATAAGAAGACAAGTTTGCTGTTTAACCGTTCTTTGTCTCTGAATATGTCCCGATCACACGTGCTCAGCGAGGAGTGAGATAATTATTTTACTCTGTCTACCTCCCTGGCAGTCAAACAAAATTGTAAATAATTCCAAACAGAAACTTACTGTTTTCATGATGTCATAAAGGACACAAACAACATGCACAAAGATCAATGTAACGTGTTAGATATTATGATGTAATCGACACGAGATAAAACAGTGGGAAAATCCGGAATTTATTGATACATCTTTAAACCTCTTTAAACCTTCATTTAAATTTAATTATATACTTGAACACTGTAGAAAACAAATCGCCTTCATAAAACTTCCAAAAAGCATGTGACTTCAAAAAACCATGTGATATATATATATATATATATATATATATATATATATATATATATATATATATATATATATATATATATATATATATATATATATAGATATATATATAGATATATATATATATATATATATATATATATATAGATATATATATATATATATAGATATATATATATATATATATATAGATATATATATATATATATATAGATATATATATATATATATATATATATATATATATATATATATATATATATATATATATATATATATATATATATATATACGGCCATGGGTACCGAGTGTATTATGAGGGAGGTAATCCCTGTTTCTCCTCGGAAGAGCCGGACCTGGGGCCACCACTCACAATAAAACTTCGTGGTACAGTGGGTTGCTTTACAACCACGAACGCCAATCGGTTAACCACGAGTTAGTGTCCACCATCTGATTTTGCTGTTTATCTATAGGTCACGTGGCTTCCTGAACGGGGTACACACCCTCATCAAAGCACCAATCTTATCTTGATTCAATCTTAATTATGGCGGCCGAGGGTTTAATCCCTGGTGCGTGCCGACTGATGGGTTAATTAGTTTGGTAATTACCTCCCAGTCTATCTCGGTTCGGACAATGCTGGATAAATGGAAGGAAAGGACGAGCACGGACAGGTTGAAACGTCAACAAGGAATTTATTAACAAGGGGAAAAATAAATAAACAGAAGAACTTTTTATTTCCTTGTGGTGAAAATAAGTAAATTCAAATCAATCAAAATAATCGAAAGCAAATAAAGAATTAATCAGGCATTGATAGAAAAACAGACAAAGAGCAGATGCTTCTCACTATGCCTTACATAACGATTAAACACGAGACAAGGGTACTCAGCAGATCATTCAGGGGGAGAGAAATCCGGTCTCGCTTACCAAGGAAGAAGTCATGGTGCGTCAAATAAAATGTCCCGAAATGTGTGTGCGTGCCTTGGTCTGTTGGCAGTGCCCTGCTTCGCCGTGCACCCACCCGCAAGCAGGCTTGAACACCAATCGACGTCACGTCGTCACCCCCAGGAACCAGGGACACCAAGAATCAGGTACACCAAGAGCAGCTCTCGAGCAGAACCAGCATTAATGGTCCAAGCATCACTCACCGTCAGGAGCCACAACCAACGGACAGCTGTGAGGAACTGTGAGGCGCTATGAGGCGCTGTGAGAAGCTGGAAAGCGCTGAGGTGCTGTGAGAAGCTGGAAAGTGCTGAGGCGCTGTAAGGCTGCAAGGCCTTCACCAACTCTCACAAATTAAACTGTCGCCAGCTCACCAACCGTCTGACTGGAACTGACTGGAGCTGAAGATAGCCGTCACCCAGCTGTCACAAACTATCACAAACTGTCGCCCTGTCCATTTTATAGGCGGCCAGTGTGGGAGGAGCCTCAAGCAGACTTCAGCCAAATCCACCTTGCCTCTTGGCACATCGTTGTATATGACAAAACTGCCAATCCCGCGACCATTGATTCCTTACCAGAGCAATAAGCAACCCAAAATCAGCACAGGCCTGGCTTACGATGCCATGTTTATGGTGCTGGATGAACCGCAGAAAGCAGCCATTTGCCAAAATTACCGAGCGAAAACGTGAAGCGCTCACAAAACGTCAACGGGCAATTATCACCTCAATGTTCAGCCCAATATGAAAAAGAGCCAGTTCATGTCCATGGAGCTGCTGAACGTGGTGTCAAGCATCGATGGAATAAGGTGGGTGTCAACGTCAGTGAAAGAGGTGGGAGTTGAACGGCGATCGAAAATAGGTGGGTGAGGTAATTGATCCACAGTCGTATTTGACTGTCGGAATAACTGCTAAGCAAAAGCCCACGGTGTGCTCAATTGAATGTCCTGTAAGTCCAAGGTGTAAATAAATCGACCACCTCCAAGCCATTGTGTCCTGATGGAAAGGGGGTAGACGAGCCTCCGCTGGGCTGACGGCTATCTCGCCGTTATGCTTGGTTGTTCTCTATCTCGAACCCGACCCGGTCTCGAATCTCTCCTATCGAAAAAACTATCTCGAACCTCTCCACCTCGTGTGGTCTTCAAGTTGTTCGGACCCAGGCTCCAGCGAGAGCGAGCTGGATCCAATCGCCATGAGCCGTGATCCTTCCCGAGCTCCCGCGAATCCTCCCGCGCTTTTCAACACGTGCTGGTGAGACGAGGCGCCGATCCTTCCCGTCAATGCGTCGCTTCCCC
>NC_140961.1:13665455-13725455 GCF_056783735.1 Eptatretus burgeri | reverse complement strand
TGTGGGAGCTGGTCAACATCCCCTCCGCGATCACGTTTAACACGTCTGCGGCTGGTCCCCGCAACGTTGCCACCAAATTCCCTGTACGTTCCTGCTCATTCCACCTGTTTAGTCGGGAAATGCACTCAAATTGCGTCAGAAAAGCTTCAACGCTCCCTGACCCGTCAAAATTTACCAGGGGATCACCTTTACGGTGGCCCGCTTCCCAGTTTCTCCCTTGTCCGAATCCAGCCCAGGGATCAAACACCCTTGTGGCTGCGTATCCAATTTCGGAGCCCACTGTGGCCAAAGACGTTTTGTGGTGAGGGTCTCATGGGTCAATTTTGCCTCCTGTTCCAAACGTTGAATGGACCGATTCACCTCTTCCCGCAGGATCTTCTGGGCCCGCACAACCTCCTCCAAGGCTCCGTCGCGAGTTTGTAGCTGCTCCTCAACCAACCCGGACACTCTACTTACAAAAGACGGCTCTACCAGGCCTTTATCCAAGACTTCATCTTGGCTCATAATTTTATCTTGTTCGTCCAAACGAGCCTCCAATCCTTTTACCTCCTCCGCCAAATTCATCCCTTGCTTCCTCAACTCTCCCCACTCTTCAACTTGCAGCTGCATACGAGCATCCACACAGGCACGATGACGTTCCAGGCTTTCATCCACTTTATCAACCCGAATGTTCGTTGCATCAATTTTATCTACCAATTTTTTCCGTATATTTTCCCCCTCCAATGTAATTTCTACCTAACCTTTGTTTCCTCCAATCTATCCTCGAATTTACTTTGTATTTCCCCCAATTGAACATCCACACACTCCTGCATCTCAGTTTTCATTTTCTCCATCTTTTCCCCCAATTCATCCCTCATTAAATCAATCCGTGCACCCAACTGTACCCCCATTACCCCCAATTGATCTGTCATTTCTGCCCTCTGTGCCACGAATTGATTTGCTATTTGTGCCGTCATTTCTGCCCTCTGTGCCGTCATTTCTGCCCTCTGTGCCACGAATTGATTTGCTATTTGTGCCGTCATGTCCCCTATTAAACGTTCCAACATTGTCCAGATCGTCATCGCACCGGTTTCCGCGCTGCCGGCCCCGTTACGGGCAATGAAGCACGGTCCACGCTCGGAATGGGGGAGGTTCCAACCCTACCCCCGTCTCTCCCCTCTTCCCCCGACTCGCTGCCAGACACGTGGCCTTCCTCCTCAAACATCTGCACATCCGCCATGGTGCAGAAGTCCCGTTTGCCGCCAATTAATTTAAATTTGAAAAATCCTGCCAAAATTTTCCCGCGCTCGCGCGCTTTTCTGTAGTAATTTTAGATTCCAATTCGTGGCGAGATTTTAATCCTGGTATATAATTTAGAGGGGTTCGAACATCCAACACCCTGACACCAATGTGACGTCCACGGGACTTGAACAGTCCCGCCAACGTAGAATGAGCCGAAACGATGGAGGCGGTTTATTTATTTATAACCCAAACATGGCGGTTCTAATCGCTCTACCGCAAACGGGACGAGGAAGGTGGCATGAGTCACTTTTCACTGAGTTGATGATGTTTATTTGTTTTTATTATTACCAGAAATAACAAGACTCGGCAAGAAGAGGGATCCGGGGCGATTCGACGGGATGGTGTGGGATCGGGCGTGGGGAAAAACACAGACAGTTCCAATGAATATACAGTTCTCAATCCCTCTCAGGCGCCAAGCACACACACACACACACACACACACAAAACGTAGCTATTTCTGGTGGTCAGGCTGGACCGTGGTGTGAACGCAACTGTCCCTGGATCGGCGTCGGACGAGCCGGCCTTGCTCTCGCCAGGGGGGGGGGCAGGAGAAACTGTGGTGCTGTCGACCTCCTGGTCCTGGCCCAAGTCCGCCCACAGCTGCCAGGGAACCAGCTCCGGCGCCAAGCCGCGAGCAGGAGAGGGAGGCAGGTCCGCCCGCCGCCCGACCCCGCACTCCGAGTCAGCAGAACCCCAGAGCCAACCGAGGCGAGGCGCGAGGCTCGGCAAGGCTCCCAGACACGATCAAGAACACGATCGATTCAGCACAACAACCAGGACGCTCTCTGCCGCCACAGCTTCCACACCAAAAAAACCACGATCTTTTGGTTGTAATCTTCTTCCTCTTCCTTTTCGACCCCGAACTGATTGGCGTTGTGGTTCCAAAGCAACCCACCGTATCACAAAGTTAATTGTGAGCGGTGGCCCCAGCTCCCGCTCTTCCGAGGACAAACGGGGATTAAACCCCCTCATGATACACTGGGTACCTGTGGCCATACCAAAATACATATACAGTCATGTGCCGCTTAACGACGTTCCAGGCAACGACGGATCGCATATACGACGGATCTGCCAGCTCTGAAAAAAAAAAAATGTAGCTGAAAAATTCCTATTGCCGAGTGATGTCGACGTAGTGCTGCCAGTCGTATATAAATAGCACGTACAATTATGTACGCTGTACAGTACATAATACTTCATAATGATAATAAACGACAGTGTGGCCCTGTTACAATGCGATCGTTGAGGTCCATAAAATGTCATCGCGAAAAAACAGGGTCGTGCTAAATCGGGATTCAAGGAAATCGGCTTTCAAACTGAACCAATGTTTGCACGTTTACCTTCGAGCAAGTAAATTACCTTTGAATTGAAGAATTCCGCGAATAAATCGTTGTTACAGTCGAAATTAAAACAAAAATTTCTTTTTGGTGAAGCTTTTCATGTTGTTAAAACAATCGCACTGTTCCGAAAATATATATCACAATTGACAGGAGCTCGTTTCTTCATTTATAAATTATAACATCGATGCAATGATTACGTATTTATAAAATCCAAACGCTATTTATTCATCTTTCTATAATCGATGCGAGAGGAGATTGTGAGCTCCTGCTAACAACACCGATGGCCGTCATGAACAGCACAAAGGTAAAACTAACGTGTCTTCGGTCTCTCTTGGATGCGTGTTACAATTGCCGACAGTATTCAGTACAGTAACATGCTGTACAGGTTTGTATCCGAGGAGCAATAGGCTACACTATATAGCCTAGGTGTGTAGTTTTGTGTAAGTACGATGTTCAAAAATGAAAACGAAAAAAAAAATGATGTTCGCACAACGACGACGTCACTTAGCGACGCGTTTCTCAGAACGTAACCCCGTCGTTAAGTGGTGCATGACTGTATATGTATGTATATATATATATATGTATGTATATATATATATATATATATATATATATATATATATATATATATATATATGTACATATAATGTGGCATGTGAGAGGGTACAGTATCAGGGTGAGGAAGAGACTGCCAATTATGGCCATGTATGGTGCCGATTGACGATGCATTCTCTGGTGATTAATAAAGCCGCCGCGTCCTGAACTGTGACTCGACGTCGTCTTATTATAGTGTATAAGGGTTTAAGGCATCGTCTGCTTCAATAGCGCTTAACTTCTGAATGTTTTTTTAAAAATTCGATCTTTAAAATCATTATTTTATGATATTATTAACCTCCGCCATCTTCGAAGATGGATGGAGGTTACTGTTTTCACCCCTTTCTGTCTGTTTGTTTGTTTGTTTGTTTGTGAACAGTATTACTGAAAAACTCCTCGACAGATTTCGACGAAACTTGGTGGGGGGGTTAGGTATGGTGTCAGGATCATGCCATTAAATTTTGGACTTGGCCCCCCCCCCAAAAAAAATTGTTAGAGAAAATGTTTTTTTTTTTGCATTTCTACATGTTTTAAGTGATTTCCAACCCCCCCCCCCAAAAAAAAATTGTTCGAGAAATTTTTTTTTTTTTTTGCATTTCTACATATTGTTACGGATTCGCGCCCGCCGGCGTGCTGACGGCCACGTAACTCGAATCGCGGCACGTCGCCCACCGGACGGACAATCCAGTCGTGACCCTCTCGGACTAACGCCGGGAACCAGTCACGGGTGGACCTTTCGGTCTCACCGCGATCGAGCCAATCGGCCCCCGCGTGGGATAGGGTTGCTCGCCAAATTCGACCTACCTAAGTACCCACACGGAGGGTAGACCGGGCGATCGCACCTCGCCGCAGGTCGACTTCGGACACGGGCCACTTAAGCGACCCGTTCCGTACTATCGGGATAACCGAGCGGTGTTATCGTCGGCCTCGACGGTTCGATTAATTATCGGGCGTATTCAGCCCACTACCCCTTCTTTACGTGAAGCAAGATGAGGATTCAATGAAAGAAATGACGAAGCGAAGCGGGAAACAGTTCAACATAAAGCACATTTATTCGCGATGAACGGAAAGCACACATATACAATTCCACCAAAAGCACATAGAAAAAGAAGAAACACAATGCAATTTTACACAAAAAGCAAATGTAAAAGCGAAGACACAATGCAGAGCTATCCGACTACCGAGCACACGGCAACACTTATACAATTCTACTTCACAGACGGCGCCGACAACACATATTCCCAAAGCAAAAGAAAAATAACACCCTCAAGGATGAGGCGGGCCTGAGGCCGAGACCGGGTCGGGCCTACCCGTCTGATGATGAGACGCGGAGCGGCGATGGTGCCTCAACTCCGCGGGCCTCGCGGACAGTGTCTGGTAGGGGGTGGGAAAAGGGGCCCCCTTGGTCGCACTATCTCAGCGCGGGGGGGAACAGGAGGGGGTTGCTGATGCTCGGGGAAAGGAGGATTTTTACTCTGTCTCGGGTCCCGCGACGAGCGTCTCCACCTCGACCAGGTCGCGCCGTCGGCCTCCCTGGTGTGCAGCTCCCGGCACCGACGCGAGCACCCCCTCGTCTGCCCTCGCCGCCGCCGCCTCTCCACAGCTCCGTCCTCTTCGCTCCGACTCCAACTCCGAACTCTTCCTCCTGCGAACTCCTTCCAACGCACACACAACGACAACGCACACGACGACGACGACTTTTCTGACGAACGCAGCCGCTTATATCAGCCCCGTGGCTTCGCCTTTGACCCCCTGCCTTCGACCTTTCACCTCGCTCCCCATTGGCCCGAGAAAAAGTGGGCGTGAATGCATTTTGATCCATGAATTTGCATATAGCGACCGCCCTCCAACGCCCTGGAGGCGGGGCCAAATCGCCCCTCGCTCACCGATTGGACGGAACAAAAGTGGGCGTGTGTCGTTTTTGATCCGTTTTTTGGAGCGGAAAATCCGTGGTTTTGTACACGCTGTTCGGCGCGCGCCCTGCACGAGTCCAATACCGGTACCCACAAGCGGCGCAAGAACGGTGGCGATGCGACGGTTGCGAGGGTTGACGGTCAAGGTCGTGGCTGTTGTGGTGAAGCGGCGCCGCGGTGGGTGGTTGATGTTGCGATGACTGTTGAGACGCGGTTGGCGGTGGTAATCATGGCGGTTGGTCCAAAATAAAGATAGTAAAAGAAAAACGGCTATCCTGAAGAGTCGCAGCACGCATGAATAACATTTATTCCCTCTAGACAACGGGTTTGGGCCTAACTACACATATACTTACCGAGATATCTCACCTAAGGGACCTGAATGGTGGTTTGCGAATTTGGTAACCACAACAATATTTTAAGTGATTGCCAACCCCCCCCAAAAAAAATTGTTAGAGAAAATTTTTTTTTTGCATTTCTACATGTTTTAAGTGATTTCCAACCCCCCCCCAAAAAAAATTGTTAGAGAAAAAAAATTTGCAGTTACCCCTCCCAAAAAAAATTGCTAGAGAAAAAAAAATTTTTTTTTGGCATTTCTACATATTTTAAGTGATTGCCAACCCCCCCCCCCGCCCCCAAAAAAAATTGTTAGAGAAAAAATTTTTTTTTGCATTTCTACATGTTTTAAGTGATTTCCAACCCCCCAAAAAATTGTTCAAGAAAAAAAAATTTTTTTGCATTTCTACATATTTTAAGTGATTGCCAACCCCCCCCGCCCCCAAAAAAAATTGTTAGAGAAAAAAATTTTTTTTTTTTTGCATTTCTACATATTTTAAGTGATTGCCAACCCCCTCCCCGCCCCCAAAAAAAATTGTTAGAGAAAAATTTTTTTTTTTTGCATTTCTACATGTTTTAAGTGATTTCCAACCCCCCCAAAAAAATTGTTCAAGAAAAAAAAATTTTTTTTTGCATTTCTACATATTTTAAGTGATTGCCAACCCGCCCCACCCCCAAAAAAAATTGTTAGAGAAAAATTTTTTTTTTTGCATTTCTACATGTTTTAAGTGATTTCCAACCCCCCCAAAAAAATTGTTAGAGAAAAATTATTTTTTTTTTGCATTTCTGCATCTTTTACGTGATTTCCAGTCCCCCCCCCCCCCCAAAAAAAAAATTGTTCGAGAAAAAAAAATTTTTGCAACTTTTTTTTTCAACAAAATTTCGATTTCTTTTTTTTTGCATTTCTACATGTTTTATGTGATTTTCAACCCCCCCCCCCCAAAAAAAAAATGTTGGAGAAAAGAACTATAACTGTCAGCACTGTTGACATCATATTTAATGAATAAGATATAAGGTTCACTTGAGTGACCCAGCAGTATTGGCGGCGGAGGTTGTGCACTCTCCCGAGTGCTCCCCCTCTAGTTGAAGTAGTGTATATACTTGAACACTGTGTGGGGTATTGACATATCGTGTTTTCGGAACGCTCTTGTTTTTACATCTTCAATCTACATTGCCCACTTTTCACTTCCTTACATCAATACCAGTCTGATGAAGGTTTTATAACCTCTCTTAAGGCCCGGTCACACCTTGACGTTTTAGCCAGCGATGGCAACGCATTAATATGTATGTAAAACGCTGGCTTACGTTGAACTTTTGATGTTTTTTTTTTAAAGATTCGGACGTATTCATAGCGACTTGGTCTTATGTACAACGCATTGGTAACGGACACAGAACGTTTCGTTGTGTTATAAATAACTTATACCAACGAATGCTGAACCTGTTGTTGGCCTACACAACCGATGCCCAACGATAGTCTAACTCAGGCATAGCGCGTTGCACGCATCGCCGACGATGTCGTGACGTAGCCTATTAAAAGGCTGACGCACAACGATTCGAATCATAACTGCCGTAGAAATGGAAGTGACAACATCGCGGTCACACCTTGGCGATCTTGCCAGCGTATGCCGACCTAAGAAAAATTTGTCTAAAACGTTGGGGCACGTCAAATACGGTATGAGTAAGTTTGGTATACGTGAGTAGAACGCTAAAGTACGCTATTAAACGTCGTAGTAAGTAGAGTAAGTCAATAAATTTTAAACATGTTCAAAATTTTACGACGTACTCGGCGTATGACACACGTTCCGTGATGCGATGGGGATAAGTTTTACACACGATATGTGGGCGCTTACACACGTCCACAAAGGCTACTTATAAGCTACTCATAAGTCGAAACACGTCGCGGTAATGTCTTTTTTACGCGAAACATTTCTAACTTCTGTTTGACGTGCTTTGAACCAATTCTTTACGTAGTCCCAACACACATCGACGTATGTAGACGTATTCCAATGACGTCTTCCGGTCGACAAAAAAAAATAAATGAACGTGTTTCTAGCTTACAACTGCCATATAAAGACGTGTTCCCAGCGGTTTTGGGAATTGGTATATAAAAATGCTGCTCATAAAAGGGAACCCAACAGTGTTTTCGAGTCCTTTTTGAGTCGATGTCCATGTCAGCAGTAACAGTATCAGTATCAGTATCAGTATCAGTATTAGTAGTAGTTTGTTCATGTTGGCAGTAGTAGGTGAGTGTGAGGGGGAGGGTGTGGGTTATGATGGATCGTCCTTGCATCCGCGTGTCCACGGGTAGGAGACATCTTTTCACCATTGTTCGAAGTTCTTCGCGGCTAATTTTTTATGGGGCTTTTTCAACAATGAGCTGTAGCTTGTTTTTACGATTTAGGTCTATTCATAACGGGTTGGACAAATGCACAATGAACTAATAATGTGCATAGAGCGCTTTGATTACTTATAGATACGATATACCAACGAATAATTATCGTGAAGCCGGCGTTCACAAACTATGCCCAACGATAGCCTAACTTATCCATATCGTGCGGCAGTTTATCTTTGCCGGTGACGTGGGGTTTGCTATTCATAGGCTGCCACTCAACGATTTAAATGGCTGCATCTCCACTATTGAAAGTAGATGCTTGCGCTCAACAATTGGATTTTTTTTACATTCAACGACTTTTAAACGGTACCACTCAGCTAGTTTCATTGTTTACAATGAACGATTTAAATTGCTGTCACTCGCCTTTGTTTTTTGACGCTGGCGCTCGGAAATTTTAATCGTTTCTATTGAACGTGCTAAATCGCTCAAACCCCACTATTGAAAGTAGACGCTTGCGCTCAACAATTCGATTTTTTTTACACTCAACGACTTTTAAACGGTACCACTCAGCTATTTTCATTGTTTACAATGAACGATTTAAATTGCTGTCACTCGCCTTTGTTTTTTGACGCTGGGGTTTTGAAATTTGAAGCGTTTCTTCTGAACGTGTTAAAACGCTCAAACTCGACTATTTTAAATAGACGCTGCCGATGGACAATTGGAATCATAGCCAAGCTAGACCTCGAAGTGTGAATATCCTCGTCATGCCGAAGAAAAGTTTGAAGAATGCTGCAAATAAGTGTCCTGGCCGTGGCCGTGGACGCTGACGCAAGGACGATCCATTATACCGACGTCTTTCAGCCTATGAGTAACTTAAAAGTAATGTCTGTCGATGTGTGGCAACGATCGCGTAACGTGCCAACAACACGTTAATCATAGGTTAGAAATAAGTTTCGGGTACGCTAAACATTACCTCGGCGTGTCTCAACTTATGATTAACTTACAAGTAGCATGTGTTGACGTCTGTCAACGATCGCAGACCGTGCATACAACTTGTGGCCAGCGTAGCGGAACGTGTGAGTCATACGCCGGCATACGTCGTGAAATTTCAAGCATGAAAAAATTTGAGGACAACCAAAAAGTACAACGTTTAAAGCCAGCGTACAACGACGTATGGCAGTGTTTTTCAGCGTGCTCTCAATGTTATCAAAACTTACCCATAACGTATTCAACGTGTGCCAGCGTTTTAAAAAAAAAAAATCAAAAATCGGCATACGTTGGATAAAACGTCAAGGTGTGACCGGGCCTTTAACTTCTACACACAAGAGAATGTCTTTGCTTCATACTACTATGTAGTTATCTATTTATTTCAGACTGACTTTTTATTATATACCTAACGGCTAATTCTGCTCCTCTTGATGCCTCTATCATGTCTCGAAGGTAATATACATTGGACTTTTTCAATTTTCAATTCCGAGATCCTGAGATTTCTTTTTAATTCTTCATCTTTCTTGAAATGATTGATCCTCATATCTTTTATAAGTGAAAATCCCAGCTTTTGTTATATTTCCAGTGATATCATTGCACTTCTTGTGACATCATCTATAACACTTTGTGCATTTAATCGAGTTCTGTCCAACTCCTTTTCAACATGTTGAACAAGGCTCATCCACTTTGTTTCCTTTCTCCTTCACCACTCATATAATTACCTTGATTTTATTAATGTTGACGTGTAAACCTTTCTTCTCCATTGTACTTTCCCATTTTTAAAAACTCTTTTTTGCTTCTTTTTCACTTTCAACATTCAATACCGAGTCGTCAGCATGCAATAACTCACAGGGAGGATTGTGCTATGTTTAAAGAATGAAGTCCATTTAAATGGTGGCAAACTTTTATTGTACCTCCCTTGAAGTCTTTCTATCCTCACTTGTGTGCAGTTAAGTTTGGTCCCTCAGCCTG
Source organism: Eptatretus burgeri (assembly GCF_056783735.1). Taxonomy (NCBI): domain Eukaryota; kingdom Metazoa; phylum Chordata; class Myxini; order Myxiniformes; family Myxinidae; genus Eptatretus; species Eptatretus burgeri. Next base: position 13,715,706 of record NC_140961.1, on the reverse strand, counting down.
TGCGAATGCGCTACACAGATCCTTCTGATGAGCTCATCCTGGAGGATGAGCTGCAGAGGATGAAGATTGTTGGCTCACTGGATCCCTCTGACTTTGTCACAGGTGTGTTGTCTCACATGTGGTGAGTGGGCTTGAAGAGTGTTTTGCAACCTGTTTCTAATTCTCTATAGCCAGATGATATCCACTACTTTATGGGCTGCAATGGTTTGTTGATGAGAAACATTTATTTTGAGACTTGCTGTCATTCACAAAATTTGATGCTGGACAAAGACCACTTAAATAAAAGTTTTGAAGTTAAATTTTTCTTTATATATCGATATATTGTGTGTGTGTGTGTGTGTGTGTGTGTGTGTGTGTGTGTGTGTGTGTGTGTGTGTGTGTGTGTGTGTGTGTGTGTGTGTGTGTGTGTGTGTGTGTGTGTCGCTAGTTAGAACAGTTAAGATAGTATGGTCTGTGTACTCGTATAGGATAGACCTTTTCATTGTAACCAAGGACACGCTGGGTTAATTTGTCCACGGGGTCACCTTGGTGCGGCGCGGCACGGGGTCGCCTTGGTGTGGCGCGGCACGGGGTCGCCTTGGTGCGGCGCAGCACGGGATCGGAAATATTATTTTGTCATAACGTTAACATTATTAATCTGTTATCGTCGTCGTTGTAATTTTTGTTTTTATTTGCCTGGAAAAACGCTTCAATAACGTGGAATAATCCTCAAGCTGCTGTCAATGCATTTTACTTAATACGGCGTTTTTCCGAGACAGAAAAGTCAATACAACAGCAGTCAAGTCGAAAGCATCATTGGCTAAGCAACCGTGAACATAATTCTGAAAATTATATAAGGCAAGAAGGATTCTGAATACAAATGGAACCCAAGTTTGTGGTGTTGTGGTCACCAGACTGACTCGGTTGCCCATTTCAAATCCCGTGATTCATATCAAATGACCAGAGACTTTTTTTTTTTTTTTTTTTTTTTTTTTTTTTGTATACCTTGGTCGAGGCTCGTATGAGAGCTAACACACAACTCACAGCAAGGAGGCATGAGACAAGAGGGGCGGGAGTGGAAGGGACAAAACATTGGGGAACAGACACAGGTGAACTGTGGAAGGGAGAGGGATGGGGATGGGACGGGGAACATGGCGAGGGGAAGATGGACATTAAATGGAATGGAAGATGGATGAGAAGAAGATGGACAACCTTCTCCCGATTCTGCTACTTCTTCCTCTTAACTTCCTCCTCGTCTTCCTCGATTTCTTTTTTTTTTTTTTACACTTCCATGACCTAATCTGTTGAACTCTCTCATACATTAATATTAACAACAAAAACGATCTTATAATGCTTCATCTTCCTCTCTCACACATGTGGTACTCTTTACTGTTTCACAATGCACTACTCTTCTGCTATTTTAACAGACTGCTCTCATTTCGACCTCTCCTTCATTCCTTGCCTAAAAAATCCAACTATTACAGCGCTTCTTCTCTCCATGCTCTGAATTCGCCTTCATTGCATCCATCAAGAATTGTGTTAAATCGCATCTCTGACCTAAAACTTTTAAAAACCACAGTTTGCCATGGATGCTCGCTTTCCATCAACCATTCTTTTTTTCCAACTTCAGTGCCAACTCACCCCCTCACCCCTCACTCTCACTCTCAAAGCAACCATCCCACTCTTCTCCCTCCAAGCCTCCCTCTCACCTCTTTCAAAAATTCCCCCTCACCTTTCTCCCACCTTTCATCCCCCTCACTCTTCCTTCTCTAAGTTGCCCCCCTCTCATCCACCAACCTGCCTCCCTCCACTGCCCTCTCACCTCCATCTCTTCACTCCACCTCCTCAAATCCTCAACTGCCATCTTCCTTGTCTCTTGTCCCCCCTCTCTCACAGCACCACAGAGCCTTTTCTCCTCCTCATTCGGCCCCCTCCCTCGCTATTCTGCAATACCTCACACTCCTTCAGCAACCCTCCTTACCTCCCCCCTCGTCCCTCGTCCGACCCTCCCCGCCCCCTCCACCTCCTGCACCAAAAGCCTCCTCCCCTACCTCTTCATTAAAAGTGTGGACCTCAAATATCCGGGGCCTTCGCTCAAACCTTTCAGATCTTTCCATGCAGGTTGCCACTGACAAACCAGACATTATCTGCCTAACAGAAACTTTCCTCTCCCAAGACGTGTCTGACTCCCAAGTATCTCTCCCTGGTTACTCCCTCTTACGGTATGACAGACCTGAGCCTCGTCCTGGTGGAGGTGTTGCTCTCTTCATCAAAGACTCTATTCCTCACTCTCCCTGCACTGCTCTCACTCCCCCACACCCCCAGGAATACCTCTGGCTTCGGCTTCCCCTCCACTCCCACCTCATGTTTATATGTGTACTGTACCGTCCACCGAACAGTGATGACTCCATCTACACCTCACTCTCCGAAAACATGGACCATCTTCTATCTTCTCATCCAAACTCTCTCTTCCTCTTATGTGGCGACTTCAATTGTCATCACGCCAGTTGGCTAGGTGTGGGTACCTCTCTCACCTGCCATGGGACATCAGCAAAAGCTTTCTGTGACTCATTGGGACTGACTCAATCGGTCAACTTCCCGACCCGGATCTCAACCAATGGTACTCCATCTCTTCTGGATCTGATTTTGACAAATTTCCCTGACAATATCTGCTGCTCTTCCTTCGCTCCAATTGGTTCTTCTGACCATGTCCTTATTAAAGTGGACATCTCTCTGGCTGTTATCAGAGAACCACCTCACCGCCGTCGAGTCTGGCATTTCACTCAAGCCGACTGGCAGGGTCTCCGAGCAGCCATCAAACTTACAGACTGGTCTCCTATCACTACTTTCTCAAACATCAACTCATCCTGGGAATTCTTTCAAAGAAACTTGCTCTCCCTCATGCACAGATTTATCCCCTCTCGTGTTCAGTTGTCTTACCCTTCCTCCCGCCCTTGGTTTACTGAAGCTTGTGGCGAGGCAGTTGTCCTGAAACAACTTGTCTTTGCCTCATGGAAAGCAAACCCAACTGAGGGCAATCTCAGTTCTTTCCACAAAGCTCGGAACAAGTGTGTAGCTACCCTCAGGAGAGCCAGAAAACAACATCTTTCTCATCTCAAGTCTGAACTCTCAAACCTCTCTCCCTCCTCAAAATCCTGGTGGCGTTTAATCAAATCTGTTTCTGGTGTATGTTCCCCCTCCATCCCCTCCCTTACCTCAAATGGCCGCACTGCTGATTCCACACGTGATAAAGCTGAATGTCTAAACTCGGTGTTTGCAGCTAAATCTTGTGTCCCAAACCCATCACTATCTCTACCCACTTTACCCAGTCGCACCCAACTGTCCCTGGACTCTGTATCCTTTTCTCCTGACAAGGTGGAGAGCTTGCTTTCAAACCTCGAGTCAGATTCTGCAACTGGTCCAGACGGCATCAGCCCACGTGTCCTCAAAGCCTGCTCTTCTGCTCTTGCTCACCCTCTCTCTGTTCTATTCACCCTCTCATTTTCCCAAGGTCATCTGCCATCTGCTTGGAAATCTGCTAACATCACTGCCCTGCATAAAAAGGTGCAAAAACAGATCCCTGTAACTATAGACCAATCAGCCTTCTCCCAATCATCAGCAAGGTTATGGAATCCATCATCGCTTCAGACATGAAATCCTTCCTCTTCTCCAATGGCTTGATTTCCAATCATCAATTTGGTTTCAGACCAGGTCACTCTACCCTAGATATGCTGCTACTGCTCTCCCATCAATGGATGGAGGTCCTCAATGCCAGACAGGAAATCCGAGCCGTATCCCTGGACATATCACGTGCTTTTGACACAGTCTGGCACCCTGCACTACTCACCAAACTCTCTTCCCATGGTATTCAAGGCCATCTCCACTCATGGCTCGCAGACTTCCTCTCCTGTCGCAGTCAACGTGTGGCCCTAAATGGAGTTCTTTCATCCCCTCTTCCTGTGCAGGCTGGAGTTCCTCAAGGTAGCGTTCTGGGCCCTGTTCTTTTCTGGTTTTCATCAATGATCTCTCGGACTCTCTGGAAAATCCTCTATTTCTCTTTGCCGATGACTCAACCCTCTGCCGTACCATCTGTCATCCCTCAGACCGGCAAGCAGCAGCTTCTTCGCTCACTGCAGATCTGGATAAAATCACAAACTGGTCCAACACGTGGAACATGTCTTTCAATCCAGACAAATCTCACACTCTCACTATGTCTCTTCGAAAGGACCGTTTACAAAACCCCCCATCCACTTTCTCAACAATCCTCTGGAAGAAGTCTTTTCTTTCAAGCTTCTGGGTCTCACTATCTGCCATGACCTTTCCTGGGAAAGTCACATTTCCAACCTTGCCTCAAAAGCCAGTCGCCGACTGGGAATCCTCCGTCGTGCAAAGTCCTTCCTCGGCCCTCTTGAGCTCCTGACCACTTACAAAGCTTTTGTCCGTAGCCTGATGGAGTACTGCTCTCCCCTCTGGGCTGGTGCTCCTGCCTCCCACCTTTCTCGACTTCACGCTGTCGAAACCAGGGCTTTTAAGATCATTGGCATCTCCCGCAATGAAGCTGAGTCTTTGGGCCTCTCACTCAATCACCGCAGGTTGGTCGGTGGTCTTTCTGTCTTCTACCGACTCCTCTCCAGCCGTGCCCCCTGCTCTCTCTGCGATTTCTCCCCACCACATTTCCACAGGGCGCTCAAGGTCCGCCAACAACCCCCTTCTGGTAAAACTACCAAAATCGCGAATCACTGCTCATCTTCACTCTTTCATTCCTCTTTTCCCCCGCCTTTGAAATAAACTTCCTCACTGTATTCTTTCCCACTGTTCCCCTCAGGTTTTGAAATCAGCTGTTCACCACCACCTCTTATCTTCCCCCATCCAAATCCTCGATCTTTTCTACCCCCGATAATCCACCCAAGCCCACTTCCTTCAATTCTCCTGCTTTCCTTCCTGAAAGTCCCTTTAATGTCCATCTTCCCCTCGCCATGTTCCCCGTCCCATCCCCATCCCTCTCCCTTCCACAGTTCACCTGTGTCTGTTCCCCAATGTTTTGTCCCTTCCACTCCCGCCCCTCTTGTCTCATGCCTCCTTGCTGTGAGTTGTGTGTTAGCTCTCATACGAGCCTCGACCAAGGTATACAAAAAAAAAAAATAAAAAATAAAAAAAAAGGGACTTTCAGGAAGGAAAGCAGGAGAATTGAAGGAAGTGGGCTTGGGTGGATTATCGGGGGTAGAAAAGATCGAGGATTTGGATGGGGGAAGATAAGAGGTGGTGGTGAACAGCTGTTTTGAAAGCCTAAAGGGAAGAATGGGAAAGAATAGAGTGAGGAAGTTTATTCCAAAGGCGGGAAAAAAGAGGAATGAAAGAGTGAAGATGAGCAGTGATTCGTGATTTTGGTAGTTTTACCAGAAGGGGGTTGTTGGCGGACCTTGAGCGCCCTGTGGAAATGTGGTTGGGACAAATCGCAGAGAGAGCAGGGGGGGCAAGGCTGCAGAGGAGTCGGTAGAAGACAGAAAGACCACCGACCAACCTGCGGTGATTGAGTGAGAGGCCCAAAGACTCAGCTTCATTGCGGGAGATGCCGATGATCTTAAATGCCCTGGTTTCGACAGCGGGAAGTCGAGAAAGGTGGGAGGCAGGAGCACCAGCCCAGAGGGGAGAGCAGTACTCCATCAGGCTACGGACAAAAGCTTTGTAAGTGGTCAGGAGCTCAAGAGGGCCGAGGAAGGACTTTGCACGACGGAGGATTCCTAGTCGGCGACTGGCTTTTGAGGCAAGGTTGGAAATGTGACTTTCCCAGGAAAGGTCATGGCAGATAGTGAGACCCAGAAGCTTGAAAGAAAAGACTTCTTCCAGAGGATTGTTGAGAAAGTGGATGGGGGGGTTTTGTAAACGGTCCTTTCGAAGAGACATAGTGAGAGTGTGAGATTTGTCTGGATTGAAAGACATGTTCCACGTGTTGGACCAGTTTGTGATTTTATCCAGATCTGCAGTGAGCGAAGAAGCTGCTGCTTGCCGGTCTGAGGGATGACAGATGGTACGGCAGAGGGTTGAGTCATCGGCAAAGAGAAATAGAGGATTTTCCAGAGAGTCCGAGAGATCATTGATGAAAACCAGAAAAGAACAGGGCCCAGAACGCTACCTTGAGGAACTCCAGCCTGCACAGGAAGAGGGGATGAAAGAACTCCATTTAGGGCCACACGTTGACTGCGACAGGAGAGGAAGTCTGCGAGCCATGAGTGGAGATGGCCTTGAATACCATGGGCAGAGAGTTTGGTGAGTAGGGCAGGGTGCCAGACTGTGTCAAAAGCACGTGATATGTCCAGGGATACGGCTCGGATTTCCTGTCTGGCATTGAGGACCTCCATCCATTGATGGGAGAGCAGAAGCAGCATATCCAGGGTAGAGTGACCTGGTCTGAAACCAAATTGATGATTGGAAATCAAGCCATTGGAGAAGAGGAAGGATTTCATGTCTGAAGCGATGATGGATTCCATCACCTTGCTGATGATTGGGAGAAGGCTGATTGGTCTATAGTTACAGGGATCTGTTTTTGCACCTTTTTATGCAGGGCAGTGATGTTAGCAGATTTCCAAGCAGATGGCAGATGACCTTGGGAAAATGAGAGGGTGAATAGAACAGAGAGAGGGTGAGCAAGAGCAGAAGAGCAGGCTTTGAGGACACGTGGGCTGATGCCGTCTGGACCGGTTGCAGAATCTGACTCGAGGTTTGAAAGCAAGCTCTCCACCTTGTCAGGAGAAAAGGATACAGAGTCCAGGGACAGTTGGGTGCGACTGGGTAAAGTGGGTAGAGATAGTGATGGGTTTGGGACACAAGATTTAGCTGCAAACACCGAGTTTAGACATTCAGCTTTATCATGTGTGGAATCAGCAGTGCGGCCATTTGAGGTAAGGGAGGGGATGGAGGGGGAACATACACCAGAAACAGATTTGATTAAACGCCACCAGGATTTTGAGGAGGGAGAGAGGTTTGAGAGTTCAGACTTGAGATGAGAAAGATGTTGTTTTCTGGCTCTCCTGAGGGTAGCTACACACTTGTTCCGAGCTTTGTGGAAAGAACTGAGATTGCCCTCAGTTGGGTTTGCTTTCCATGAGGCAAAGGCAAGTTGTTTCAGGACAACTGCCTCGCCACAAGCTTCAGTAAACCAAGGGCGGGAGGAAGGGTAAGACAACTGAACACGAGAGGGGATAAATCTGTGCATGAGGGAGAGCAAGTTTCTTTGAAAGAATTCCCAGGATGAGTTGATGTTTGAGAAAGTAGTGATAGGAGACCAGTCTGTAAGTTTGATGGCTGCTCGGAGACCCTGCCAGTCGGCTTGAGTGAAATGCCAGACTCGACGGCGGTGAGGTGGTTCTCTGATAACATCCAGAGAGATGTCCACTTTAACAAGGACGTGGTCAGAAGAACCAATTGGAGCGAAGGAAGAGCAGCAGATATTGTCAGGGAAATTTGTCAAAATCAGATCCAGAAGAGATGGAGTACCATTGGTTGAGATCCGGGTCGGGAAGTTGACCGATTGAGTCAGTCCCAATGAGTCACAGAAAGCTTTTGCTGATGTCCCATGGCAGGTGAGAGAGGTACCCACACCTAGCCAACTGGCGTGATGACAATTGAAGTCGCCACATAAGAGGAAGAGAGAGTTTGGATGAGAAGATAGAAGATGGTCCATGTTTTCGGAGAGTGAGGTGTAGATGGAGTCATCACTGTTCGGTGGACGGTACAGTACACATATAAACATGAGGTGGGAGTGGAGGGGAAGCCGAAGCCAGAGGTATTCCTGGGGGTGTGGGGGAGTGAGAGCAGTGCAGGGAGAGTGAGGAATAGAGTCTTTGATGAAGAGAGCAACACCTCCACCAGGACGAGGCTCAGGTCTGTCATACCGTAAGAGGGAGTAACCAGGGAGAGATACTTGGGAGTCAGACACGTCTTGGGAGAGGAAAGTTTCTGTTAGGCAGATAATGTCTGGTTTGTCAGTGGCAACCTGCATGGAAAGATCTGAAAGGTTTGAGCGAAGGCCCCGGATATTTGAGGTCCACACTTTTAATGAAGAGGTAGGGGAGGAGGCTTTTGGTGCAGGAGGTGGAGGGGCGGGGGAGGGTCGGACGAGGGACGAGGGGGAGGTAAGGAGGGTTGCTGAAGGAGTGTGGGGTATTGCAGAATAGCGAGGGGAGGGGGCCGAATGAGGAGGAGAAAAGGCTCTGTGGTGCTGTGTGAGAGGGTGGACAAGAGACAAGGTAGATGGCAGTTGAGGATTTGAGGAGGTGGAGTGAAGAGATGGAGGTGAGAGGGCAGTGGAGGGAGGCAGGTTGGTGGATGAGAGGGGGGCCAACTTAGAGAAGGAATAGTGAGGGGTATGAAAGGTGGGAGAAAGGTGAGGGGGAATTTTTGAAAGAGGTGAGAGGGAGGCTTGGAGGGAGAAGAGTGGGATGGTTGCTTTGAGAGTGAGAGTGAGGGGTGAGGGGGTGAGTTGGCACTGAAGTTGGAAAAAAGAATGGTTGATGGAAAGCGAGCATCCATGGCAAACTGTGGTTTTTAAAAGTTTTAGGTCAGAGATGCGATTTAACACAATTCTTGATGGATGCAATGAAGGCGAATTCAGAGCATGGAGAGAAGAAGCGCTGTAATAGTTGGATTTTTTAGGCAAGGAATGAAGGAGAGGTCGAAATGAGAGCAGTCTGTTAAAATAGCAGAAGAGTAGTGCATTGTGAAACAGTAAAGAGTACCACATGTGTGAGAGAGGAAGATGAAGCATTATAAGATCGTTTTTGTTGTTAATATTAATGTATGAGAGAGTTCAACAGATTAGGTCATGGAAGTGTAAAAAAAAAAAAAGAAATCGAGGAAGACGAGGAGGAAGTTAAGAGGAAGAAGTAGCAGAATCGGGAGAAGGTTGTTGGGTTTTTTTTTTTTTTTTTTTGAGATAAGAAAGAGATTAGTTGGGAGAATGGGGGATGTTTGGAAAGTGGGGAGGATGAAAATTGAAGGTAATGGGGAGGATAGAAATTGAAGGTAATGGGGAGAAAAAACAAACAAACAAAAAAAAAAAACGATCGAACACCAAGTGGAACCGGTAGGCCTCAAGCCTAGGACTAGGCCTCAAACACCAGGTGAGAACGTCGACATAAATACTCACAAAATAGCACGATTTTTGAAACAAAACCGAACTAGGAACACACATTAACATGTAGGTGAGAAAATTAAACAGTTAAAACGGGACAAATAACAACCGGAACTTAACTTTGAGAATGTCAGCAGGGAGCCCCGAAGGAGACCTTTTGCCGCTCAAAACCGGAACCGGAAGTCAAGAACTTAACAAGAACTTAACAAGAACTTAACAAGAACTTAAATTTTATTAAGTGCGTACATCGAAAACCGTTCAGCGGAAACTGTTCAGAGGAAATTGAAATTTTACCACATGTTACATGACCATGTGATATAGCGGTCACTCTTTTGAGGTCAACATAGGCCAAAGGTCAACATAGGCCAATTTTCATCTGATTGACTTGAAATTTGAAAAGATTTTTCATAAAAATGACCATCATGTGTCACGGTGTCTAGCAGCTATATTGTATCTAAAGGAAAATATTTGCATATCTTTATCCAAGAAACCGCTTAACGGATCAATGCAAAATTTAACTAATTGATCAACTTCCCATTGGAAATATGGCTTGATAAAGATGACATCATTGGTCACGTGGTCTGGCAGCCGTATTAGATCAAAGAAAAAAAGAAACCTTAAAAAACCTAAAAGACGTGAGGTATGTATTCTATGAATACCATCTTGCTTTAATATGTGATTTATCTTCTTTGGATGTTCATCACGGGCCAGAATTATTGTTCTGTTTTTATCACCCACTCGTCTCTGCTACATAACATTGCCCGTGTCCAAAAAGGTTTGACATGCTGTACGACCACACTCTGGTAAACATGCTGTTCACCTGGGAATTATTCCGTCAGTGAATTGAAGCTGTCTCTGTCAACCTCCACATTTGTTGGGTATGACACAGCCCATTCATATAGCCACTCCCGGTTATGACAGCTGCCACTTGTATTGGGAACACCCATTTACAAAAGTTGACCATGGTACTGGTAGGAGGAGTAAGCTGCTCATTGAGGTGTATGTGGAGTCATCACATTCCCTGTCGTATGGAATCTTGCCTTCCCCAATATCAATAATGTACTCGGCAAATTCCTGGTCATTGTATCCTCCTCCTGTCTCATGGGCTATGCGTATCTTGATGGTGAGTTTATGCACTTCCACCTTGTCATACAAATCAGAGCTGTTATGGCATTGTGACATGATTTGTGGGTGCCCACCATTTCTGACAACTGAGAGAATCTGGTGCCAATCACCATTGAAGATAATTTTCAAATCTCCAAATGGGCGCTTCTCGTGCTTGCGGATGTTTGTTATTCGAAGCGGCCTCGGAAAGGCGCCACGATACGCTGCCACCTACACACCTTTACACTGTGTTTGCCCAAGACAGAATAACCCCTGAAAGCGGGGGGATGTTATTAGTATTAACATTTTCTTGCAATAATATTTATCTTCTTATTATGCTAATATCATCATTATTGTTGTTATTACTTTTGCTGTTCGATGAGGCCTTGGAAAACGTCATGATAAGCTATATATACACCTTAACACGGCATTTCTCCAAGGTAGAACAACCCCTGAGGGAGGGGGGCAAATGAAGCCACTACCACCCTCTGTCGTAGGACCCTTAATACCCCTGGAAAATTTGGTTGAAATTGGATAAGTAATGACTGAATGTGTTGTCAGACACAACGAATTGCGTATTTTAGTTGGCTATGATGATGGTGGCCTTTGAATAATACTGTATTAAATGTGAGAGCTTTGAATATTGTTCACTATTGATTATCACTGTGGTACAGGTTTGGTGGTGGCTGTTTTAGGGGTTGAGAAGGAAGATGGAAAGTTTCATGTTGAAGACATCTGCTTGGCTGGCATACCTCCGCAGCTGACGTTCACCGTACCCGAGCATGACAGGTCTTTTGCATTTGTTAATCATTTGATGGATTATCAGTTGTACTAATTCTCTGTTGGTTTCACCGAGTGGTTTTTAAATGCTTCTTCATAAATATTCTGATTTTTAGCTCACCTGGAACATGGTTCTAGGGAGCTTATTTGATCGCGCGTCAGTCCGTCTGTCCGTCCGTCCATCCACAAATACTTGCAACTTCTTCTCTGAAACTACACGTATGTTTTTGATGAAACTTTACAACTCGATTCATCAATGTGTATCTTCCAAGGTTTGTCCATGGCATTAAGAAAAAAATCGGACCATAAGGGACTCTACGGGGGTTGACCCCCAAAATAGGTCTTTGCTTTCTTCTCAGAAACCACACGCACAATTCTGATGAAACTTGAGTACAAACTTTATCACCCGTGATTGACCAAAGCTTGTTTATGACATCAAAGACAGTCGGGGCTGAGGGGGTTGATGGCGGGAGTGGGGGGGATGGGGGGGTTGCCCCCCAAAGGAGGTATTTGCTTTCTTCTAAGAAACGACACACACAGTTCCGATTAAACTCAACTACAATCTTCATCACCTGTGGTGTACCAAAGTTTGTTCGCACCATTAAAAAAAATCAGGCTCTAATGGGATTTACCACAAATGAGGTATTTCCTTTCTTCACCGGAACTACAAAAAAAAACAACAATGAAACTTGGCCACCATCTTCACCACCCATGATGTACGAAAGTTTGTTCACAGGTCAGGTCAGGTCAGGTATGGGAGCATGCACCAGAGCAGCGCGTCGCTGTGTCCACTTTCCGCCGGTACTCCAGGGGCCTCTGTCTGGCCATCCCCCAGGCAGATCCCTGGCCCATCGCCATTTCCTTAAGATGCTGATCAACCTGCTGCAACGAAGAGGCACGTGGTCGGCCCATTGGCCTCCTCCACTCATGAGGCTCCCTCGCTGAGAGAATCTGGTGAGCAGGATCAGTGTCAGGGAAATGAGCCACATGTCCATACAGCCGCAGCTGATGCTCACGGACTATGCAGGTAACAAATCTCATTTGAGTCTCTCTCAGCAACCGCTCGTTGGACACAAAGTTCGACCAGCGGCAGCCAAGGATTCTCCGAAGAGACCTGGTTCCAAAGGAATGAAGTCTCTGTCTCAGATCCCTGGTCAGAGTCCAAGTCTCACATCCATAGAGTAAGACTGGAAGCACCAAGGACATGAAGACTCGGAACTTTTGTCCTCCCGCAGAGGTACCGGCAGCACCACACCCAATGATCCAGTGAATCCATGACTCCCCAGGCCCGACCCAGACGTCTGTTGACCTCTGGCTCACAGCCAGCAGAGACATGAATATCACTGCCAAGGTAAGTGAATCTCTTCGTGACCTCAACATCCTCACCACAAACAGGTACAGACAGGACAGCAGCATCCAAGATGTCATTGAAAGCCTGGATCTTAGTTTTGACCCAGGAAACCGGCAATCCCAGCGGCTCCGACTCCTCACTCAGCATCTCGAGGGACCCCAAAAGGATATCTGGAGTCTCCGAAAAGATGAATGCATCATCTGCGAAATCAAGATCAGAGATATTGACATTCCCAAACGATGCACTGCAGCTTGATCTCTCTAACATCCTTCCCAGAATCCAGTCCACACAAGTGCTGAAAAGCGTGGGGGCCAGTACACACCCCTGACAAACTCCAGCAACAACTGGAAATAAGTCAGAGATGGTACCACCGCATCTCACAACAAAGTATAGTTCAGACATCAGATCGATCAGTTTTGGTGGCACTCCACGAAGATCAAGAATCCTCCAGAGGGCCATCAGCAAAGAGATAAAGAGGATTTTCCAGAGAGTCAGAGAGATCGTTGATGAAAACCAGAAAAAGAACAGGGACAAAACGCTGCCTTGAGGAACTCCTGCCTGGACAGGAAGAGGGGATGAAAGAACTCCATTTAGGGCCACACGTTGATTGTGACAGGAGAGGAAGTCTGTGAGCCATGAGTTGAGATGGCCTTGGATACCATAGGAAGAGAGTTTGGTAAGCAGGGCAGAGCGCCAGACCATGACAAAAGCACGTGATATTTCTAGTGATATGTCTCTGATGTCATGTCTGGCATTGAGGACCTCCATCCATTGTTGGGAGAGCTGAAGCAGCATATCCTGGAAGAGTGACCTGATCTTAAAGCAAATTGATGTTCGGAAATCAGGCATTGCGTTCGTCCAAGCTCATCCCTCGGTGTACTGCAGTTAGAGCAGAGGGTGGTGGGCTCTTGACAGAGGAGTCCGAAGTGAAGACCCACTGGGCCGGTTACTTTGAGCAGCTGTACCAGGCTGATCCACTAGCTGCCAAGTTGGATGTCAGGGGTGTTACAATCCCTGTTGCTGACTCCACCCTCTGCCGTACCATCTGTCATCCCTCTGACCGGCAAGCAGCAGCTTCTTCGCTCACTGCAGATCTAGGTAAAATCACAAACTGGTACAACACGTGAAACATGTCTTTCAATCCGGACAAATCTCACACTCTCACTATGTCTCTGCGATAGGACCGTTTAGAACCCCCCCCCATCCACTTTCTCAATAAGGCCAAAAAAAAAAATGTTGCATTGGCGTAACGGGTCACTGAAAAATAGAGTAGGTCGGTCGGGATCTTTTTTTTTTTTTTTTTTTTTCCTAATAAATCCCTCCCAAAATCTCCCCCGGCTCTTTTTTTTACCACCCTTTTTACTACCCTTTTTGTACCACCCTTTTTGTCGGCGGGTTCTGTCCGAAACACTTCCGGGTTTTTGCGATCGCGATCTCAATCAACAAGATACTTGAAATCGACAGCAAAAAAAAACAAAAAAAACCGTAGGGTCGGCGGAATTTTTAGGGTCGGGCGGGTTACGCCAATGCAACATTTTTTTTTTTTTTGGCCTAATCCTCTGGAAGAAGTCCTTTCTTTCAAGCTTCTGGGTCTCACTATCTGCCTTAACCTTTCCTGGGAAAGCCACATTTCAAACCTCGCCTCCAAAGCCAGTCGCCGACTGGGAATCTAACGTCGTGCATTCCTTCCTCGGCCCACCTGAGCTCATGACCACGTAAAAATCTTTCGTCCGCAGCCTGATGGAGTACTGCTCTCCCCTCTGGGCTGGCGCTCCTGCCTCCAACCTTTATCGGCTTCACGCTGTGGAAACCAAAGCATTTCGGATCATTGGCATCTCCCACAATGAGGCTGAGTCTTTGGGCCTCTCACTCAATCACCGCAGGTTGGTTGGTGGTCTTTCTGTCTTCCACCATCTCCTCTCCAGCCTCGCCCTTTCTACTCTCTCTGCGATTTGTCCCCACCACATTTCCGCAGGGCGCTCAAGGTCCGCCAACAACCCCCTTCTGGTAAAACTACCACAATCACGAATCGCTGCAAACCTTCACTCTTTCATTCCTCTTTTTTCCCGCCTTTGGAATAAACTCCCTCACTTTGTTCAATCCCATTCTTCCCTCCAGGCCTTCAAAACAGCTGTTCACCACCACCTCTTATCGTCCCCCATCCAAATCCTCGATCTTTTCTGAATTAGACCTGATTTGTAGTTGGTGTCAACTTGTCAGACATTGGTCTGTCTTCTCCATCCATTAACTTAAACACGAACAGACTTTAACCATTTATAAAAATGTTTTTTTTTTTTCACCGTTCACACACAGTAATCAGCATTCTCTGTGTACTCTCCCTCACTGCCTACAGGGGGCACATCAGGCAGAGTTATAAACGTCTTTCACGGTCACAATTATTCCCACATTCTTGGGCGCTTGGCCAGGGGAAGCTTTCCCAAGTCTTTCATGAACCAGTTGGCCAGGCCTGACGTTCGACTAAGGTTAGGGCAGGAATTAGTCATTTGTTCAGGGTACTGGCAATGGCTCGCCTCCTCTTCGCGAAGGATAGTGTGGGATCTTCAACATCCATCAACTAATGCCTGCAGATGGGACTCCCAGCATAATATCCATCCGAGAGACGGCACACACATTGATGAATCACCTTGCCAATGAAACACTGGGATAACAGTTTTTGGGACTCAATCGATGCAGACTCGCTCCATATTTGCTACATCTTGAACACAAAGTCTTCATGATGAGCATTGTTACACGGATGTGAGACTCATGAACAGAGGAGCTTGCACATGGATTACATGCATGACTAGTACGTTAGAAGACAACAATCGTACGCATTTATATTAAAAATAACAAGAATATAAATTTCGAAAGGTCATATCGTGGAGTCTTTGGGATAACAGTTTTTGGGATCTCACAAGAAAATGTGATGGGGGTGCAAGAAAAAATATGGTGGGATGGGAATGCAGGAAGAAAATATGGTGGTGGGGTGGAGTGCAGCAAGAAAAGTGGTGGTAGTGGTGAGTTGCAGGAAGCAAAGTGGTGGTTGGGTGCAGGAATAAAATGTGGTGGTTGGGTGTGTGTAGGAATAAAATGTGGTGGAAGGGGGATGCAAGAAGAAAATGTAGGGGTGGGGATGGAGGATGGATATGGTGGGGGTTTGGGGGTTAGGGAGGGGGGTGAGGGGGTTCACAAGTTTATCATTCTCTTGATAATGAGAACTCCGTGTTTTGAGGTTGATTGTATAGACCAGCCCATCCCGTCTCATTCTATCAAACACATGCTTGCCCAGTGATTGGTAAGATTTGAATAAATAGCTGTTGCTGACCTTGGGAGCAGTAGTGAAGGTGTGGGGGGTGGGTGGGGGGGCGCATGGGGGACACACGTCGTTGGAGAAGTTGATGACAGCGTAACTTCCACGATTTGATAATCGGGTTTGCGTGTTTACGCATTCTTCTTTTATAAGGTTTGCAAGACTGCCAAACGCCTTTTACGCCAGGTGGTTTGCCATTGCTTTCCCAAGAGTAATTGAACCGGCAATTTGGAATTCATTTGCATTGCAGTGTCATGTGATGAAAACTTTCAAAAGATTCCCATGGGACCAACGTGACTGACCCTACAAAGATTGACGTACTTTATTATGCTCCAACGCAAAACAACGAGCGATTGCCAAGTGCCGGTAGACGAGCTGTGAAAAATCTCAATTTTTGAATTTGAATGAACATAGGTTGGCATCCTGTGTTCATTCAAACTGTGTTCAAACTGGCATCCTGTGCTCATGTGATTGGCATACGTGGGGTGGAGGAAATTCCTCCTGAGGAAATGCCCCGCTGAGTGCGGTGAGAAAAGCGGCACCATTGTTACGACGTCGCCGGTACCCACAGTATCCCGGGAAGTGATGGCACTTCCCCCAAGATCAGTGGCTGTGTTCAGTGTTTGTCGCATTAGTCTGTCCATGTGTTTGTGAGTGCAGTTCCATGACGAGAATTAGACCTGGTATTTAAAATAAGTGAATAAATAAATAACGTGGACCGAAAACTCCATTCGACCTTCTTCCAAGACGATCACCCCTGTGTTGGGTGATGTTCCAGGAGAGATGAAGTGTTTGATTAGACTGCTGGTGTTCATCATCCTTTGTGCACGGAAGTGGGCCCTGAGAGGCCAGCCTTCAGGTAGTCTGTAGTGAAGCTCACCTGAATCAGGAGCAACAGTCACTCACACCCCCATGGACTCCTTTAGACCCTGAATTTTTTTTAATGCCGTGAATAAACTTTGGTACATCATGGGTGATGAAGGTTGTGGTCAAGTTTCATTCAAATTGTGTGTGTAGTTCAGAGAAGAAAGAAAATACCTATTTTGGGGGCAACTCCCCCCCCCCTTCCCCACCCTCGGTCGACCCCTTCATGAGTGCAGATTTTGATGCGGTCAATACACTTTGGTACATTGCGGGTGATGAAGTTTGGGGTCAAATTTGATCGAAATTGTGTGGTTTTGGAGAAGAGGAAATACCTATTGGGTGGGGTGAGGGTCAAAAAACCCTCCGTAGACCCCCATAATGAGCGCAGATATTAATGTGGTCCATACACCTTCGTGAGGCATCAGATATGAAGCTTGTGGCCAAGTTTCATCAAAATCGTGTGTTGGGTTCAAGCGATAATGACTCGAGTGTTTATGGACTGACTCACTCACTCACTCACCTACGGACACTGCTCGATCGCATAAGTTCACCTGACTAACGTCCAGGTGAGCTAAAGAATTGGTGTGGCCTCTTTGCAATTCTATCTTTACACCTGGCTCCTCATTCTATGATCCCAGATTGAAATTCCATACACTGCACTGTCGCGATATGTCCTTTGGCTATTTATATTCTTGTTATTTTTAATATAAATGCGTACGATTGTTGTCTTCTAACGTCCTTGTCATGCATGCAATCCATGTGCAAGCTCCTCTGTTCATGAGTCTCACATCTGTGTAACAATGCTCATCATGAAGACTTTGTGTTCAAGATGTAGCAAATATGGAGCGAGTCTGCATCGAGTGAGTTTAATTTGTAATGTACATATTGTTAGGTCATGACGCATAACCCTGGTAATGACCATCACTTTGTTTATAATGAAGGTATTGTAGGGCTGTTTTACACGACCCTGATAATGGCTATGAATTTGTTTGTAATGCTGGTATTGTAAGGTGGTTGTACATGACCCTGATTAATGACCACAACTTTGGAATGCCGATCAGTATATGTAAGTTCAAACGGTACCACTCGCTCTGTGCAGACACTTTTTCCTTTCGTGGAAGATTTACAATGGAAACATCATTCATCCATGGAATGATTGTCTTTCATAAATTACCTTTTGAAAAGGAATAACTGAAGTGTTCAATTTAGTTCTCCACAATTTATCTCTGTTAATATTCAGCTCGGCCTTTTTTGCAAGGTTATTTCTTGACAACCTTTTGACTTCGATTGCAGCTTGTAATTTGCTCTAATTTCCTAAGAATCCCATATCAAGTGTGCATCGTCGATTCGAGAACCACATTCGATTTGTTCCATTTGCTCCTGCCTTCATTGGGAAGAAAAATTGAATTCTTGAGTAATTGTTTGATACCGGAGCAATGTGTATAATTCAGTTTGCACAGCAATCGATGCGACATTTAGCCTTGATCAAATTATACCAAGCAATGTATCATTTGTCAAACTTTCTAATTGCCATCAATACTGCGTCTACTCGGTCTCATGAAGACGAGGTGAATGATCAGTGGTACCAATCATGTTGGCAGTGAAGTTGCGTTCACCTGTGCTTTGATTTGCTATGTGTGGGTAGCTTCGAGTCCTTATTTACCTGCTCAGGCACCTGTACTGGGACGAGGTTGACGTTCAGCAGAGTTCTCGGTGAAAGTTACGCATTTCACGCAACCTTCTGAGCAGGACACCATTGGCGTTTGAATTGTACTTTCAAAATAAAATATTTGAAAAGTTATTGATTTTACTTTTTATGTTGGAAAAAGAAAAGGCCAATAAACTATTAAGGAGGTCCATCTAGTTTTTCATTTCTAAGTTTGCCCTGATCTATCAAACCGATCTTTCATTCATGTGAAAATGAAAAGGTGACTTCCCCCATTGTACTGCTGACCATGTACTGCATGCACGCACTTGTAATGAACAGTCACCCATTTGACGATTAGGCAATCACACCAAGCAGTAATACTCAGACAGACACTTACTTTCACAATTACGGAAAAGCCTGGGTCACCGAGCCAGGGGCCAGGCTTTTGAAACTACTTCCTCACCCCAACATGGCGTCTGTTGTTCTGCCGATTGTAGAGTGCCTTGCCGGAATAAAATGAGCATCCCTGATTGTAAACCAACTTTATTTTAACAATCTGTGATATGAACACAGTCAAATAGACTCCATGTATTTGTATCTGATGGCATGTCCCTTGGTATCGTGCAGTACTTGAACCCAAGAACCAAGAAGGAATCAAATCAATGATATTCTAAATGCCTGTTCCAGGTTTTGCCAAGTGTAGAGTAGATTTTGTTGCATCTCCTGCGTATTACCATATATTTTGTCATATCTGTAGATGCGTTCTTTCCTGCAAGTCTGGGCCTCGACTTGTACCAGGCAGACTCGACTTATCTTATGGTTTAAGACATTGAATTGCATCCTGTGATATTTTCTTAAATAAATTGTATACTTGTTAATTTGAAACGCACTACAGAAATCGTTGCTCGGAGCGTTTGCTGATTGGGTGAGAAATTAAATGTTAATCCGCTCACCGACGTGTGCAAAATTATCTAATCAATTTTTTATTTCTCTTTCTTGCGGATGACAAATTACCACTCACAAATCTAAGTCTAAGTTGGACAGCCAAGTCACAGCAGTCTGTTGTCAGGTGGATTGCCTTTAGTCCATCAAATTTCCGTCAGCGACACTTATTCACAGTTACTAAATACGATAGTTAAAATCGCTTCGCTGACGGGAATACTGAGAGAGTGGTGGGGGGGGGGAGAGGGGAAAGAGAGGGGTGGGGGAGAGAGAAAGGAGGAGGGGTGAGAAGGGGAAGGGGGAAGAGCGAGGAGGGAGGCGGAGTGAGGAGGGGTGGGGGAAGGGAAGCCAGCGAGAGATGACAGGAAGGGAAGGCAGACGTGTGGTGGAGCATTAATTACAATTCATTCTGTCTCATCAAAATTATTCTGCATTGAATTTCAGTGAAGATAGAAACAAAATAATGTATGAAATCCATTTTCTACTGGTCATACTATAAATACCGCCCGGCCGCGTCCGGAGACGAACACCACCCGGCCGCGTCCGGAAAATAAACACCGCCCGGCCGCGTCCGGAGACGAACACCGCCCGGCCACGGCCGAAAATGAACACCCATCCAGACAAAACCACCGTCTGGACATGTACAGAGACAGGGAGAGGGAGAGGGATGGGGAGAGTGAGAGGTATGTGGGAGGAGGGTGCACCACTGTAGTGGGAGGGGTGGAGCAAGGATGAGAGAGAGAGAGACAGAGACAGAGACAGAGAGACAGAGAGACAGAGAGACAGAGAGACAGAGAGACAGAGAGACACAGAGAGAGAGAGAGACAGAGAGAGAGAGAGACAGAGACGGAGAGAGAGACGGAGAGAGAGAGAGGGAGAGAGAGAGAGAGAGAGAGAGAGAGAGAGAGAGAGAGATAGAGATAGAGATAGAGATAGAGATAGAGATAGAGATAGAGATAGAGATAGAGATAGAGATAGAGATAGAGATAGAGATAGAGATAGAGATAGAGATAGAGATAGAGATAGAGATATGTAGCGGAGTTATCAGAGAGAATATGTTATGCTTTATTCACTAAACTCTCTCATGCGCGCACGCACACACACACGATTGGCTGATATCGGCAATTTTTCAGGAATTGACAGGTTGGAATCGGTGTGATTACCGACTACACTATGTATGTACTGCACACCACCCAAAAACATTGAGTAGCTTTCACCAAAAAACAACGTTGCATTTATATAGACATTTCAGCGATATGATCACAAACATTATTCTTTATAGACAGCTGCGTGTGATGGGTGGAAAAAAAATTGGGCTCAGTAATTTAGAAAACACGTTAACAAGTCAAACGGTCCGGAAATTGGTGTTATTTCACAACTTGCTCGGGATAGCGGAGCACGAAGCCCTCGCTCGGGATGGCGGAGCGAGGAGCGCCTCTGGTTTTTGGGGAAGAAAGCATGATGTAGGAGGAGATGATGATGTGGTGTTTAAGAGTTCCTTATGGACTTCACGACGAGCCTTCCTTATTGAGGAAACTTTAGTTTTGAGGAGCAGCTTCAAAGTAACAGCATTAGCTGATACTTTGGGAGGTTTATGTTGAACAGGGGAGGTAGCTCCAAGATGCCTTAGGTTCCATGCCTTTCTACTTGAATGAGTGAAATAAAGTTCCTCAACAGTCTTCTGCCATCCTTGTCATCTGGTCATGTCCAGAGATTCTAAGCGCTCAGATGCAACATCTGGATCCCCAGAAGCTTCATACTGTTGGAGGAGTTGAACAGTTTCTGACAACCAGCAAGGTGTGTTGCATTTCTGAAAACCATGTGGGGTGTTGTTTTTTGGTTGTATTAATCAGGATCTTGCAGAAGCATGCTATAGCTCTTCGGGACAAGGTTGAGGTTGGTGATCTGCTCCTCGACTTCTGTTGGGAAAGCCTCCCCCGTTGGCTTTCCGAAAATTCCAGTGGGCTTTAGGTTTGGATGTGATCAAGGGAACCTCTATTCCGATGTGGATTAATGCTGCTTGATGTTGACTGTGTGGAAAGTGTGGAACGATCTGACAAGATGTATGAAGAAGGTGTCCAATACCATCCCTGGAGACAAAACAGAGGTCTGGATTGTAGTCCTTCCTCCATCTACATGAATGGAAAGTGTCTGGTTGCTTGGCATCATGCAGGAGATAGCAATCACCAGCAGAGGCCCAAGCCACGAGTTATTCAACTGCTTCGTCATCTGAAGTATATCCACATTCATGAGGCGTGATGGCTGTTGAAATCACCAGCATGACCTTCAGGATGAGCAGTAATGGGTAGTGCTGGAAGGAGCCGCTCTACCTGAGGTGGTTTATACACATTGGTGATTCTTGTGACCCAACTCTATCCAATCATTAATGAGCATGCACTCACCAATTATGTTTGTTCCATCCCTTTCAATCCTAATCATGTGTATCTATCCTTACTACGTCATCTTAGAATGCCTCCCGTAAAGTCACGGAAGTCATACAAGACAGATTTGAAGTTGGAAAAAGTCCACTGATGAAAATGGCGAGAATATGGCTGCGTGCAGGAAGTACGGTGTCAGCGAGAAATGTGCTGTGAGTCAGTGCTGATCATGATTCTGTAGCTTGTTTTAAATATTGTGCTGTTCCTCGATGTGATGAAATGTTGAAAAACTACTTACATTCGTAATTCATCTGAAAGATCGTCCCACAAAGTAGTTTAAACAAGTAAAAAAGACATAAAATGTCATAGCCCCCGTTGTTTTAATAATCTTGCTGTACAGAGTGAAAGGACTAGCCCATATTTATTTACAACTACAATGGCTACCAGTCAGCCATCTTTGATAAGATTGTAAAATAAAGTGAGGTCATGTGTATGCCATCATGTACTGTGCTTGTGTCAAGTTTGAACAAAATTGGACCATGTATGTCTGAGAAATGGTTGGAGACAGATTTATGTAAGAAAATGGCCGCCAACCGGCCATCTTGGATCTGATCTCGGGGGGGAAAAAAATTACATGCTTATGTAAGCCATCATTCTTTATCTGTGTGCCAAGTTTGAACTACGTCGGTAAATACATCTCTGAGGAATGGTTGAGGACGTGTTCAACATCGAGGGGGGGGGGGTTATAACTAAATGGCTGCCAATCGGTCATCTTAGATCTGAACTCGAAAAAAAAGACGTACATATGTATCCCATCATGTGTTGTCTTTTTGACAAGTATGAATAAAATCGGTCCATACATGTCAGATATGGTTGCGGACGCACAAACGCAAGCACGGACACGACACGAAAATCGAGACCAAATCAATAAGCCTCCGTTTCAGACTAAGTCCAACTGGCGCTAATAATATTGTTACGAATTTGGAATTTGATTGCACACAACATACAGGTTCCTTTCGTCAGCTATGTCGATAAGTGCTTGTTCCCTTGATAGCTCACCTTCCATTGTTTAAATGTTTAGAAATCGATTAGATGCACTGCGGATCGATTTAATAGTTAGGGAGCCAACAATGGAGACGTCCCTCCCCCTCTCTGCGAAGAGGAAAAAGAGCCCTTCCATCCCGTGATTCATGACGTCAACAACTCTCTCCCACCCTTGGTTGAGCGGGGGATGGATCACGAGGGCATGAGTCACGCCGGGCGCGGGGGAGGGGGCGGAAAAGGATAAAGAGGAGATCCTTTCTTTGTTCGTGCGCGGAGTGGAGGAGTGGTCGTTCAGCAGGCCGTCGGGTCTTGTTTGGCTTGGGTTAGGGTTGAGGCTTTCGGAAGCTTTTTGCTTCTGCTGAGTAGTTGTTCAGCAGGCCGTCGGGTCCTGCTTCGCTCGGTAGAGCTTCGGCTGCGGCCTGGCTCGGGAGGAGGCTGTTTGAAGGCTTTCTGCTTTGGTGGTTCAGTAAGCTTTGGCTTCTGCTTGGCTCGCGAGAGCTTTTTGCTTCGAGCTGCTTTGATTGGAAGAGAGTTGAGCCGGTTGCTCGACTCGAGCTGCAAGTGGTGGCTTCTTCTTGGTTCGTGGAGCTCTTTGTTCTCCGTTTGGTTCCCGGCTTGGTGCGACTCATCGGCTTCTTATTCTTGGTGGTTCCTCGGGGAAGCGGCGCATCGATAAGGAGGATCGGCGCCTCGTCTCACCAGCACGTGTTCGGAAGCGCGGGAAGATTCGCTGGAGCTTGGGAAGGATCGCGGCTCACGGCGATTGGATCCAGCTCGCTCTCGCTGAAGCCCGAGTCAAACAACTTGAAGACCACACGAGGTGGAGAGGTTCGAGATAGGCTCTGGGTTTCAACTCACCTGTCCTCCGAGTTGGAGCATGTATTAAAGGCCTCAGCCACCATTTCTTGGGTGTGTGTGTGCGAACGTGTGTCCGTGGGTCCGTCTAATAAGTAGGAAATCAAGTGCTTCGTGTGCTGTAAATCTTTGCATTGCATTTCGTATAGTCGGAATAGTTCTGCTCTTACGTGCTTCCCTAGTTCCCCATTATTATTAATAAATACCCCAATTGTTAAATGTTTTCAGCTTGTCGCATCAATTCTTTTTTTGACTGAGCATTTCGTGTGTTGGTAGTTGGAAAGCCTTTGGTTTGCCGTAAAAGGGGAACATTTGGACTGACGGTTCTCAGCGATTAAACCGCTCGGAATCGCGCACGGGACAGGCTCGCTTCAGCGGCTTGTTTCGTACGAGTTCCGTCGAGGGTGGAATACTCCGATAGTTGGATCACGTGGGTATTTAGGTTATTGAAGATTGGCAATCGACCCTACCCCACGTGATCTGCCGATTGGCGTATTTCGGTTCTTGTACAAGGACCCGTCGACTCGGAGTTATCCGGGCGGCGATCTATATTCTGGGCGATCGGTCGGGCCGACTCGACTTGCGGCTCCGTCGGAGCGGTCTACTGGCGGCCGACCACCGGGACCGTAACAATATGCAACAAACAGCTCATTAATCATCATCACACTGGAAGTATTGTAGCAGTTGGCAGGCAGCGATGCGTTGTGCTCGAGGATCGTGCCAATTGACTGTAACTCGGAAGAATAAGATCGAACATGAGGACAGATTACAAGAGGTGAGGTTCAAGGATATAGGAAGGGGGAAATGTGTGGCTCAGATAAAGATAGTTGGATGGGTCGACTAGATGTTTCTGCACATGTGGCTCTGCACCTTTTAATTATAGGAATTCATTTTGAAAACTTAACACAAAACTAATTTTGGATACTGAAGAGACCTTTTACTCTTGACAAAATAATTAAAAATTGCGCGCACGCGCGCGCACACACACACACACACACACACACACACACACACACACACACACACACACACACACACACACACACACACACACACACACACACACACACACACACACACACACACACCCACTGGATGTTATTGTATAGATACTAGCAGGGGGCTACCCTAGGGAAGTGGGGGGTGAGGGGTGGGTGGTAATACCTGGCACTGTCCGGCTGGGTGAGCTTTTTCCTGTGGTGGTTTCAGGACATGCTTGACATTGAAAAGCTATGGAGTTGGGTGGTGCAGCACTGCCTGACCCCAAATCCCAATATACAACTTATAGCAGCCTTTAGTGGCCTCAAAACGGACGTCAGGGCCAATGCGTGGTAGCTCACTACCTTGTCCAGATTCTGAAGTGCCTACATTCAAAATTTAGGGCCTCAAGGTGCTACGGTTCGGCCATGAAAGAATAACTTACAAACACACAAACAAGAAAGATGACGTGCAGAGCATGATACTTGTGAAATCCCTAAAACAAATTTGACCTTAAAAATAATTGGCTACTTGAATTCAGTGGCCTGATATGTAAATCCTCTTCAAATTTCAACTCGATCGGATGAAAATTGAGGATTTTTGAAATCTCACTTAAGTTTGCTGACCTTTGGCTGATGTTGACCTTTTGACGTCAAAATGAATAGGTTTCTTGCTAATGACCAACTCTACCATTTAGTAAAATTTTGTGAAGATCAGTTTAAAATTGTGATCTGGAGGCAATTAACTGACAGACACACAGACAGACAAGCCGGTCGGCGACGAGGGATCCGCTACGATCGAAGCGCTGGATACGATCCTTTTCATTCTGACCGATCCACCGACGAAGATTCATTGCCAAGACGTATTGGTTCACATACAATTGTTCCTCTGCCTGGCAAGATTTTTCCAATTGCGTATTTTTCCAACTGGCTCTCTTCATAAAAAATGACGGTAAATAGACACCCTATTTTTGAAGGACTACCATTTGAAAAATAAAACCTAAATCAAAAATTGGCTCGAGTAAAATTTTCTTAATATCTCGAAGTGTTTTCCGAAGTCTCGTTTCCGAATTTAATTCCGAAGTCTCGTTTCTCCACATTCAAAACAAGTATTGAAAATAGTGAACGTGGTTTTTCGGCCGCTGCACAGCAACGGGTGGTTGCTGAGCAACGAAACTCAAACGTGCACATTCCCAGCCCATATGGCACATGTTCGCCAAGTTTCATCGAAATCGGTTTGCTGGTTTGTGCTGTGGAGCCTCGCGTTGCAGACACACACACACACACACACACACACACACACACACACACACACACACACACACACACACACACACACACACACACACACACACACACACACACACACACACACACACAGACGGAAAACCTGATAAACTTCTCTCAATGCTCTTGTTTGACCACACCTCCTGAGCCACACATTATTTTTCATAAACCACGCCCACTTTTAATAAGCCATGCGCACTTTCCTACGCCACTCCCACTTTTCATCAACCACGTCTACTTTCCTAAGCCCCGCATAAAAATGACGGTAAATAGACACCCGGTTTTTGAAGGACTCCCATTTGTAAAATAAAACCTAAATCAAAAATCGGCTCGAGTAAAATTTTCTAAATATCTCGAAGTGTTTCATTCCGAAGTCTCGTTTCTCCACATTCAAAACTGTAGGACAAGTATTGAAAATACCATACGCGGTTTTTCGGCCGTTGCATAGCAACGAAACTCAAACGCGCACACTCCCAGCCCATATGGCACCTGTTCACCAAGTTTCATCGAAATCAGTTTGCTGGTTTGTGCTGTGGAGCTTCGCGTTGCAGACACGCGCACACACACACACACACACACACACACACACACACACACACACACACACACACACACACACACACGGAAAACCCCACAATAAGGGATATCTCGCGAATCCAACAGACAGACAGACAGACAGACAGACAGAATAATGCATGTGACCATCCAATATACTTGAAAAATCTTCGATTTTCACAAGTAACAAACACTTGAAAATATTTATGAGAGAACAAGTTGTGGAAGGTGATCGAATGTGGCTTTTATCTTCATCGTTTGTGTTCCTTGTTCTGTAAGTTATATCGATATCAAATTCCCACCATCGATGAAATGCCCAAACACTGCAAAAGGTTTTGTCGAATATGCACAATATCACCAATATAGTTTTAAAAGTTGAAATTAACAGAAGAAACCGCACCTATGATTTTGACCACCTGGTATCAACTGTCGTCCCCGTCCCCGTGCTTTGTACTTTGTCCATAGGTTTGTTTTGCTTGCATCAGGACTTGGACTGGGTGGGCAAGTTGGGGATGCCACTCTGGGCCTGCAGCTCCTCATTGACACCATCATTGGCCAGCTCGGTGGCCTTGGAGAGCAGCGTGCAGCTTCACAGATTTCCCGTGTGATCCTTGCTGGAAACCTGCTGAGCCGAGACACACAAAGCAAAGATATTCTGAACAAGGTGAAATTGTTTGGAAAAGTGCAGCTGCCGCTTATTGTGCCAACATGGAGCGTGTTGCTCTTTGGAAAAGTTCTTGTTTCAAAGTCGAAAAGTCAGACTTATTTCTGGCTGACAACTCCACAGATAAAATCACGATTCTTGCTTCCCATGGGGGTGAAAAAAAAGAGTTGCCAATGCCATTTTTGGTGCAGACACACTCATAAGATGACCGTTTTTACAGCCATTTTTCCCTGCTGTGCAGGGGTTTGGCTTTTTGTGAGGAAATGTTTTATGGCCGGATGCCCTTCCTGACGCCAACCCTGGTCGCCTCTTACGACACACAGGGATATGGTACACCTATTCTAACCGGGGCATACACCGGGACCACTACACTGGCACTCATTTCGCCGACCTCGGAAGGATGACAGGCTGAGTCAACCCCCTGGTGTTAATTCAGCAGCCAACGGGGCTTGAACTCAGGACACTGGGATCCCAAGCCGCCACCCTAACCACCAAGCCAACACCAGGCTTTACAGACACACTCATCTTGATTCATATTAGCTATTCATTTTACTGTGCCATTTAACTGATGCTTGCCGATTTTGTTTGACAGGCAGCTCATATGAACCATATGTGGTGAAGTATCTGTTCCGATGCAGCATCCCCCCCCCCCCCCCCGAGTTCATGTAAAACAGACTTTTCTTTTAATTGCAAGCGTTGGTTCTCACACAATCAGATACTGATCCTCACTTTATCCTCAACAGGCCAAATACCTCACCAAGAAAACTCAGGCTGCCAGCGTCGAAGCTGTGAAGGTGCTGGATGATGCTCTGTTTCAACTCTGTGTGAGTCATTTGTTCAATATTTAAATTTCGCTGAAGGTTTAGGTGTTGCACCATCTACGGTGTAACATGGATGGTGCATGATTGGTTTGGGTGACCATGCGTGTTGAACCATCCATCAAACCATCTGTTTAAATTTTTTTTGTTTTTCTTGTACGAATAAGACGAATGATGGAACCAAAAGAAAGAGCCTGAGTTTTTTTGTAGAAAAGGAGAAAAAAAAATTCACTCTTGGCAATGGGTTAGCAAAACGTAACAATCATTTGTGTGAGGCGCATGAGGTCACAAAGGCCTTGTGGTGCGAATTGATGCGATCCCACAGATATACGAACTCGTGTTGCTGTGCATTTGTTGCGAACATCTCTTGTGATAAATCGTGGAATGCATGTAAAGTTGATTGATACAGTATATTGTTAAAACTAGCCGTGCGTACCCGTTGCTCTGCTGATGGAATGCATCCCGATGGGGGTACAAACACATTATTATTACATTTTTTTCTTCAAATAAATATATCCCAATAGGAATAGGGTATAATCACTTGATCATCGCATTTTTATCTCCGCCACCGTCGGTGGACGGAGATTTATGTTTTCACCCCTGTCTGGCTGTTTGTCAGTCTGTCTGTCTGTGAGCACGATATCTTCAAAAGTTAGGGACGGATTTCGAGAGGTTGGGTGTGTGACGACGACGAATTGATTTCGATTTTGTTGAAGATCCAGATCTGCATGCAAGAATTTTTTTAAATCAATGAATAATTCTTCACCATTTAGAGATGAGGCCAAAAACGATAAATAGCATGATATTTCAAAAAGTTGTAGACGGATTCTGAGAAAATTTGGTGGACGAGTTAAGTAGGTGACGAGAACAAGCTATGACCAATATTCCTATACCATTCTGTCTCCAATGCTTCCAGGTTCCTATCGAATTCAAATTTAAACGTATCTACTGTTTCTGCTGCCACTACATTTCCAGGGAGACCATTACATGCATTAACTACTCTCTGAGTAAAAGTCCCCTGCCTTACGACCATCTTAACTCTCCTCTTCTTTACTCTCAGGCGATGGCCCCTTGTCCGAGCATTGTTTATTGTGCTGAATAATTCATCTGTACTTATTTTGTCTACACCAGTGTTTCTCAACCTTTTTTGTCCCACGCCCCACTTTGATTTTCAAAAAAATCGTACGCCCCACCATGATTGGAGACACTACAGTATATACTACATATGTATTCAATAGGCTTTATTAAAACTTCATTGCAAATTTTATTCAATTGCTACTCACTTCAATGGGAGCCCTGCCCTTGACGCTGGCTGCAGATTTGTTTGATTCGAGGAACCAATTTTGTCAATTTCAGCCTTGAATCACCACGTTTCGTGATTTCCAGTCGATTTCTCTTAGCTTTCTCGCTCTCTTTCTCTCGAAAGCGATCATATATTAATTCATTAATTCTGAATCCTCATGCCCCACCAAAATATTGCCACGCCCCACCTTGAGAAACACTGGTCTACACCCTTCATTATCTTAAACATATGTATATCACATCTCCTCGTAACTGCCTCCTTTGTAGTGTATGAAGCCCTGTCTCCTTCAACCACTCCTCATAGCTGAGTCTATCTCTGCCCACAATCAATCTAATAACCCTGCGCTGAACCTTCCATTTTGCAGCTATGTCCTTCCTGAATTGTGGTGACCAAAACGACACACAGTATTTTAGATGTGGCCTCACTAAATTCCTATACAATGTTAACACCACCTCTTTTGACTTATAATTGATCCCCCTACAAATACAACCGAAAACCCTATTTGCCTGACCTTTCGTTGCCTGGCATTGTCCTATCTGTGTGCCCCTCCTCCCTCCCCGTATTGATTAGCACCCCCAGATACTTCTCCTGTGTGACACGCTCCGAAACTACCCCTTGCATCCTGTAATCTCTATTTTAATTATTCTTTCCAATCCCCAACACCTTACGCTTGCTCAGGTTAAATTACATCCACCAATCTTTTGATTCAGGAAAGCATCGATACTTTCCTGAATCTGTTCACCACCCCCTCTGCTATCTTCCTTTCCTCCAAGCTTTGTGTCTTCTGCAAATTTGAAAAACTGATTGTTCACCCCACTGTCCAAATCGTTTATTTAAATGAAGAAACGTAATGGTCCGAGTACTGATCCCTGAGGTACCCCATGACTCTCATCCTCCCAGCAAGACATCCTCCCACTCACAGCGACTTTTTGCTTCCTATTATTAATCCAGTTTCCAATCCAGTTTCCAATCCAGTTAGTTACCCCAACCAGCAACTCCACAAGCCCTCACCTCGACTAACAGCCTCCAATGTGGTACCTTGTCAAATGCCTTCTTAAAGTCTAGATATACTATGTCCACTGCCATTCCCTCATCCACCCAATAAGACACTGCTTCATAGAACTCTAAAATATTTGTTAAACAGGAACTACCTTTGGTAAACACATGCTGACTACCTTTTATTAGTTTGTATTTATTTAAATGGTTCCTCATCCGGTCCTTAATTAATATCTCCAACACCTTCCCCACTACTGAAGTCAAACTAACAGGCCTATAGTTTCCCAAGTCTTCTCTGGATACTTTCTTTAATAATGGTGTTACATTTGCTACTCTCCAATCCTCCGGTACTTGTCCTGACTCCAGTGAACTATTGAAAATATCCGTTAACATCTCGCTTACCTGCTCAGGCACCTCCATCAATACTCTCGGGTGCATATTATCTGGACCCGGAACCTTATCTTCTCTTTGATTACCTAGCTGTTCCTTTACTTCCTCCACTCCAACCTGGATCTTCTGTAAAATCCCTTCTTCACTTCCTTGATCGATACTCTCAGCTATTGGCAATTCTCTTGACTGTTATTGTGTAAAAGTTGAAGAAAAATACCTGTTTAATAAGCCTGCCATCTCACTTTCCTCACTAACCACTCACCTAGTGCTCTTCCTCAATGGGCCCACACTGGTCCTAACCTGTTCTTTTCCTCTGATATGTTTAAAGAAAGCCTTGTTATTATGTTTAATACTCTTAGCCATGTCCTTCTCATACTCTCTTTTGGCTTGTCGAGTTATTTTCTTCACTTTCCTCTGTTTACTCCGATAGTGATATAAATCTAACTCCAGTCCTGTTATTATAAACCTAATAAATGCCTTCTGCTTATCCTTAATAGCGTTTCTTATCTCACAGCCCTTTATAAAAGCATCCTTCCAGTATCTTTCTGTTTTCACAATCTCTAATCCCAACCCGTACAGAATCATCGACATTAATTCCCTCCTTAATATCACCCCTTTCTCTCGAGTCTCAATGCAATGCTGTCTTTTACCCAGTTTGCAACTCCTCCTGTTTTCTCCTTCCTGTCACATCGGTATACCTTGTAGCCTTCTAATCCTGTCCTCCAGTTTCTCTCCTTGAACCCTGTCTCACTTACTGCAGCTATATCCTACTCCTTGCTATTTATTTTGGCCTCAAGCTCTTCAATCTTATTTAAACTCCTGGCATTGGTATAAAATTACTAATCACAATTACATCATCAGTTCCTTTCTTTGTGGCTTCCCCACCCTCCATTGACCTAAAAAAAAGCCTGAATTCCTTCCTCATTTCCCACTGCAAACCTTGCTGCCCCCTTTCTATTTAACCTTTGTTCCTCATTCTGGAAACAATCCCTTTGTCCCCTAAATGATTCCCACTGCTTCTTAAATGAAAAAAGCTTCCTCCCCACACCATTCTTCCAGCCATTGGTTGACATCTAGCACTCTGCTCTTAATCTCTATATCATTTCCTAATCCTAGGAGAATCCCAGAAAACATTACCTCACAACTCCTTGCTTTCAGCTGCTTACCCAGTATCCTGTATCTATTCAGATTCTCCGAGTAAACTTTCCCTACATCATTTGCTCCTTGGTGTACCACAACCAATGTTTTCCTGCCGTGACACGATCTTGATGTCATTGAACCTTTCTTCAATGGCTCTAACTACTGCTCCTTCAAACTCATATCATCACCCTCATAACACCAGAGTTGATGTCAAAGCCACCCAATGCTCGCCTTTCTATACATTTATCGTTTTAAAAGACTCGTCTAATAATTAATATTTTTTATAAAGCATTGCAGTGAAGTCTGATCCAAAAAATTTTAAAGCAAAATATGTATTTGTATATTGTAATCAGTAACAAGAGCACAAGTGAGCACAATATACGCCCGAACAAGAAGGTATATACAGAATTGTGTTACTACGTGGAAAACAGCATCCTGGTTGCCATGGCAACCACTTTAGATGACTAACGTATGTCGCGACATACTGTCTCCACAGTCTGTACATATGTACCAAATATGAAACGTGAAAGTTGAAAACTTTGGGAGTTAGAGTGCGGACAGGAACAGATGGAAAACAGCATCCTGGTTGCCATGGCAACCACTTTAGATGACGAACGTATGTCGCAACACACTGTCTCCACAGTCTGTACCCATATACCAAATATGAAACGTGAAAGTTGAAAACTTTGGGAGTTAGAGTGCGGACAGGAATGGACGGACGGACACAACACATAATACGCCCCAAAATATATATATATATATATATATATATATATATATATATATATATATATATATATATATATATATATATATATATATATATATATATATATCGGGCGTATAAAAAAATAGTGTGGTAAATAAAAACATTAGAAAGGAAAAAATAACTTGCACCAAAAATTTTAACATTTTTCACGCTCACGCTGACACTCACGCCGGGGGTATTGCTATAGCTCTCTGTTCTTCGAACAGGCGCGCTAAAAAGTGCCTAAGCTTCATCAACAAATAAAATGACAGGCACTTTTGTTATGAGGGTGACTATATAACTCTATGTCTATGATCCTTCCCGCAGAATGAAGCACGGACATATTTAATAGTTTCATCACCCACAAAGACTGTCTCCCAGACCTCATTCCTGCCAATCTTTGTTGCTGTACCCTGCCTGCACTCATTACACTGTCACCACCGCCTGCACTCGTTACACCGTCACTACCGCCTGCACTCGTTACACCATCACCACCGCCTGCACTCGTTACACCATCACAACCGCCTGCACTCGTTACACCGTCACAACCGCCTGCACTCATTACACCGTCACAACCGCCTGCACTCGTTACACCGTCACAACCGCCTGCACTCGTTACACCGTCACAACTGCCTGCACTCGTTACACCGTCACAACCGCCTGCACTCGTTACACCGTCACAACCGCCTGCACTCGTTACACCGTCACAACCGCCTAAACTCCTTACACCGTCACAACCGCCTGCACTCCTTACACCGTCACAACCGCCTGCACTCCTTACACCGTTACAACCGCCTGCACTCCTTACACCGTCACAACCGCCTGCACTCCTTACACCGTCACAACCGCCTGCACTCGTTACACCGTCACAACCGCCTGCACTCGTTACATCGTCACAACCGCCTGCACTCGTTACACCGTCACAACCGCCTGCACTCGATACACCGTCACAACCTCCTGCACTAGTTACACCATCACCATTGCCTGCACTAGTTACACCGTCACCACCGCCTGCACTCGTTACACCGTCACCACCACCTGCACTCGTTACACCGTCAACACCACCTGCATTCGTTACACCCTCAACACGGCTTGCATTCTCAACACGGGCCGCACCCTCAACACGGCTCGCACCCTCAACACCTGCCGCACTCTCACCACCGCCTCACCACCGTGATCAAATAAACAACAAAGGTAACCATTATTCTGTTTTAGTGATCAAATAAACAACAAAGGTAAACATTATTCTGTTTTCATTACCAAATAAACAGCAAAGGTATACAATATTCTGTTTTAGTTAGCAAATAAACATTGGGAGGAGTTAATTGCCAAGTAATTCAGTGTTTCCTTCTGATTGTGGGAATATTGAGTGATAACGTGTATTGAGAAAAAGTGGAAATGACAAATCAAGAGGGATCAGGAACAAAAATGTGAAATGAAAATGAGTATAATGTGTACATGTCCTTAATGATAAATTAGAACAAGTTTTTTTTTTTTTTTCTTAACAGAGAAAGGAAAGCTATAATTACTATATAATATTGTTACGGGTTCGGCATACGTGCCGGGCTCACAAGGTACATACTCAGACCCGTCACCAATACCAACCCTGAGGCTCTCGGACTATGGACAACTCCACGGCCTGGAGGGTTTCCCATCAACCACGGACACCGGTAAAAGCAATTCCCGAGCAGGGCCCTCACGTCCACAACTACGTTACCTCCTCATTGGGACAGCTACCTGAGTTAGGATCCACACCCTCAACACGCTCCCAGGTTCTTATTTCGGCCAAGTGGAACCGTGTACTCCCGGTGCAGCATGGCTAATTGCAGAGCCAATCAGTGGGGAAAAAACTTCCCTTCTTTCTATTATGAACGTGCTATGCTAGACCAATGAAAGAAAAGACATAAACGCGCAGGTCTGGAAATGTAACAACTATTTATTTACACAATCAAACGAGGATCATTAAAGCACGTATTTACAGGCAAGAAACAGCAATGTTTATTTCACACAAGCAGGCAATCATCAAGCAATTTGAAGGTGACGGGTAAAAGACAGTGGCAGATAGCCCTATAGGCTGCATAGGCTGAAGCCAAAGGCCCGGATATCTTAGGGGCCCACCAAAAATATGTGTGTAAGTAAAAAATAACAATCAAACAAAAGTTTTTATTTCAGAAAACAAGATACATAAAAATTTAAATACATTAATCTATAAGTAAAATCAAATTAAAAAAAGAAAACTGAAAGAATTTTGCTTTTTATCACATTAAAACTAAAACTAAATAGGATCAACATGAAGGCACTTCCGCCACAAATGCATGCTCTAAAAATCCATATTAATAATCAAAAGATTAAATTTTTAATTTTAATTTGCGACATTTGTTTTCTGCGAATTCATTAATAATATCCTGACTGCCAATTTTACGCAAATGCTCCGACTCGATGTGCATCAATGAGAAGTAGTTCAGCTTTTAGTCTTTCATTGTTGACCTTAAGGTAGTTCTTGATTCGTTTTGGAGCAGAAAATGATCTCTCTCCACTGCAGTTGGATACCATCAGGCATAGGTTCATTCGAAGGGAAGTATATACATTGGGAAAAACTGAAGAGAGGTTGTTTGACACAATTTGCTAAAACATATGAAGTTCAAAATTACATTCAGTGTCAGTACCAACTGCATATACATTAAGTTTCATATACTCTTTGAACTGAATCAATTCATCTCCAATGCTGGGTTCAAGATCCTTAGGATAGCAAGAAATCAGATGATGTGCAGCCTGTTGCAATTCTTCATCCTTCAATTGCAAAAGATTTGTTGAGAATCCATACTTTGTGTTCAGTTCTGAGTAATTATCCATCTGTTTACTCAAGGCGCTACACGGCTGATCAATGACAGGTAGAAAAACATTGATACGGAATGATTCACGTGCCGAGCCTGACAGGTCAGTCTCCTGTGCTGGTCCATCACAAAACTTCGTTTTCGCACTGCGCTTACATTTTCTGGTTATTTCTTCCTTGTAAGTTGATGTGGTAGTCTTCAGAATGCCATTTTTTTCAAATTCGTCAAACATCTCTCTCTGTGATGCAACAAATTCTGTCAGCGAATGAAGAAGTTTTACTGCTGTATTCAGATCCAGTGTTGAACTTTGCAGACTTGTGCTTGTTCGGTGGAAGCGTTGTCCAGACACTCACTAGAACACCGGTCTCTAAATTTTCCATTTTTTTTTTCAGCAAGAGCTTTTGCTTCAGAGCACGCATCTGCTTTTTCATATAGATCCTCAGCCATTTTCTTCAAACACTTATGCATCTCAGAGTATCCTTGATCCAAAGCATTTACACTGGAAGCATGTGCAGACCACCGTGTGTCCGATCAGACGTTTGAGTACAGGCAGTTATTCACCTAATTCCCTCAGAAGCAATCTCCATCGATGTGTAGAGGCTCTGAAAAATGTATAACAATTTTGTATGAAGTCAAAGAAGTGGCAGACATGTGGCACACAGTCAATAGCAGATTGCCCAACCAGATTCAACGAGTGTGCACAGCATGGTACATAGACGGCTAAAGCGTTTTCCTTGCGTATCAATGCCTGCACACCATTATACTTTCCACTTATATTACTTGCGTTGTCATACGATTGACCTCGGCAGTTGGAAATGTTCAAATGATTCTCTTTCAATGAAGAGAAAAAAACTTTCGACAATATCCTTAACAGTATGACCATGCATATCAAGGATAGCAAGAAATTGTAAAACGTTCCACTGGTCAGTCCTTGTGAACATATCGAAAAGTCAGTGCCAGTTTGTCAAAGTTAGCAATATCTGGAGTGGAATGTAAGGCCTAAGTCACATTTGCTCTACGGCGAGGATACGGCGGCCGTACGCCCTCTGAATTGACAGAAATGTGCGGCAGCCGCAGAGTTTCTGCGGTGGCCTCAGGGTGGCCCTACGCCGTTTGGCTATCTTTTACAGGCCGTAGGGGTCGCCGTGGAATTATAACGCGGAGTTATAACTTTTTTCATTTCTACGTTCGCCGTAGCAATTCGACAAGCCAAAGAAAAAAAAACTGGTAAAAAAATAAAAAAAATAAAATAAAATAAACCCATTCGTTACCGTCCGTCTGGCCGCACATTCGCCTTAGGGCCCCCCTGTGGTCGCCTTGCGGGCACCTTGAGGCTACCTTGTGTCTGCCTTGAAAATTCTATGGCCGCCGCAGGACCCCCTTAAGGTCACCGTGCGACATCAAATCAAAGACCGTACAGCAACCCCACGTTTTCGGTCTCCACAATTTATAAATACGCCGTGCGGCTCCCCGAAAAATAAAAACATATGTGACTGCTACATTGTGTGACCGTGGAAATACTGCGGCCGCCGTATAATTGCTTGTGGCCGTAGATTTTGGAGACCCCACGGCCGCCGTGGCAAATGTGACTTAGGCCTAAAGATATTGAAAAATATTTCGCTTCTTTTATTTCAGTGATGATTTCTTTGAATAGTTTCTGTCCTATAAGTTCAATCAACTCATCACATGCAGTAGATGATATGTACGAGACAGAACCTCTGTCCTTTCCGCCATGCGTTTCCAAGTGATTGGCTATAAACGGGTCAAACTGAGCCAGTAGTTCTAATGTCCCCAGAAAATTGCCATTTGAAGGCGAGTTTAGAACCTCATCATGTCCATGAAATGGGAATCCACGTTCAGCTAAAAATTTGATAGTTGCGACAACTCTTTCCAGGACAGATGTTGCATATGCACATTCTGCATTCTGTTGTTTTACCACCAAACTGTCAACTCTTCCAGTTAACTTTGAACGCATAGTCAAGTCGATAGCAGCATTGCGATGCTCAAGACTGTTCTCGTGTCGTTCTATACGTGAGTTCGCATTTTTCCAATCATTATAGACACCATGAATAAATGGGTTCCCGTTCCGGTCCCGGTTCTCTATATAGTATATTTATAAAAGGGCCCGGTCATACATATGAAGCTTAAGGCCCAGAAAATGTTAATCCGCCACTGGTAAAAGAACATAAGGAAAAGACTTCTCCCAAATGCGTACAGTATTTCTTTCTTATGCAGACTTACTTAGACAAAGGACATAGCGCCATAATTTTTGCCAGGAAGAAGGAGACAAGAAGATAAAAAAGAGGCACGTCGGAGCATTGGTTTGACTCCTCATCTCACTCAACCAAGCGGGATTGCGTCAGACTAAATATTGTGAGGGGGAGGGATGAGTAGTTGAGGGTTTGGCGTGGTGTGTGTATATGGAGCTGCGCGACACCCCCAGAGACTTCTCCGTACCCTTGGCTCATGGGCCGCTTGCCTCTGGCCCAGGTACGACTTTCTCCTGCACCTCGTACCCCTGCGCAACCGGGTCCAGCGCTACCCGTGCTCCGGCAGACAATCTCCCGAACAGGAAATCTGAGATGTTCTTGCTTCCCTGATGCATTGACAGCAGCATCCATGATTTATCGACAAAATAGCCACCAACCGAACCGAGTCCTGGCCTTTACTTGCCACTCGGGCGTGGTTTGGAGGGAGCAAACTTCACGCGAGCATCTTTCCCATTGGCACCTATCCGGCGGGGGTGGGTGCAGCAATGGGGCTGTGGAAAATCCCCGCATCATTACGTCTGACGGGCACGGGTGCCCCCGTTCCCTCCATTGTGCGCAAACGTTCCTTTGTACTGTACTTGAGAAGCGTTGTCTCATGTGACGAATGTAGGGGTGCTGGGAAGGAAGAATGGGGGATGGTAATTTGGTACTGGTCCTGAGGATTAATTGTTTAACGGTGAGGGACTCGTTCGCACGTCCAGGTTTTGACGGAGGTTGGTGGTGACTTGAAGACCGAGGAGTACAGGATGGACAGACTGATGAACAGATGATTGTGAATAATAGAATTGAGTGGATTGAGAGGTTAGGGAGATGGAAACAGATGGATTGAAGGACGAGCGACCCACTGCAGGGTTGAAGGAAAGACCGATGTGGTAGAGGAAGGGTTGTTGAATTGACGTTTGGTGAAGCGGATTGTTGGTCAATTAAGTGGAAAATGGGGAGGCATCTCATTGGGAGTACACAAACTATCCTCACAACGCATTTCCCCCCCCAAACTCCTGGGCACAGGGCAAGGATCTATCCACACACAAACTACAAAACAACTCAATCTGTGGAATCCTACATGTACATAAATTCCCTCCCCGGCGTACATTTTGAAAATCGTAACAGTATGAATGTGTGTGAGTGAGGAGAACCAACCCAGCACCACCGCTCAATCCAACAAAGCTCCAGTGTGCTGCGCTGGCCAATCACCACATCTTTTGTCACGTGAACACACGGAAAACTAGAAGGGCACTCGGTGGAGCACATACCTCCGCCACGCAATGCCTAATCCAATAGAACATATCAGGCCCAATAAATAAATTGTTTTTTTTCCCTATCTCTCAATGGTAAAGAATCACTTTATCAATTTAATAAATCTCATTTTCAGATCCAGATTTGCGTCTTCAACAAAATCGAATCAATTCTTCCTCGTCACACACTCAACCTGTCCACCAAGTTTCGTCCGAATCCGTCCACAACTTTTTGAGATATCCTGCTATATTTCATTTTGGCCCTATGTCTCAATGGTGAAGAATCACTTAAAGAATTCGAGTGGTGGGATCCGGATCCGGATCTTCACCAAAATCTAATCAGTTCGTCCTTGTCACACACCCGGATCCGTCCAGAACTTTTTGAGATATCCTGCACACAGACAAACAGAGAGGGGTGAAGACATAACCTCCTTCACCTTCGGTGGCCGAGGTAATGAGCCTGGGAATTTGGGGTTTATGTTGAGATTCCCGAGAAGAAAAGTGCACTTTTACCTCTAGTTTTAGTTACAAAAGATTGCAGTACATATTCAGCGACCGAATCTTCTTGACCACGTGTTGACATATATGCCAACCGCTGCGGGGAAAGGATGTGAAGCGACATTTCGGGTGTCAGCCCTTCTTCAAAGTAACGTATTACGTTGTATTCTGCAAAGCATGAGGAAGGGCTCATGCCCAAAACATCTGTTCACCTTTTTCACCATGGTGGTTAGCACACTTTGATGGGGGAAAATGTAGTCGAGGTAATATAATGAGTTGCCATTTTTATTCCGACAATGCAGACGGACCGTCTGTCTCAAGACTCGTTTTCTCTTGCATATTTAACGACCGATTAACGATAAAAAGTTGGGATTAAAATTTTTTTCCCCCCCAACTGTTTGGTGGATTCAAAAACCATTCCAGTGAGTACATGAACTCCATACGGGCCGACAGGTCCATAGCTTTGCCAGGCGCTTTTGCCAGAATGGGACAGATTCAAGGAGCAGATCAATTATGCAATTGAAGTCAAAAATGGGTCAGGAGAAGGTCAGTTTCTCGCACGACTAAGCAAAAAGTATTGCAGTTTAGTGTGAGGTTTTGCAGCACATCACTCCAGCAAATGGCCAGAGGATTTTGGGTGATAAAATATTTTCACATAGATCCCCAAAAAAGCTTCTTTGTACCTCTTAAAATAACCTTTCTTCTGAAGTCTTCAATTTGATCATAATTGACTTGGTATCCAAGAGAATATTGATGTATATTAAGTTTCCCGATGGATTTGACTTGTTTTACAAAAGGGGCAATGGCTGTAGATTATTTTATAAACTTAATTGAAAGGTTTGTAGATTAGCATCATGAAGCAAAATACAAAATTGGGACCAAGTCTGGATAAGGGCTTTCAGGGTCAAAGTTTATGACAGTTCCTCCATGGATGTCGCATACCTCGAATCTGGATCTCCACCAGGTACCCACCTGGTGTTGGCTTCACAGTTAGGGTGATGGCTTGGGATCCTAGAGTCCTGGGTTCAAGCCCTGTTTTCCGCAGAATTAACACCATGGGGTTGACTCGGCCTGTCATCCTTTTGAGGTCGGCAAAATGAGTACCAATGTAGCAGCCAAAAGGCTGCACACGAAGGGAAGGGGTACTGACGGATTGATTAAATCTGGTATTGGTGTCACACAGGCATGATGGGCCGAATGGCCTCCTCATGCGCCTTAATTCATTGATGTCCGGTGAACTGTGCAAAGGATCAACGTCATTAATAAATCAGTTATTTACAGAAATGCAACCCCCTTACCACCTATTCCCCTCTCTCCCACCTGATTCGTCCCTTTACAGCAACAGTCAGTGCCTCCCCCTCTCATTTTCTAATCTTTTGATATAATTTACCTGTTGTCTCTGTGTTACGTGATGTGTGTAGGTAGACCATACGATTTCAGAGGTAGCGTAATATTCACATGAAATTCAGGTGGTGTTAGTCATCTCTTTGGTGTGTGCCTACGTGTGTGTGCTTGTGTGCGTACAAGTTGTTTCACCCGATTAAGATCGAGTTATTTTGACTTTAGTAAAACGTCAACAAGATTTATGTTTAAAGCTGTAGCAAATATTTAATGTGTTGTGCACCATTGATTTGTTGGGCCAAAAATGACTTCATTTCCTTGTAGTTTGGCTCCCAACCCTCGCAGGGGGGTGGGGTGAGCGGTTGTCTCCACGACCCAATCCTAGGTACCCCCAGCAAAGATGCAAAATTTGGTAGAGATTGGCCCAGCCGTTTTTTTTTCTTTGATTTTTCAGGCGTGTACACGTACACGCACACGCACACGCACACGCACATACCTCGTACACACAAACGCAATTTAAGCTTTTATAATCCTGCTCTGCTGTTTTTGCTCAACCCCTTTCTGCTCTTTTCACCTGATCATTTGCCCTTGGACCTAGGTCATCTTCCATCTGCATGGAAATCTGCCAACGTTCACATATTCACAAATAAAGGCAAAATGATGCCGCTACAACCTCTTCCATGAGCCTCGACTCTGTATACGAAAAAAATAAAAAACAAGAAAAAGAGCAATCAGAGATGGCAGACCCTTGCCAGGACTTGTTTTGTGTTGTGTACTTTTTGGACTGGTGTGTTGCATAATTAATGAGACATAATTAGAACTGCAACTTTATAACTGCTGGCAGTGATGACTGGGTACCAAGACGTCCCGCTTTGATCAGACACCTGACCCTGACCCTGACCCTGACCCAGATGTTTTTTTTATTATTATTTACTCACAAATACAACTTTCCGCTTCGCTGACGGTGGTGTGAAGGGGAGGGGTGGAGAAAGAGAAAGGGAGAGAGAGGTGGATGGGAGGCAGAGAGGATGGAGGGAAGGGAGAGGAGGAGGGGAAGTGAGGAGTGGGTGAAGAAGGGGAAGCTAGGAAGGGGGAAGAGCGAGGAAGGGGGTGGAGGTGGCGAGAGCAATGCCTCACGAAACGTTGCTATACACTGTGGGGGGGGGGGGGGAGAGAGAGACAGACAGGGAGACAGGCAGACAAGGAGACAGGGACACACACACAGAGGTGTGAGAGGAGAGTGCTGCATTTTATTCGGATGGGAGAATGAGGAGGGGACAGACAGACAGACAGAGAGAGTGGAGGTGGGGGGGGAGGGGGGGAGGAGGAAAAAAACAACAAAAGCGATAGGTGAGGGATGGAGGTGGCATTAGCAAAGACAGTGATATGTTATGTTTAATGACCGAACACAAATACAAAAACATCTCATGTCAGAACAGCTGTACACGCAAGGACACAACAGAGTTTGTAATGTTAACCACAGGCACATCTTCAAAAATTTTGATATCCCAATTTTCAAAAAATTGTGGGAACTTTAACCAAAAGCATGGACTGAAAACATGGAAGTACTTACCGCTCACGTACGACCTCATGATCCCATCGAGCATGAACATCGAAAACAAAGCATTGCAACCAGATATCATACTTGGTTGCAAAAAAAAGAGAAGAAGGCATTGCGTATTGAGGTGTTACTAGCCGTGATTTTGGACTAAACAATGCAGAAATCAAGAAAATGACCAAATACCAAGACCTCAATCATGAAGTGAAATGATCCTAGAAGCTGAAGAATGCTAAAGTTGTACCAGTGATAGTTGGAGCTCTGGGAATGATGACAAAGAGCCTCACAGAGATAATAAAAACCATCTCTGGGAATATTGCCCAACAATACTACAGTTGGAACCAACAACTACAGTTGGAAGCTGTCCAGGGCTCTGTGACGATCCTGAAGAGAGCCTTTGGCACAAAACATTGAGAAAAGAAAACTTCACAGCTTGGTCTGTGAATCGTGACTGTGGTGTACGAGGTGCAGTGGAACATGAGAAGCAAGAGTGTTAGCAGCAACTCCGCTTTATTGCGCGTCCTGATGTACATTCCTGCCACCCCTAGCGGGCGAGTCATGATATACGAAAACCCAATTACGTGATACAGCACACTCCTCCCCTCGTAAAATGACAAGTCAAATGATGAAAAGACAATCATAACATGACCAACCGAAACCAATCAACACTCAAAATCCTCCAAGTACCGCGGCTGCATCCTGACCCGCCTCGGGCGGGCAGCGACGCCAGACGGCCCAGGCTCAGACGCCTCCCGGCTTGGTCGAGGTGACACCCTCGCCGGACTTTCCCCATCCGCAATAACAACCGCCCCCGGCCGACCAGCCTGCCCGACGTCCTCGGGCAGGACTGAATCAGGTGAAGACCCCGCGGGAGTCGGCACATCCGGCCCTGGTGATACAATGTCTGGCCACGGCGACATTACAGGTGGGGAACCCACATCGCTCGGCACGGGGGAGGGGGGGGTGACGCTGAACAGCGATCATGCATTTTGTCCACGTGCCGCTTCCACACCTCCCCACTATCAGTCCGCACCATGCAATTCGCCGGCCCCAGTACCACAGAGACCACAGCCGGCACCCATTTGGAACCGTGGAAATAATCGCGCACCATTACCCGCTGTCCTACATCAAAACCGCGCAGCAGCGTCGGGCGCAACACCGCCCCACTCACCGACCCTCCAGGTCGCAGCAAATCCAGTCTGGACCGCAATGCCCATCCATAGAGACGAATGGCAGGAGAATCACCCGTGACAGGATGAATCGCGTTCCTGTAATGGAGCAAAAAGACATCGACCACTGTCTGCACAGGTGCAACACCCCCCCTGCGCAAAGCCTGTTTCAACATCTTAACAAACGACTCGGCCTGCCCATTCGTCGGAGGATGATACGGTGCGG
Organism: Eptatretus burgeri; assembly: GCF_056783735.1. NCBI lineage: Eukaryota > Metazoa > Chordata > Myxini > Myxiniformes > Myxinidae > Eptatretus > Eptatretus burgeri. The sequence continues at coordinate 13,672,312 of NC_140961.1, read as the reverse complement.
ACCTTAGATGTCGAATACCATTTTGACGCATAAACTCATCAAATACACCTGCGATGAACTGTGGACCATTATCAGAGACCAGGATCTCAGGTAATCCTTTATTAGCAAAGATCGTCCGCAGTTTCTCTACTGTAATGTTTGCCGATGTATGCTGCATTACTCCAACCTCTGGCCATTTAGAGAATGCATCAATCACAATCAAAAACATTTTGCCATTAACCGGCCCCGCAAAATCCACATGGACCCTCTGCCAGGCCCTGACTGGGGTCAGCCATAGTCTCGAGGCTCGACGCTGGTTATCAGCATCTGTTTGACACGTGGTGCAACGCTTAACCAACTGCTCAATGTCTTTGTCCAACCCCGGCCACCACAACAGGCTACGAGCAAGACTCTTGGTCTTCACGACACCAAGGTGACTGACATGCAGTTCTTCCAAACACCGCTGCCTGAACTTCGGCGGAATCACCGCCCTCATTCCCCACATAACGCACCGTTGGACTAACGACAGCTCCGATGCGCGCGACGCGAAAGGCTGAAATGCCGGTGTCGAAGGTAGATCGCTCCAATTCCCCGTAGAAATCGCCTGGACGACACGGGCGAGCACTGGATCATAAGCCGATTCCACCGCGACCTGTTTGGCCGTGATCGGCCCGCTTTGGACCTGGCCCAGCGCGAACACATCGACCCGGTCGGCCGACTCAGACGCAGCTGGACCCTCCGCACACGGCAAGCGTGAGGGCCCGTCGCAGTTAGCATGCTTCTCGGTGCTTCGGAACTGAATATCATAATCGTAAGCAGCAAGAAACAGACACCACCGCTGTATTCGTGTGGCCGCTACCACCGGTACCCCGCCTTCGGGTCTCAGGATGAATTGAAGCGGTTTGTGATCCGTCTGCAAAGTGAAATGCGCCCCAGCAGGTATTGATGAAACCTCCTCACACCCCAGACGAGGCTGAGAGCCTCGCGCTCGATCTGGGCATATTCCCGCTCTTCTGCGGACAGGGTCCGGGATGCGAAACAAACAGGCCGCTCAGAACCATTGTCCATCCTGTGGGAGAGCACTGCCCCGATGCCATATGCAGAGCTGTCGCATGCCAATAAGAGCGGACGTGCAGGCTCGTAGTGCACGAGGACCGTATCCTCTGTGAGCAGCCGCTTCACGTGGTCGAACGACGCCTGGTGTGCAGGCCCCCAGGCCCAGCGCTCGTCCTTCCTGAGCAAATGCGTTAACAGCGCAAGTTGTGAGCTGAGCTCGCGCACGGACCTTTGGTAATACTGGGCCATACCAATGAACGAGCGCAGCTGCGTCTTGTCGCGAGGCGGTGGCATGTGCTGAATCGCCTCCACCTTCCGAGGGCCTTTCAACAGCCCCTCCAGCGTGATGATGTGCCCAAGGTATTCCAAGCGCTGCTTGAAGAACGCGCACTTGTCCCTGTTCAAGCGCAGGCCGCACGCCTCTAGCTTTGTCAGCACTTGGGCAATGTTCGCAAGGTGCTCGTCCGCCGTTTTCCCCGCAATGAGCACATAGTCCAGGTAGGTCTGAGCGGGCAGGCCAATGCAAACCTGATCCATGGCTTTCTGCCACAAGGCTGGGGTCGAAGCAATCCCAAAACAGAGTCGGGTATATCGATAGAGCCCTTGACACGTGTTGATTGTCAAAAGCTCGCTACTCCCGGGATCCATCGCCAGGTGAAAATATGCATCACGCAGGTCTAGCTTCGTGAAGTATCGACTCCCCGCCAATCGTGCATATATTTCATCGATTGACAGCAGTGGATATTTATTGCTCCACGCTGAGCCCCGGGTTAACCGTGGATTTGAAGTCCCCGCACAATCGGACGTCTCCATTCCGTTTCAGCACCGTGATGAACGGGGTGGCCCAATCTGAGTACGACACCCGTTCGATCACTCCACAGGCCTCCAGCCTATCCAGTTCCTCCTTGACCTTGTCCCGCAGGGCATACGGCACCGGTCGTGGTTTACAAAAACGAGGAACCACCCCCTCCTTCAGGAAGAGCTTTGCCTCCACGCCCTTGAGTTTCCCAAGGTCGTCACAAAACAAACCTTGATGTCTTTGAAGAATCTTCTCCAACTGATCCTCCCACCGGCTCGGCACGGGTTGCACAAGGTGAACTGCGGCCCAGTCTTGCCTGATGCGGGACAGCCAGTCTCGTCCGAGGAGAGACGGTCCCTCCCTCGCACAACGTACAACGGAAGCGCGACGACCTGGCCTTGGTACCGCACAGACACGTCTGCCATCCCGACTGGCATTATCTTCTCGCGGGTGTACGTGAACAGCGTGAGGTTTGACCTGATAAGCTTCAGGCCGTTGAGTCTATGCATGGTCTGTTCTCCTATGATCGACATAGCCGCTCCCGTATCAACCTGAAACATGATCGGCGTTTTGTTCACTTCGATTTCCACCGTCATCGGGTGCGCCGCCGCAGGGCCAATTGAAAACAGGCTCAACAAGGCTGCCGGTTCTGCTCCGGGTCACCGAGGTCGCCTCGCACATTGCCGTCCATGACCTTAACAGTGGCCGGCGCCCCACGGCACACACGCTTCAGATGACCCACCTTGTGACAATTTAAACACACGGTGCCTTTATACGGGCACACACGGCGCAGGTGTCGACCTCCGCATCCCAAACACGTCCGCGGGGTCACCTCGTCGCTCGTGCGGCCGCGCGGCGATGTCCGGCCCGCACCGAAGGTCGTGCGTGCGTCCCGAGGCGCTCACGACCCAGCGTGGGCCTCCGGGCCATCCGACATGCTGTGGCCGGTGATGGCCCGAACATCTCCGCGAGTCTGCTCGACAGCTGTAGCAGTGCCGACCGCCGAGTCGAATGTAATGGCTTCACCCTTCAGCCATAGAACCGCTGAAACCATCTTCGCATCTTGTAAACCAGCAATAAAACGATCTCTGAGCCGAGCTGGACGCTGCTCTGCCGTGAACTTGCATTCCACGGAAGAATGCTTCACTCACGCCACGAAATCAGTGACGCGCTCCTCCGCACCTTTCGAGAGGCGATCAAACTGGTATTGAACGAGCTGTAATGACTTCTCCGGCACCATGTGTGCTTTCATCTTCTGCACAATGTCTCGAAACGACAGCCCGCCATCACGGGGCTTCTCCGGCGCCACCAAATCACTCAGTAGTCGATAATGTTCCGTCGATAGCGAGGCGAGCAAGATCGACTTCTGTTTGCTCTCGTCGACCACATCATTCGCGTGGAAATAGCATTCCAATTGTTCTGAAAACAATTCGAAGTCATCTCCGACGAAAACGGGCACCTGTCCGTGCACCGTGACTCGTCGATCAACCATCCTCGTCAGCCAACTGTGGTGTACGAGGTGCAGTGGAACATGAGAAGCAAGAGTGTTAGCAGCAACTCCGCTTTATTGCGCGTCCTGATGTACATTCCTGCCACCCCTAGCGGGCGAGTCATGATATACGAAAACCCAATCACGTGATACAGCACAGTGACCCCTAACCGAAATAAAGGTGGATACTTTGCGCCTGCCCTGGATCGGGCGTAGTGGTGTGCGCCTGTAATCCGGCTACTCGGAAGCTTGCGCTGGAGGATCGCTTGAGGACGGGAGCTCTGCGCTGAGCCATGCTATGAGAGGGTGTTGGGCAGCCCGGAATCATGGCAAAACCCAATCCTTATCCATGTGTCGTAAGAGAAAACCAGGGTTGCGCCAGGAAGGGCATCCAGCATAAAACCTATGCCAAATCAGTATGCGGATCATAACGGATGATCCGCTGTGGCGACCCCTAACGGGAGCAGCCGAAAAAAGAAGAAGACGAAGAAGAAGACTTTGCGCCTGCCCTGGAAGGACTCCGTTCCACATTCTGAAACTTGCACATGAAGATACCAATACACACACACACACACACACACACACACACACACACACACACACACACACACACACACACACACACACACACACACACACACACACACTTATACAGAGTTGGATACTTTGCTTTGAAACCTGGGAGGGCTCCATTCCACTTTCTGAAACCCCGATATGGAGACATCAACCGATGACCAATAACACGCACGCACGCACGCGCACACACTTATACAGAGTTGGATACTTTGCTTTGAAACATGGGAGGGCTCCATTCCACTTTCTGAAACCCTCATATGGAGACATCAACCAATGACCAATTACACACACACACACACACACACACACACACACACACACACACACACACACACACACACACACACACACACACACACACACACACACACACACACACACACACACACACACACACACACCGGTGCCAAATGCCATTGTGGTAATTCAGGTTATGTACATACACACATGTGTAAATGAACACAAGCATACAGTAAATAAAAACGACAAACAAAAAGATTTACTTTGAAACAGCATTCTCTGAAAGAGGATTAAAAGGGGGTAATCTTTTTTCCCCGCCTTTAGAATAAACTCCCTCACTCTATTCATTCCCATTCTTCCCTCCAGGCCTTCAACGCAGCAGTTCACCACAACCTCTTATCTTCCCCCATACAAATCCTCGATCTTTTCTACCCCCGATAATCCACCCAAGCCCACCTCCTCCAAATTCCCTGCTTTCCTTCCTGAAAATCCCTGTAATGTCCATCTTGTATTCCCCATGTTGCCCACCCCATCCCTCTCCCTTCCTCAGATCTCCTAATGTCTCTGTTCCCCACACTTTTGTCCTTCCCACTCCCTCCCCTCCTGTCTCATGACCCCCTTGATGTGCGTTGTGTGTTAGCTCTCATACGAGCCTCGACAAGGTATACAAAAAAAAACAATGTAGGATGGGTAATTAAGTCCTCAGGCAGATGAAGTTGTTATTTTTAAGTATTTTGCCACTAGCCAGTTTCCCATGGAGGATCTGCTTGGGAATCCAGTAGTCATCCATGCTATATACATGTCCAGCCCATGTCAGTTGGATTGTCTGCAGAGTACCTTCCTTGCCGTTGAGTCATGCACCTTCAGGCTCCAGGGCCCTGGTGGTGATTTTGTCCTGCCATATTTTCCCCAGTATGGAGTGGAGATGTATTTGGTGTAAACTTTCCAAGGCATGATTGTGTCATTACCTTCATATTGTTCGTCAAATGCTGCTTTGAACATCACGTCAGTCTTTGTGACACTGATTTGTTGTCCAAAGTTCTTTGCAGCATCTCCAAACTAGTTGGTGGCCATGCTTTTCTGCATTTTTGTTTTTGAGACCTGGAAGCATGGAGTCTGGAGAGAAGGTAGAAGTTTCCACTGCAAAATACGATCGTAACACGAGGTGGCATATCTCTGGTGGCTTCGTCCAGCATTGCGGCAAACAAGTGGTTGATGAGTGTGAGAGCCTTAACATGTCTTCAGCAGCACATCCGCACCCCTGTGATAACTGATACAACCCCACAGCCACGCATGTGCTGCATACGAATGAATATACTAACCTCTCATCTCCTTTTCATTCTTTTCTTATTCTTTGCACATTCTTTTTTTTTTCTTTCATTACATCACTAGCAAATACAACATAACTGGGGCGATAAAATGCGTTCGAACAGCGACGTTTTCTTTTTAACCGCCGTGTTCCACATTAAACCAGATGGGAGCATTAAAAAAATTTTAACCCATGCTACGTTCCTCTCAAAGGCCTGCCTGTACGCATGCATACCCTTCACCCCCATATGCGTTCCTCCAACCTCCTCACATGCAGACACGCACACACCCCCACGGAGAGTCATTTGTACCACGTCCGTGTGTGCTGTCTTCTTATATCTTCGTTTTCAGTTACTACATCGCAGCAACGATTAGTATATTTATATTGATATTTTGTCATGACAGCAGATTGCACAAAACGGTACAAAACAAACTGTATGTAATAGCCAAAAAGATTGACCCTTGTGGGGACAGTATCTTCATGCCTTGCAAAAGCAGGTTAATAAACACGGCGTTGCGCTCAATGAAGTTACACTTTCTGCGCATTCTTTCATCTTTTCTTCACTAAATATAATCGTCCGAATAGTAGAAAAAAATAATTAAGCTTAATGCTTTGGTTATAAAAACAGCTAATTGTTAAAATTTTTCAGATTTCACTCCAGATTTCGACACTTTAGTCCACAAGATGCGATTCTCAAATCCGATATAATACTTGATTATTTATTTTAATGAGTAAATAACCGCAGGAGTCGATCGAGTTCCAAAGCAAGGCATGTTTGATTAGGCTGGAATAAGACTCCTGCGAGGTGAATTGGGCTGACCAAGGATAAGCCTTCCATGGAGGCAAGCCATTAATTATCTTCAAAAGGGGTGTTTAAATTTACCCAAACACCAATTTTTAGCCGCGTCTCACGTAGTGAACACTGGCTCTAAGAGAGCTCCGTGTTGTTGTTGTTGTTGTTGTTGTTGTTGTTCTTCTTCTTCTGGTGAAGACAAAACCTTTCCGTGTCGCGTTGCGAATGCTGGCTCTAAGAGAGCTCCGCGTTCTTCTTCTTCTTCTTGTTCACTGGTGGAATGACGCGGCTCTTGGACACATTTGTCCTTGTTTATTCACGCACTTCCTTGGAGTTCTCTTAGTATGCATGCAAAGTTTGGAGCCCCAAAGTTTCATTGTTTTGGAGTTTTGGAGGAGACACGCACTCGCACACTGACGGATATTAGTGTAGATAAGCCAAGAAGCGAACGTATAATTTTTCTTACATTTGTTTGTGACTTTACATAAAACTTGTTCACAACTGTATACTTGCCAACTATACCGTGGTACATGTAAGCGCCGCACAGCTGATGATTTTGACACAATTTCCGGTTACTTCGGCCTGGATTTGGGATCAGTGATCAAATAATGTAAAT
>NC_140961.1:13540455-13660455 GCF_056783735.1 Eptatretus burgeri | reverse complement strand
TATATATATATATATATATATATATATATATATATATATATATATATATATATATATATATATATATATATATATATATATATATATATATATATATATATATATATATAGCCCCACGAGGAGTGATGTAAGCAACATTTTTTAATGATATGATGATGATATGCTCGGATGATAGGGTAAGGGTTAAAATAGTGCTATATGGCATTAACTCCAAAATGACCGATGTGTCCCTTACATCACTCCTCCTTGCGGCGCCTCGTATATGGATATCCTGAACAAATTGAGGCGAAACTTTACACGTATGACCGCCTGTCCATGAGGAACAAAAGGTTCACACATATGATATGATATATGTCACATGGTTGGTAGCCATATTCCCCTAAAACCTATAAATAAATAAAAATAGACCACTCAAAAGAAGTCCTGGTGAGGGTCTGCAATCTCTGCTCTTTTTCTTGTTTGGATTGTTTCACTCAGGATCGATCTGCAACTGTGATTTGTGATTTCTGTGACTGTGACTGTGACTGTGATTTCTCAAAATCTTCTCTATGACGTGTAATTAATCAGAAATTAATGCAATCCTTCGCTTGTTTTCTTTCCTGTTGTTGTGGAGTTGTTGCTTTTTTATTATTATTTTATTTTTTGTAATGCAAGTCATGAGGCTGTGAATTTGCTATATTTCTCTCAATGAAACGTTATTTGGGAATGTTCTTTGAGCGGAATGCTATTTGAGCGGAATGTTCTTGTTTGGTGGTATGTCTGCTCAAAGCATTGTTTGTCATGAAAGTTGCAATTTGCCTTTCCACACGACTCGTGTTCTTGAAAGATTTTGACTAAGTACACGAATCTCAGACACCATCGAGTTGTTAAATCGGGGTCGTTTTCATGCAGGCCCATGAAACAGCAGTTTTGTTATGATGTAATTTGCTATTTACCCTTTTGGTGACCCCGTTATCCCGTTCCTGGGGGTATATTATTTTGGTTTTGCACCCAGCGAGACCTTTGGCTTCAGCGTGTGAGTTTTGAGTGGAGAAGGTTATGTTCTGTGAGTAATCCTGTTTGAACTAGCATTAGGAAAAAAACGTTCAGGGAGCTTGAAAGGGTTAGTGGAACTTTGAAATATCACTACAACGGTTTCGAAAGTCACCATAATATTCTAAAGGCCTGTGTGGGTTTTGAAGCTGAAGATTATCGATACTCATGCCTGTGGCGGCTCGATAAGGTCGTTTGAACTTGGATGCAGAACAGCAAAACGATGGATTAACAAACAACGTGACGTACCCTGTGTTCCGGATGTCCTGCAGTACAATGTGCAAACCTGTGGCACACCTTTTATAAATGTGTATTGTGCTTTTTTGATCAACTATAAACCCAACTTTGTAAACTTTTACACGTTTCCTGTTTTGGTTGTCTATTCTGAGATATTAAGATTAAGTTGGAATGTGTTGCAAATCCACTCGAACTCTATCACAATCTACAACCATTGTCCTTTCAAAGTAGTTTGTGTTTCCAAAACCTGTAATGTGCTTCATTGAGTGACCGAATGCTTGATTGATGTTGGGACATTTGAAATGGTTCCATTGTTTTGTTTGTTAATGTTTGTGTTTGTTTTATTGCATCGGAGGTTGCTGCATCACAACCGCACGGTAATGTAACAACCCGCAATGGCTTCTCTGCACGTTTGTTCAAGATTGTTTGCTGGAAGCTCAGCTGCACGCGTTCCCGCAGTTAAAATGAATGACGTAACTACCTCCCAACATTGTTACAAGCTCACAGGCACATACACCCTTATTTACCCATCAAGCCATCCATTCTATGGGGCCTTTGTTTGGCCTTTTACAATGGCACTGCTTAGGTGCTTTTCCTCCTAAACCCTTGATTGTTCCAAAACAAATGCCAAGACCTGCCGGTTTAGCCGGAGTTTCTCTCGATTTCCCAAATGCCTGCAGCTAACCGAGGTGTCACCACGTCGGATTCAGACAAGCAAGATATTTGAGATGATGAAGCTGTAATACTGCAAAGTATTTCCAATGCGGTCATCTCCTTGGCAAAACAAAAATGGCTGTATATGTGGGATTGCATGTAATTATGGGAACTTCACCTAGTTATTACTCTCATTACATGAGAAATTGTACACCAAACTCTGAATGTACTCCTCTTCATAATGTTACTTTTACCACACAATCTACAGCATTGTGAAGTCTGCTTTAACCACACAATCCACAACACTGTAAAATCTACTTTTACCACACTTTTACTTTAGCATTGTTAATTTTGCTTTAATCATACAACTCATAGTGGAGTTAAGTCTTCTTTAACTTGATGAATAAATTGTAACTATTTATTAATAGTTGCATAAATAAAGTGTGAAATTATTTATTATTTTATGAATATATGGGTTATTTATTTATTTATTGTATGAATAAGCTAATTTGTAATCGTCGGAATAAACTCTGTAAATATTTAATAATCATATGACTAAACCACAATCATTTATTTTTTAATTGTATGAATAAATTAATTAAGTAATAGTAATTGCATGAATAAATTGTGTAATTATTTATTAATAAGTCAATGAATAAACTAGCATTATCTATACTAATGAAACCGAAGACCAAGAAGGAACCTCTGAAGAAGTAAAGAGTAAAGATGGAGTCATCAGGAGGATCCTGGATCGGATTCGGGTTTCTTTCAGCCGCGACTCCACTTTCCTCAAACCCATCCAGGTGCAGCCAAGTGAGCCTTACAGAAAAAATTCTGCAATAATTCATTTCTCCTTGGAGAGATAGATAACGAAAGAGAGGAATAGAGAGTTGAAGAGATGAAAGAGAAGAAAAGGCCAGAATTAGAATGAATAAAGAAAATGATGAAAGAAAAAAAATGAATAAAGAGAATTATGAAATAAATAAAGAAAATGATGAATAAAGATTTGTGAAAAAAGAAAAAAATTAGAAAGAAGTGTAAAAGCAACCAAGAACAAAGATGTTTGGAAAAACCTGGACAGATAGATTTCAGCAGTTACTCCCCAGGCTCAAACGCAGCAACATGACAATGTGTGTGTGTGTGTGTGTGTGTGTGTGTGTGTGTGTGTGTGTGTGTGTGTGTGTGTGTGTGTGTGTGTGTGTGTGTGTGTGTGTGTGTGTGTGTGTGTGTGTGTGTGTGTGTGTGTGTGTGTGTGTGTGTGTGTGTGTGTGTCCTCCATAACTCCAAAATCATAAATTCTAGCAACCTGAAACTTTGTATGCATACTAAGAGAACTCCAAGGGAGTGCAAGAGTGAAAATTGGGTATTTTGGTTAATTAAAACACCCTTTTTGAATCTATGATTAACAGACTCATTTAATTATTTCCTTTATCAGGCCATCGTCAGCTACCTCCCTCGAGGAGCATCCTCAGTTACCTTGCTGGGGTATTAATTCACCATTTTTTGGTTGCATCCTTGCCACTGGTTGCATGTAGGCAGGCCTTTGCCATGTAGATAGTGTGGGTTTTAAATGCTGCCGCCCGGTTTTATATAGAACCCGGCAGTTAAAAAGAAAATGTTGCTGTTTGGGCCCATTTTATCACCCTTCTCTTCCCTCCCCTCACACTGCTTTCCCCTCCCCAAGAGCTGCCTTCCCTTGCCTCACACCACCTTCCCTTCCCCTCATGCTGCCTACCCTTCCCCTCACACTGCCTTATCTTCCCATTCCATCACGCAGCCTTCCCTCCACCTCCCCTCACGCTTACTCCCTCCCCTCTCCACCCCCTCCCCCATGGGCATCTCCCAAAGGTCTCTGCGTGCTGTATTAACATTTTGTTTTAATGTACCCCATATTTCATTCAATCCTGTACTACCCCGCCCCCTCCACAAATCCCACTACCAAATGCAACATTGAGAACCCCTCCCCTCATATTTACCTCCTCCCAAACTCTCTCCCCCTCACCACTTCCCCCCTCCTCTCTCCTCATCCTCCTTGCTCCCACCCTCCTGGAATGTACAGCAACATTTGGTGAGGCGTCGCTCTCCCCACCCCTCCACCCTTCCTTGCTCTCCCTCCCCCTTCTTAGCTCCCCTTACCTCCCCCCTCCTCTCTCTCCCCCCCCTTCTCTCATCCTCCTTTCTCTCTGTCCTCTATCCCCTTCCCTTCCTCCTCTCTTCTCTCCCCTCCCTCCTCTTTTTTTTGCAATCGGGGTTTTGCAATCACTTGTGTGTCTGTCCGGGCTGTAACTTTTTTTACCATTTGAGCTTTTATCATCAAATTTTATACAAAGCTTTATTATGAGAATATAGAGAAGACAAATTAATAATGTGGTTGAAATTATTTTCATTAATATTATTATTGTCATTATTATTATTCGACCCTTTTTTGGCCTTTTTTTGCTCAATTATTTTTTTTAACATTTTTTTTTCTCTGCAACCACTTATCCGATTGACATAATTTTCAGGGCAGGAGCGACCCCTACCCCAATGGAGAATATTTTAATGATAATTGTGACATCATAGGTCATGTGATATGGCAGCCATCTTGGATTAAACACAAACATTTTTTTAAACGTTATATCTCTGAAACCGCTGATCGGAAAAATTTGAAGCTTGGCACATCTCATTATACTCCTAATGAGGAAGAAAGGATTGTAAGGTTGACGTCATTGGTGAATTGGTAGATCGGCCATAAATGTTTTAATCAAAATCCTTGTTTACCATTGAGATTCAGTGTGCGTGTCCAGGCTGTAACATTTATACCAATTGGGCTTTTGTCATCAAATCTTCAACAAACCTTTATTATGAGATTGTGGAGGACACATTAATAAAATGAACAATTTTTTTTTAACTGTCGTTTTCGTCAAGTTTCGTTCGAGTACAAAGCGGACGCTTTGCATTTTGAGATGCTTTGTCGTTATTTATTTGTTCATAATTCTAAGAATTTCAGTAATTTATTCATAAACGTATGAATTATCTCTGTAATTTATTAATAATTATATGAATAAATGCATTATTTATTAATCATTGTAAAATAAACTGTGTAGCTATTTATTAATAATTGTATGAAATAACTCTGCCATTATTAATCATTACATGAATGACAAATTATTTCAGAATTGTATGAATAAACTGCGTAATTATTTATGGGTAATTGCATGAATATACTGGAATTATATGTTATTTATACAAATGAGAATTGTGTAATTACCTCTGCCATCAAAGTAGGATTGAGGTTATATTTTCACCCCGTCTGTCTGTCTTCCTGTGAACAAGATAACTCAAAGAGCTGTGGACGAATTCGGACGAAACTTGGTGGACAGGTTGGGTGTGTGACAGATGAAATGATTCGATTTTGGTGAAGATCTGGATCCAGATCCAGATCCAGATCCAGATACAAGAATTTTAAGTGATTCTTCACCGTTGAGAGATGGGGCCAAACACGATATACTGTCCGACCCCGCAATTCGCGGATTCACTATTTGTGGACCCCGTGTATTCGCGCCTTTACTTATAAAATGAGACCTGCTTCGATATTCGCAGTCCTGTGCTTCACGTGTTCACGATGTTGTTGTTTTTTTGCGTTTTTTTCGCAGTTTTTATTTTTTTTAATTGCATTTTCGCAGCCATTTTCACAGTTATTTTTCGTCGACATTTTCGCGGTTTTACACAGGATTTTTGCTTTTCCCTCATAAATCACGAACTGCCAGAAACCTATCCCCCCTTTTTACATTGAAACAATGCCTCGCTATGCGCGGAATTTTCCAGCAAAGTATCCCCCACGAATAGTGGAGTGCGACAGTGCAGCACGATATTTCAAAAGGTTGTGGACGAGTTATGACAAAACTATGTGGATGAGTTGGTGAAGTGACAAGTACAAGCCGATTAGATTTTGGTTCACATCCAGATCCAGATCAGGCTTATCAGTGGGATACAAAGTGTAAACTGTTCAGCCTGGCGGAGTATGAGTGCCGTTACTGAGTGCCGTTCTATTTATTTATATAATTGTATGAATTAACTAATTATTTTATAATTGTATGAACAAATTGTGTAATTGTTTATCAGTTATTGTTTTTGAGAGAAATGTGATAGATTATACTTTAGGTTTCATGTTATATTACTTCAAACACAAAAGACCTTGCATTTTAAGCTCATTCCATGTTTTATCACCCATTTTCTTTTTCGCTTTCTTTCCAAGATCAGTTGATCAGAGGGTGCACTCTGCCAGGCTTTTCAATGTATTTCCTGTACCAGCTTAACCAACTCATTAATTTATTTATTTTCTGGTTGCAAATGCCTTTGTCCTGAGCAGCTAAGTCACCTTTCCTTCCTGTAAAAAAAACTTTTTGCATCCCTCGACTCATTTAACAGCATTCATCGTTGGGTATGTTTGATCTCTCCACTAACTTTCATGGAACAGTTTGTCAAGTGTTACATTCTGTACCGAGAGAAGCGTTATGCTCATAAAATGACTTTGATAAGTCTTAATTGCACTCTTTAAGAGATGCAATGAGCCGAATCAAACCTTTACTTTGTGTGAGTAAATGTACAAAATGCAAGTTACACTGTTGACAGTCACTCTCATAGTCGACATATTATCATCGCATACATTTCTCAGAGTCTGACCACACGATCTCGTTCCTGCTGTACTCGTCGTGTGCATTGTGGTATGAACGTTCGTCTCGTCTTGTCCTGTTCATATGCTGTGCGTAGTGGAGTCATTGTTGTTGGACGAGGTGCGGCGTTTCCACCGAGCTGCTCAGATGAGCTCATTGTTGAAGTGTTTTCCTCTTTGGCATTACACTTGCAGATGGTTTTGAAATGTTGTTTCATTGCTTTGAAGGTATTTGTAAAAATAGAACAATTGGGCCTACAGCTCATTTGGGATTTCCACCTAAAATCGGAATGCATCCGATGACTGACCTTTTTGACCTCAGTAAAACCAACTTCAAATGACATTTTGGGGATCAGCTTCAAAATTTCCACTATTTTATATAAAGGAAGTAAATTACTCATTTGGATCAAGAGCGTGCTGTTCATATTTGAGTAAAAAGGTTGTTTCTTCATCCCATGGTGACCCACATAAATGTGAATTGTACAAATTTGATATTGACCTCATTCATGAAATTGTCACAATTCCACTGTGGGTTTTTTGAGAAGTGAATTTACACTTCATGTCTTAACCTCACCAGGCCAAAATGACAGTCCAGGTATGCTCAGACTGATTGGCTTGATTATTTCCTTGCATGTGATTTGGTTTTGTGACATCATTGCATTCGTTTAGGAGTCTACCTGTAATATTCTATTACCTCATAAAATACAGACCAATTAGACCAAGACTCAGATGGCTCTTTTGGTTGCCTTATGGGCCTTTATCCCAGAGACATTTTGAAAACAAGAAAAAGAGCAATCAGAGATTGCCAACCCTCGCCAGGACTTCTTTTGAGTGGTGTATTTTTATCGGTTTTCAGGTAAATCCAACATGGCTGTGACCGATGATGTCATATGTGTGACTCTTTTGTTCCTCACGGATAGGCGATCATAATGTGTAAAGTTTCACCTCGATCTTTTCAGCCATTTCAGAGAAGAAGATTTTTGAAGGTTTATATATATATATATATATATATATATATATATATATATATATATATATATATATATATATATATATATATATATATATATATATGTATATATATATATATATATATGTATATATATATGGCTGCTTAATCACGTGACCGATGATGTCATCAAAAACATTTTTGTGGACAACTTTATCCCTAGGTGACCCTCAAAAATGTTTATACTGATCGGATATAGCGTCCTACATATGTCATAATGAAGGCAAGCACCTATGATGTCATAAAAAATACCACACTCATTCCCCATGAGGAGCGCTTGCTATGTACCACTTGTGCACCCATGGTTTGGGGAACACCTGTGTGTTGTTTCCCCTCAATTTGTCCAGCCATCCTGACGAAGATTTTTTACAGTTTTTAGGGTAAATCCAACATGGCTGCCAAACATGTGACCAATGACATCATATGTGTGAACCGTTTGTTCCTCATGCACAGGCGGTCACACGTGTAAAGTTTCGCCTTGATCTGTTCAGCCACTTCAGAGAAGAAGATTTTTGAAGGTTTTTTTTTTTTAATAAAAAAAAACAATATGGCTGCCGAATCGCGTGACCGATGATGTCATGACAATTTTTTCTGTTGAACATTTTATCCCAAGATGACCATCAAAAATTTTCCTACTGATCGGATGTGGCGTTCTACATATGCAATTATGACGTCATAACGAAGGCACCTATGACGTCATAAAAAATGAGCCTCATTCCCCATGAGGAGTACTTGCTATCTGCCAAGTTTCAAATTTTTCCTTGGTATGGTTTCAGAGATACAGAGGCCCAAAGTTTTTCCATTTTTCCGATATAGCTGCCACACCACGTGACCGATGACGTCATAATTATAATTGAAACATTAAACATGAGTAGTCGCACCAATGGTGAAAATAGTGTCTCAATCTGACAAGCAGTTGCGGAGAAAAACACGAAGGTTCTGTGCAGACAAACAAACAAACAAGACGACGACGTTGTGCAGAGCACAACACTTCACTTACAAAATCCATCAAACAAATTTGACCTCAAAAATAATTGGTGGTTGGATTCAGTGACCTGAAATATAAATCCTCTTAAAAATTTAAGTGAATCGGATGAAAATTGACAATTTTAGAATTCGGCCAATATTCACCTTTTGGCCTATGTGGACCTCCAAAATAATTGTATGGTTGAATTCATTGATCTGAAATCTAAATCCTCCACATTTTAAGTCATTAGGATGAAATTTGAGGATTTTCGAAATCTCATTGAAGTTGTTCACCTTTGGCCTATGTTGACCTTTTGACCTCAAAAACAATAGGCTTCTTTCTTATGACAAACTCCACCATGTGGTGAAGTTTCGTGAAGATCAGTTTTAAATTGTGACCTGTAGACGACAAACAAACAGACACGGACAGACAGACAGAATTACAAAATCGACGAGCAATATACTTGAAAAATCTTCGATTTTGCAAGTAACAAACAAATGGATCCAAATGCAATAACCTCTCCGAATCCTTAGGTGAGGGTAACCAGCGTCACAGCTGCTTAATAAAAAGCATTCCTTGCCTTCACACATTTAATGACATTTAAGTAAACCGAGAAGTTTGTGTTTGTTTGTCTTGGATGCACGCCTGAACAGCTGGACAGAATGAATTGAAAACTACTAATTGTACTCGAGGTGTATAGAGGGGTACTTGTGGGTGTTTTGGTGGTAAGTAAATAAATTTTTTTTTATATATGTATATATTGTTGTGGTTTCCACTACGCCGCCGTGTGGGTGACCGCTTTTAGCTAATCGCGGCCGCACTCGCCCACCGAACGTAGCAATCCAGTCGTAGCTTTCCAGATCAACGCCGAAATCCAGCTACGGGTGTGCTTTTAAGCACACCACAACCTTGACAATACTCGACCCACGCTACAGGGTCCGATCATCGAATGGTCGATTTACCTAATTATTCGCGCGGGCAGACTACCGAGAGATTGTACCTCAACAGGACCTGCTTGGAAACGAGCCGCTTAAGCAGCTCGCTCCGTTTGCGATTACCAAGCGGTGTATTATCGCGAAACCCCGATGGATCCGATTAGCTTATCGGTGTTAAAACCAGCTAATATCCTGAACGCAATACGGCAGCTCAATGGAGGAAGAGGACGCAACGAGCAGGTGAACATTCCAAACAAGGACATTTATTTGTCACGTATGCAGTCAATGAAGCAATGCAGATATACAAGCACGTATGCAATGAATGGGGGTAGGGACAAGACACGAGCAAACAAAGACCTACAGCCGTATCTATTGATTAATGTATATGCACCTAGCCACAATTCTACTTAGCGGACACGGCGCCACAACTTTCATACAAAGAAAATCCCAGGAAAGGAAAGGGCAGAACAGGACCCGTAGGCCTTTAATGTTCGCGGAGCTTTGGAGACCGAAGGAGCTCCGTGAGACTGGGCTGGTTACCTGCCACCCTCATGGTGACTCGCTGGGCGACCCTCGTTGTTTCGTCACCACGCGACTGGACTCCACCAGCTCCTGACGCCACTCAAGACTCCAGACTCAACTGCTGGCGACTCTTCTCCTCCACTGCTGGTCGGCGTCTCCTCTCGCCAACTCAACTCCTCCAGTCGGCGTCTCAATGCGCCCTTTTATCGCCACGGAGCTTCGCCCCCAAGGGGTGAGGCCGCGGTGGGCTTTTTCCACCCAAAATCAGTGCCCTCCCTGACTTCACCTTTGACCCTTTATCCAGGCTGGATCCACCCCTCCTCCTTCCTGGCGTATGGGGGGGGGAAGATGGAGTTGTTGTCTTTTTTTGTTTGTCGAGGATCCATCGCGTTGGTTGGCGGAGAGGTTATTCGTTGGGGAGGCCATTGTGGTTGTTGAAGTAGTGGTGTGGTTGGCGTTTTGGAGAAGGTGGTAAGGAGATGCTTGTTTGTTTGTGGGGATGTTGTAGAGGGGATGTCGTGGTTGGCGCTGTGGTGGGGATGGCGTGGTTGTTGAGATGCGGTTGTGGTTTGTTGAGATGCGGTTGTTCCAAAATAAAGATAGCAAAAGAATAATACTACCTCAAAGATCACAGCCCGGTTACACGAAAAAATCCCTTTAGACATCGGTGGGGAAATCTAATCTGAACACACACTTATCGACATAACTGATCTCTGGGAAACCTGAATGGTGTTCTGTGAATTTCCACAACCGTAACAATATATATATATATATATATATATATATATATATATATATATATATATATATATATATATATATATATATATATATATATGTATACACACATTGTATAACATTGGGGTTGTTGGGATTACACATTTTTAAAGAAGGCGCTTCCAACCAAAAGTAAAAAAAACAGATCGACTCCACGAATTTGAGCAAAAAAGTGAGAGCAGACCCGGTTTCACGGCAACGTTTCGCCAGCTTCATCAGGCACATTAGATGATTGTGTGTGTGGGTATATATCTATATATATATATATATATATATATATATATATATATATATATATATATATATATATATATATATATATATATATGCATATGTATATGTATATATATGCATATGTATATGTATATATATGCATATGTATATGTATATATATATATATATGCATATGTATATGTATATATATATGCATATGTATATGTATATATATGCATATGTATATGTATATATATATATATATATATATATGCATATGTATGTGTATATATATATATATGTATATATATGTATATATATATATATATGTATATATATATATATATATATATATATATATGTATATATATGTATGTATATATATATGTGTATGTATATATGTATATATATATATATATATGTTTATATATATATGTATATTTATATATATATATACATATATATATATATATATATATATATATATACACACATATATATATATATAATTTTTTATATATTTTTTTTTATATGTATATATAGGCCTATTTATATATGCAATGTAACCTCGATTAACCGCCACCCTCGCCTTCCGCCTGGAAATCAGGGTTTCCCAATTTCCACAATGCATTTTTCAATTGTGATCCGCCACCGCCATCCGCCAACGTTTTCCCAGTACATAAGTACTTATCACAATGAAAAACACCCTCGTTTATCTGCCAGCGCTAACCGCCAGCGATCGCCTGTACTTCGCCACATCACGAATACTGTGCAATCATCTAAAAATAACCTTAGTCATCATTGGTGAATGGTCAACGGGAGCACGTGGTGGTCCCATCTGCCTCGCACCGTGCATTGAGACTGTTCAGTTCAAAGATTTCGTTCAGCATGTCTGGAAGAAAGAGGCCGAGATTGTGTTTAACACTCGATCAGAAACGCATGATACAGTATGCAAATACGCAAAGGAGAACTCGTCTGTGAGCCAGCAAGAGATTGCTAATTATTTCTCTCTTCTGTGGAAACTTTAACTTAAGCACCGGACAGTTGGCGATATCAGCGCCGATGCCGCAAAATGGATGAGTGCGACTGATATTTCGCCATCCGCTAAGATGCTGCACCACACTCGTCATGAGCATATGGAGAAGGCATTGTATCTGTGGTTTTCGGGCGTTCGTGCGAAAAACCTCCCTGTGACCGAGGACATACCACGAACAAAGGCTAAGTTCTTCGGCGAGGTCATGTCCATCGGCGAGTTTGGTTACTCCAATGGTTGGCTGCAGCGCTTCACACGTCGATTCAGCATATGCAACAGAGCCATCAGCGGTGAAAGCGTCGGAACCGACGCAGGAACAATCCGTGAGGGGCGCAGTAAGGCGATGGCCGAGATAGCGAAGTATCATCTACGAGATGTATACAACATGGACGAGACGGGTTATACTATTGGATGTTGCCTGCCCGGTGTCTTACCGTCAAATCGGCCACAAAAGGCATCAAAAAGGCAAAACCTCGCATCTCGCTGGCGCTTTCGTCAAATGCTGACGGCACGGATAAGCTGAAGCCGCTTGTCATAGGACATGCTAAGAAACCGCGATGCTTTCTCCACTTCCACCCAGATTTGTATCTGGATTACTTCACAAACAAAAAGGCCTGGATGATGGCCACCATCTTCTCTGAGTGGCTACTTCAATTCGATCGGAGAATGAAGCGAAAAAATCAGAATGTACTGTTGCTCCTTGACAATGCGTCAAGCCACATTGCGCCATTTCACGACCAGGACCAGAGCACTTTGACCAATGTTAAAGTGCATTTCCTGCCGCTGACAACAACGAGCCACTTGCAGCCGATGGACGGAGGTATCATCAAGGCTTTCAAAGTGCACTACCGTCAACGGCAAATTAGGCATTTAATTGATGCCTTCGATGCTGGACCACTACTGGATTTAGGGATGGCCAGGTGGGGCCATGGCCCCGGGGCCCCCCACATTTTGGGGCCCCCCACAATTTCGATGACATTTTGAAAATGTGCTTCTAAAGTTTTATTGTCAGTGAATGAAGATTGTAAACTCTTTGTAAGGATATCTTTTCAAAATTGTCCGTCATGGTGAGGGTCCTTTTCAAGCTTTGGCTTTTTCAAGCCGTTTCTTCCACGGTCCACAGAACGGATCCAACGTGGTCAAAAATTCCCGGGGCAAGCCTCAGGCATTGGGGGCCGCATTCGGATCTTTTTTTGGATCGATCATCGATGCTTCGGATGGTTGAGCGTGGCCAACTAACAACGGCACTGCCCGCCAGAGCCCAGCAAGCACAGACGGAATACAGAGGTCCAGCCAGAAGTGGGGTGAAAAGGTGAAAGTCGACGTGGTAAAACTAGGCCAGGCCAGCACAGCACACGGCCGGCAGGGGTAGGATTGTACACACTGAAACTGGGGCTGGCAGGGAACGCTGTCCGTACCCTGCTTACTGGCGCGCACAGTACAGTAACACGGTGTGACTTTCTATGTTCCAGGTTTGTGAAACATACTTGTTAGAAAGTCTTTGCTGTTTCACCATATGTATGAACGTTTGGTACTCTTGTGCCCATGAATGTTTCATGCAATTTATGAATACCATGTTGGTGTAGTGCAAGCCTGTAATTCTCACTTTCTTGGCGTTTTCCCACCGGACATGGTGAGAGCTTCCGGTTTCTTGTCGGTTGGTGTAAGTGAACCGTCGCCATATTGTCTTTGCTCGCTGAGCGAGACTTTCGTTATTCGTGCCATTATATTAATAAACATTGTGCAGAAAGGGAACTTCAGTGTCTCGTCTCATCCAAACGTTTGATCACGGTATTTTCCTGGATCCGCTGTTCATCGTTATCCTCCGTATTAGCAGACTTACCATAGGTTACCAGAACCTACTTTTCAATACTTGTTGTTCGTGATTCTGGTACGTCCCACGTTTACTCTGACGATATCTCGGTTACTCGGTACCTACCAGCTGCAGAAACCACAATGAGCGGCTTCGGTGACGACAGGCACAAATCCAGGGCTCCACGGAAATATGACAGTGGTGCTCAAAAGCGGAAACGTTAGAAGGAAAAAGATGAAAGACACAAGGCCGTCGTCGACAAGACCCAGAAAATCTCAGAGTTTTTCACTCCTGCACAAACAGGCGATTCGTCCATGACAGAGGCTGGAACACCAACAGAGACAGAACAAGCGGATTTGGCAGTGCAACCCCCACGTCAAGATTTGCCCAACATCTCGGAAGGTTCCACCGATGAAGAACATGCATCAGATGAAGAAGTGCGAGATATACTGACTGATCGTGGACCTGGCTTTGCCAATGACATTGGATGTTGGCCTCCTGAGCGACCGTCGTCAGAGATAATCGACTACTGGTCATCACGAGATTTGGAGCCCCTGCAGAATTCGACTGGTCCCTTTGATTCATCCATACAGTTCGTTGAAGGTAGGAAACACTGCTGCTCCAAGAATCTTTTTTTACCGTAGACTACAAAACGGAGAGTCCGTGAAAAGGTCCTGGCTTTGCTTCTCCACATCAACCGGAAAACTGTACTGCATCGCTTGCAAGCTCTTTGGAGGCGCAACTCCCCTGGGCGGGGAAGGATTCAATGATTGGAAGCATGCCAGTCGTTCTATCGAGGTGCATGAGCGTTCGCATGTACATTGTGCGAATATCATCCGCTTGTCAGACAGAGCAACATCCGCAGGTCATGTGGACACTGAACTCGTCAAACAGGTGAGTGAGATTGCGTCCTATTGGAGGGAGGTGCTGAAACGAAGTGTGAGCGTGATATCGTTTCTCGCTGAGCGTGGTCTGGCGTTCCGTGGATCGGATGAAATTGTTGGGTCACGGACGAATGGTAACTACCTTGGTTTAATGGAATTACTTGCGGAATACGATCCATTTTTGGCGCAGCACATTCAGAAATATGCCAACCAAGGTTGTGGCTACACCAACTCCTTATCATCTATGACGTGTGAAGAGTTAGTCTCCATCACCGGAAAATCTGTTCTGGATAACATCGTCGCTCGTGTGAAAGAGGCAAAATGCTTCTCTGTGTCAGTCGATTCTACTCTTGACATAAGCCACATCGACCAGCTCACAGTTATTCTACGATACATCGAGAACGAGGCTCCAGTGGAACGTTTCATGACTTTACTGAGCAACACAGGACACACTGGACTCCAGCAAGCGACGGCATTACTGGATTTTTTGAAAGCCACTGGATTGGACATCGCTAACTGCCGAGGACAATCTTACGATAACGCATCTAATATGAGTGGCCGATACAACGGGATGCAGGGAATGACCCAACAGGAGAACCCTCTCGCAATATTTGTGCCATGCGTGACGCACTCACTGAACTTAGTCGGTCAGTCGGCCGTGGCATGCTGTAGACCTGCAGCAGCATTCTTTGAATTCGTGGAACAAGTGTATGTATTTTTTACAGCTTCCACGTCACGCTACGCCAGATTATTTGATGCCCTGAAAGCCAAAGGTCTGCAAGTACCAAAGCGCCTCAGCGACACTCGCTGATCAGCTCATTCTGATGCAACCCGAGCTCTTCTCGACGGTTACAGCGAAATCATGGATGTCCTCGATGAAATCGCAAACGATGAACAACTGAATAGTGAAACGAGAAACACCGCCGAGACACTTCACCAAACGATGTGCACGCTCGATATAGGGTTCTATGCTGCTTTCTGGTCTACTGTCCTTGGTAGATTTGATCGTACGAGTAAAACCCTTCTGTCACAAGCTACCGATCTCAACACAGCCGTGCAGCTCCTCAAGTCACTGGCGAGCATCGTGCAGTCATTACGCGATCAGTTTGATACATTCGTTGTTGACGGAGTGGAGCGCTCAGGTATGGAGGAATTCACTCGCGGATCGTGTAGACGAAAGCGTAATGTCCGCCTCGCTCCCTTGGACTCCGGACACACTCCAGAAGTAGAACTAGATGCCAAGGAGTCTTTTCGCATCAGTGGATACGTTGCAGTGATCGACGTACTGCTGTCGCAGTTGGAAAAGCGTACAAACGCTTACAGCGAGATGAGCGACAGATTTGGATTCCTGCGTGCTCTTGTTCAACTCGAAGTGGAGCAGATTCGAGAGTCATGCTCGAAGCTCGTCGAGCTGTATCGGGAAGATCTATCAACTGACCTCACAGAAGAAATGATTCAGTTTCAAGCCATGATGAAGGAGTCAGAGCCAGACTCGGGCCGTACTGAACTCGAGACGTACAGTTTTCTCATCGAGCGAAAACTCACCGATACTTTCCCAAACGAGGAAGTGCTGCTTCGGATTTACCTCTTACTGATGGTGTCGAACTGCTCCGGGGAGCGCTCGTTTTCGAAACTCAAGCTTATCAAGAACCATCTTCGCTCCACTATGGGGCAGCAGAGACTGGTCAATCTGACCATCATTTCAACCGAATCCGATGTGCTCAATTCCATGCAGGTTGACAGTATCATATCTGAGTTCGCTGTCGCGCAGGAAGCTTGTCCATTGATTAAGGCACCGTGTGTATGTTCATTGATGTGGATGACACTGCCGTATATTTGCGGTCGCTGGAAGTCGGCTATTAATCACCATTTCGGATTTCTCTTGTCCAGAGGGTTTTTAGAAGTTAGAAGATTTTTAGTCGAAGTTCGTAGTATGATTAATGACAGCGCGTCGTTTGTTATTTTCTTATATTGGTCCATCTCTATCTCTTACTCTTGCAGCAACAGCATTTTTGTGATTTGATTTTAGAATGTGCTCAGAGATAAGTCATCAGCTCAAAGATAAGTCACCAGCCATATCAATAACAATCCGTCCATCTTGTCATATTGTCAGATTTAATTGTAACTAGCATAACCCGAGCTCTGCGCGACATGTTGGGGTGGGTGTGTTTGAGAAAGGAACTGATGCAGAGTATCAGTAGTAATTTTACTTTAATGCAGTAAGTGGAATACGATTTAGCCGTTTCAGAACCATTTTATTTACTTTTTTTGTACCATGCACCTCATATGGTCTTTGAGATAATGTAAGCCGAATATCTCGTTACTCGAGCGCAGAACAAAGTCGAAGATAGCGCGACACGAAACCACAAACTCGGAAATAATATATAAGATTTGTGAACATGTATGCCAAATCATTCCTGATCAGAATCTGCCAAATCTATGGATACAAGTTCAGTTGTTGATGAAAAGCAGTTATAATTTAAGTTGTTGATTAATCTCCAAATTTTGGGGCCCCCCACAATTATTGTGCCTACGGCCCCCCACATGGTAAATCTGGCCCTGTGCTGGACGCACACCAGATTTACAACTGAATGAGGCAATTCGTTTCTTGAAGATGGCCTGGGATGCCATTGAAGAATTGACAATCTTTAACTGCTGGAAGCACGTGAAAATACTTCCCACAGCCAGTACAGGTGCTATTGCGTCAGCTGACATCCCGATGTCATCCCCTGCAACGTCGACGGCCAGAGATTATGGCAACATCTTCGAGTAAATGGCGGAGGCGTGCAACATACCCACAGAGAGGCTGATGACCCCTGAGGAGTTTGAAAGTATGGATTCAGCCATAGTCACTGGGGAAGACCTCACCGATGAGGAAATTGTTGAACTTGCGTGCACAGACACCACAGATGGCGATGATGATGACGTTGAAGTGCCACGCCCACCTTCATCCATTGAGGCCAAAGCCGCAATCGATCTCATGTTCAGGTACCTTGAGGCCCACCCGTCATCCACTGATTCGGGTTTGAAGGCGGCACGCCGGTTGCAGTTTGAGATTGACAGAGTTTCTGTGGCAACCGCTAAGCAAACTTCCATCACAGACTTCTTCAAGTCATCATCATCAGCCTATGTTGATAAGTTCTCAATAGCCTTCCATGTGCATAGCTCGTGGTGGTCATGTCCTGTGTCACAGTATGGACAGTTCTATTATATTTTTGTCAGCCTTTCCATTTCACCAGTACCGTAATTTGACTAATGTGTTCAGTGGTAATCAAAAAACTTGTACAGATTGTAATTTACGATCTGCAGTTCCTTATCATGGCATAAGCAAATGATATGCACAATAACTATGAGCCCATGATTTTTGAGCTCTATTTTTTTAAACATGTCTGCAGAAACAAATACATTACGTACATGTGAATAGGCCTGTGTCTGGCGTACATATAGTTTACATATTATATATTTTTGTTATCCATTTATTATCCCTTGATCCAAACAGGATGGAATAGAAGGTAAAATAAACTCGAAAGACTGTTGAAACGCGCCCCCAATAGATCAATTCTGGCGCGCATGGATGTCTGTGTAGTGGCACGGACAGACCATAACATTGATATCGGACATCTGAATCCCTTCTAGCAACCCCCTCCCCCCCCCACCCATTCAACCGCCACTCTCGCATAACCGCCATATACGACCGTGTCCCAGTGCTGGCGGTTAAACGAGGTGTGTGTGTGTGTGTGTGTGTGTGTGTGTGTGTGTGTGTGTGTGTGTGTGTGTGTGTGTGTGTGTGTGTGTGTGTGTGTGTGTGTGTGTGTGTGTGTGTTAGCCCAGGGGGTCTGAATCACTGGTTAACCTCTGCCATCGAAGATGGACGGAGGTTACTGTTTTCACCCCTGTCTGTTTGTTTGTTTGTTTGTGAACAGTATTACGGAAAAACTCCTTGACGGATTTCGACGAAACTTGGTGGGGGGATTAGGTATGTTCCAAGGATCATGCCATTAGATTTTGGACTTGGTCCGAAGTCCAATATGGTCGCTATGGTGGCCATTTTGAAAAAATATTTAAATTTTTGTTTTTTGCATTTCTACATGTTTTCAGTGATTTCCAACCAAAAAAAAAAAAATGTTGGAGAAAAAAAAAACTTGGAAAATTTGCAACTTTTTTTTCAAAAAAATTTCGATTTTACTTTTTTGGCATTTCTACATGCGCGTCGATCTAGTTTAGTTTATTCAATCGTGGTTCAGTAGAGTCTGATCCGTTTTGACCTACAATGAATGGGATATCAGGTTCACCTAAGTGACCCAGCAGTATTGGCGGTGGAGGTTTTGCACTCTACCAAGTGCTCCCCCTCTAGTTCTTCATGAATTTATTCAGTATTACAAAATGTGAATTTGAAACTCTCAAAAAAATTATTAGGGTAAAGGTGTGTATGTGCGTGCGTGCGTCCACAACAAAATGTGAAGGAATGAGAAAAGTGTTTGTCTGTTTGAGTTGTACCTATTTTTGCATAAATGTTAGACCTTTGTTTTTTGTCTGACAGACTACTTGTACCAACAGACACCTTTTATCCTGAGTAATGCTTCTGCTTTTGGCAAAACATATTGTCATTTAATTGTAAGAGCATGGCTTTCACTCACTCTTCATTTGCAAAAGCAGAACCTGTGTTTTTTCCATCAGCTTTCTGTTGTTTACTCTGCATGTAAGAATAGGAGTTATTAAAAGTGAGATGTGGTACGTTGTTGACTTCTTACATGTCCTGTTTTCACAATGCCACCATCCAACGGCTTTCTGCTGCACCACAGACCTCTGTCGATGTTGACGCCATGCCGGGAGAGTTTGATCCAGCCAACCACACCCTCCCTCAACAACCACTCCACAGATGCATGCTTCCTCACTCTCAACCACTCTCCACTTTGCATCTCGTCACCAATCCGTATGAGGCTGACATTGATGGTGTCAGGTGTGTCATACTGGTACTACATGTGGTGTGTACAAGTATGAGAATCTTTGGGGGCAATCTGCATGTAATACGTGCTGAGGAATATGATGGTGTAAAGTTGTGTTTTTTTCACAGAGAATAGAAAATGAATAGGATGAGGATAGGGAACGTTTTGAGAGAAAATTGAGAAAGAAAAGGATGTGCGGTACTTCACAGAAAGGAGAAAGGGGAGTGTCAAAAAATCTGCTGTTTTGCCTATGTAATATGTAGATTGTTCCTTGTATATTTACCCCTTCTTTGCTGTTTCCTATGAATACGTTTACTGTAAATCGGCAAATGGCGCACCCAGCTCTGATCAGCAGTAGAGGAAGCCTCGCAAACGGTGCACCCAGTTCTGATCAGCAGTTGAGGAAGCCTCCTGAGCGGTGCACCCAGCTCTGATCAGCAGTAGAGGAAACCTCGTGAACGGTGCACCCAGCTCTGATCAGCAGTAGAGGAAATCTCGTGAACGGTGCACCCAGCTCTGAGCAGCAGTTGAGGAAGCCTCACGAACGGTGCACCCAGTTCTGATCAGCAATAGAGGAAACCTAGCAAACGGTGCACCCAGCTCTGAGCAACCGTCGAGGAAGCCTCGCGAATGGTGCACCCATCTCTGAGCAGCAGTAGAGGAAACCTCGCGAATGGTGCACCCATCTCTGATCAGCAATAGAGGAAGCATTGTGAATGGTGCACCCAGCTCTGATCAGCAGTAGAGGAAACCTCACGAATGGTGCACCCATCTCTGATCAGCAATGGAGGAAGCCTCGTGAATGGTGCACCCAGCTCTGATCAGCAGTAGAGGAAGCCTCGTGAATGGTGCACCCATCCCTGATCAGCAGTCGAGGAAACCTCGTGAATGGTGCACCCAGCTCTGATCAGCAATGGAGGAAGCCTCGTGAATGGTGCACCCAGCTCTGATCAGCAGTAGAGGAAGCCTCGTGAATGGTGCACCCATCCCTGATCAGCAGTCGAGGAAACCTCGTGAATGGTGCACCCAGCTCTGATCAGCAGTAGAGGAAACCTCACGAATGGTGCACCCATCTCTGATCAGCAATGGAGGAAACCTCGTGAACGGTGCACCCAGCTCTGAGCAGCAGTCGAGGAAGCCTCGCGAACTGTGCACCCAGTTCTGATCAGCAATAGAGGAAACCTAGCAAACGGTGCACCCAGCTCTGAGCAGCAATAGAGGAAGCCTCGTTAATGGTGCACCCAGCTCTGATCAGCAATAGAGGAAGCCTTGCGTACGGTGCACCCACCTCTGATCAGCGGTAGAGGAAGTCTCGTGAATGGTGCACCCAGCTCTGATCAGCAGTAGAGGAAGCCTTGCGTACGGTGCACCCACCTCTGATCAGCGGTAGAGGAAGTCTCGTGAATGGTGCACCCAGCTCTGATCAGCAGTAGAGGAAGCTCCGCTGTCAGACCATTTGTAAAATATCAGTATGTTGATATCCTGAAGCACAACCAACAGAGAAGGGAACATTTCATTCACTCTAATGCTGAAAGCAAAGGGAAATAAGCTGCTTACGGCAAGTTCGCTTTGCATAGTGTCGCGTGTTTGGAACAATAGTAAACAAACGAGGTTACCAAGGGTCCACTCTAATGGTCTACTAAGTGCTTGGAGCGAAGATGGACAAGCGCACAGTCTGCTGATTGGCTACCTTAATGGTCTAAGTGCTTGGAGCGAAGATGGACAATCACGCAGTCTGATGATGGTCTCCCTTAATGGTCTGAGTGCTTGAAGCGAAGGTGAATGAATACTTGCTGCAGTCTGGTGGTGAGATGCCATTATCAGTGGAAACGTATCAAACGCTCCGATGTTGAAAAACTCCATTTTTTGTGCTTGTGTAAAATAAATAAATAAATAAACAAACAAACACTTAAGCACTCTCTTTTGATTAATTTGATAATTCATTATTTTTCTCACCAACAATATATTTGGGGATTTTTTTTGTTTTTAAAGTAATGTTTCACTTTGTTTTAATTTCTCAAAATTATTAATTTGTTTATTTTTGTATCTTTCGTAATACTAGTGCGTGCCCGTACGTGCGTGGCCGTACGTGCAAAAAAAAGAAAAAGAATAGTCACGTCGTACCACTGTGTCCTGTCATTGGTTTGGTAAATAAATGGCCATAACTTGGGAAACACTTGTCTGATTAATATCAAACCTTGAAAAGGCACATGCTCAGGTCCCCAGCAATATACCTGGCAAGTTTCAATTAAGGCTCGGTCACACCTTGACGTTTTAGCCAGCGATGGCAACGTATTAAAATGTATGTAAAACGCTGGCTTACGTTGAACTTTTGATGTTTTTTTTTTTAAAGATTCGGACGTATTCATAGCGACTTGGTCTTATGTATAACGCATTGGTAACGGACACAGAACGTTTCGTTGTGTTATAGATAACTTATACCAACGAATGCTGAACCTGTTGTCGGCCTACACAACCGATGCCCAACGATAGTCTAACTTAGGCATAGCGCGTTGCACGCATCGCCGACGATGTCGTGACGTAGCCTATTAAAAGGCTGACGCACAACGATTCGAATCATAACTGCCGTAGAAATGGAAGTGTCAACATCGCGGTCACACCTTGGCGATCTTGCCAGCGTATGCCGACCTAAGAAAAATGTGTCTAAAACGTTGGGGCACGACAAATACGGTATGAGTAAGTTTGGTATACGTGAGTACAACGCTAAAGTACGCTATCATACGTCGTAGTAAGTAGAGTACGTCAAGAAATTTTAAACATGTTCAAAATTTTACGACGTACTCGGCGTATGACACAAGTTCCGCATGCGATGGGGATAAGTTTTACACACGATATGTGGACGCTTACACACGTGCACAAAGGCTACTTATAAGCTACTCACAAGTCGAAACACGTCGCGGTAATGTCTTTTTTACGCGAAACTTATTTCTAACTTATGTTTGACGTGCTTTGAACCAATTCTTTACGTAGTCCCAACACACATCGACGTATGTAGACGTATTCCAATGACGTCTTCCGGTCGACAAAAAAAAAATGAACGTGTTTCTAGCTTACAACTGCCATATAAAGACGTGTTCCCAGCGGTTTTGGGAATTGGTATATAAAAATGCTGCTCATAAAAGGGGAACCCAACAGTGTTTTCGAGTCCTTTTTGAGTCGATGTCCATGTCAGCAGTAACAGTATCAGTATCAGTATCAGTATCAGTATTAGTAGTAGTTTGTTCATGTTGGCAGTAGTAGGTGAGTGTGAGGGGGAGGGTGTGGGTTATGATGGATCGTCCTTGCATCCGCGTGTCCACGGGTAGGAGACATCTTTTCACCATTGTTCGAAGTTCTTCGCGGCTAATTTTTTATGGGGCTTTTTCAACAATGAGATATAGCTTGTTTTTACGATTTAGGTCTATTCATAACGGGTTGAACAAATGCACAATGAACTAATAATGTGCATAGAGCGCTTTGATTACTTATAGATACGATATACCAACGAATAATTATCGTGAAGCCGGCGTTCACAAACTATGCCCAACGAAAGCCTAACTTATCCATATCGTGCGGCAGTTTATCTTTGCCGGTGACGTAGGGTTTGCTATTCATAGGCTGCCACTCAACGATTTAAATGGCTGCATCTCCACTATTGAAAGTAGACGCTTGCGCTCAACAATTGGATTTTTTTTACACTCAACGACTTTTAAACGGTACCACTCAGCTAGTTTCATTGTTTACAATGAACGATTTAAATTGCTGTCACTCGCCTTTGTTTTTTAACGCTGGGGTTTGGAAATTTGAAGCGTTTCTTCTGAACGTGTTAAAACGCTCAAACTCGACTATTTTAAATAGACGCTGCCGATGGACAATTGGAATCATAGCCAAGCTAGACATCGAAGTGTGAACATCCTCATCATGCCGAAGAAAAGTTTGAAGAATGCTTTAGAATGCTGCAAATAAGTGTCCTGGCCGTGGCCGTGGACGCTGACGCAAGGACGATCCATTATACCGACGTCTTTCAGCCTATGAGTAACTTAAAAGTAATGTCTGTCGATGTGTGGCAACGATCGCGTAACGTGCCAACAACACGTTAATCATATGTTAGAAATAAGTTTCGGGTACGCTAAACATTACCTCGGCGTGTCTCAACTTATGATTAACTTACAAGTAGCATGTGGTTTTTTTTTTTTTTTTTATATACCTTGGTCGAGGCTCGTATGAGAGCAAACACACAACTCACAGCAAGGAGGCATGAGACAAGAGGGGCGGGAGTGGAAGGGACAAAACAGTGGGGAACAGACACATTAGGTGAACTGTGGAAGGGAGGGGGATGGGGATGGGACGGGGAACATGGCGAAGAGAAGATGGACATTTCAGGGACTTTCAGGAAGGAAAGCAGGAGAAATTAAGGAAGTGGGCTTGGGTGGATTATCGGGGGTAGAAAAGATCGAGAATTTGGATGGGGGAAGATAAGAGGTGGTGGTGAACAGCTGTTTTGAAAGCCTGGAGGGAAGAATGGGAAAGAATAGAGTGAGGAAGTTTATTCCAAAGGCGGGAAAAAAGAGGAATGAAAGAGTGAAGATGAGCAGTGATTCGTGATTTTGGTAGTTTTACCAGAAGGGGGTTGTTGGCGGACCTTGAGCGCCCTGTGGAAATGTGGTGGGGACAAATCGCAGAGAGAGCAGGGGGGGCAAGGCTGGAGAGGAGTCGGTAGAAGACAGAAAGACCACCGACCAACCTGCGGTGATTGAGTGAGAGGCCCAAAGACTCAGCTTCATTGCGGGACATGCCGATGATCTTAAATGCCCTGGTTTCGACAGCGTTAAGCCGAGAAAGGTGGGAGGCAGGAGCACCAGCCCAGAGGGGAGAGCAGTACTCCATCAGGCTACGGACAAAAGCTTTGTAAGTGGTCAGGAGCTCAAGAGGGCCGAGGAAGGACTTAGCACGACGGAGGATTCCCAGTCGGCGACAGGTTTTTGAGGCGAGGTTGGAAATGTGACTTTCCCAGGAAAGGTCATGGCAGATAGTGAGACCTAGAAGCTTGAAAGAAAAGACTTCTTCCAGAGGATTGTTGAGAAAGTGGATGGGGGGGTTGTAAACGGTCCTTTCGAAGAGACATAGTGAGAGTGTGAGATTTGTCTGGATTGAAAGACATGTTCCACGTGTTGGACCAGTTTGTGATTTTATCCAGATCTGCAGTGAGTGAAGAAGCTGCTGCTTGCCGGTCTGAGGGATGACAGATGGTACGGCAGAGGGTGGAGTCGTCGGCAAAGAGAAATAGAGGATTTTCCAGATAGTCCGAGAGATCATTGATAAAAACCAGAAAAAGAACAGGGCCCAGAACGCTACCTTGAGGAACTCCAGCCTGCACAGGAAGAGGGGATGAAAGAACTCCATTTAGGGCCACACGTTGACTGCGACAGGAGAGGAAGTCTGCGAGCCATGAGTGGAGATGGCCTTGAATACCATGGGAAGAGAGTTTGGTGAGTAGGGCAGGGTGCCAGACTGTGTCAAAAGCACGTGATATGTCCAGGGATACGGCTCGGATTTCCTGTCTGGCATTGAGGACCTCCATCCATTGATGGGAGAGCAGAAGCAGCATATCCAGGGTAGAGTGACCTGGTCTGAAACCAAATTGATGATTGGAAATCAAGCCATTGGAGAAGAGGAAGGATTTCATATCTGAAGCGATGATGGATTCCATCACCTTGCTGATGATTGGGAGAAGGCTGATTGGTCTGTAGTTATAGGGATCTGTTTTTGCACCTTTTTTATGCAGGGCAGTGATGTTAGCAGATTTCCAAGCAGATGGCAGATGACCTTGGGCAAATGAGAGGGTGAATAGAACAGAGAGAGGGTGAGCAAGAGCAGAAGAGCAGGCTTTGAGGACACGTGGGCTGATGCCGTCTGGACCAGTTGCAGAATCTGTCTCGAGGTTTGAAAGCAAGCTCTCCACCTTGTCAGGAGAAAAGGATACAGAGTCCAGGGACAGTTGGGTGCGACTGGGTAAAGTGGGTAGAGATAGTGATGGGTTTAGGACACAAGATTTAGCTGCAAACACCGAGTTTAGACATTCAGCTTTATCACGTGTGGAATCAGCAGTGCGGCCATTTGAGGTAAGGGAGGGGATGGAGGGGGAACATACACCAGAAACAGATTTGATTAGATGCCACCAGGATTTTGAGGAGGGAGAGAGGTTTGAGAGTTCAGACTTGAACGTCTGTCAGATGTGTTGACGTCTGTCAACGATCGCAGACCGTGCATACAACTTTTGGCCAGCGTAGCGGAACGTGTGAGTCATACGCCGGCATACGTCGTGAAATTTCAAGCATGAAAAAATTTGAGGACAACCAAAAAGTACAACGTTTAAAGCCAGCGTACAACGACGTATGGCAGTGTTTTTCAGCGTGCTCTCAATGTTATCAAAACTTACCCATAACGTATTCAACGTGTGCCAGCGTTTTAGAAAAAAAATTCAAAAATCGGCATACGTTGGCTAAAACGTCAAGGTGTGACCGGGCCTTTAGATTGGACCAGTGGTTGTCGAGAAACAGCGGTCACAGACAGACAGACAGACAGACAGACAGACAGACAGACAGACAGACACAGAGATTGCTGGAATTATAGCTAGATATAATTATTTCCCACCTCAAAAAACAAACTAACTTGTGTGTTTGCACCCCATCCATTGATTAAGTAAAACGAGACTTTTAAAGTCAGGTGTAATCTCAATGCTATCTTCCCGCACGGTATACTTTGGTGAAGAAATTTAAATCACACATCTCTAAGAGATTTGTATTGAAATAATAAAATCGTGAAATGTTGACATCTACTTTTGGCATCCTCTCCAACGTGTTCAGATTCCTCGGCACGTCCGGTCAGAACATCCGGGACATTTACAAATATTCTGGCATGGACGACTGGCTGCACATTCTGGAGTGGACGCTCCGGACGGGACACATGGCTCCGACCGCCCCTGACACGCTCGGTGAGTTATCACTCAGCATCGTGGTGCATTCCGCGCCGGATCGGAGTTGTCCTTTCCGCCAATGTCGTACACGCAAACTTCATTCTGATTGTTCGTCCTTTCGTTTCCACAGGCTGTTATCCCTATTACTCGGAAGACCCGTTTATCTTGAAGGAAAGTCCCCATGTTTACTTTTGTGGCAATGCTCCAAGCTTCCAGAGCAAGATTTTACACGGTGAGGAAATGCCTTATTGGGGGAAATATTTAGAATTTTTATA
The DNA here is from genome assembly GCF_056783735.1 of Eptatretus burgeri. Lineage (NCBI taxonomy): Eukaryota > Metazoa > Chordata > Myxini > Myxiniformes > Myxinidae > Eptatretus > Eptatretus burgeri. The sequence continues at coordinate 13,633,528 of NC_140961.1, read as the reverse complement.
TATTTTTTATTTTTATCATTTCTTCCTCGGCAAAATTGGACCAACTCTAAAGTGCTTTGCCCTTGGAACTTGGCAATTGTCCTGGTGATGAAGCTATTCTGTGTGTGTTCGTCACTTGGGAATTTATTTTTATTTTGTTCGCTCAAAGATGACCTTTTAAAACAGGTTTTGGGGAAAACCTACAATGAGGATTCAAGAGGAAATTAAATCTGGTTAGGAAAGGGAACAAGTGCAAGTCAGGGTTTCAGATGAGGACAGCTGGACAACTGGAGAAGACAGATCTGATAACTGTCACAAGACCCCTCTGTATCTGACTTGAGATCCTTATGAACAGATGGACATGACTTATGCAATTGGCTGTTTATATGAACCCAAGGTTATAGGTGTGTTTTGGGGGTTTTGTTATTTTAAACCTTCGGTGTTTATACGATTTCTGTTCACCTTGAGGTTGTTAACGTTATAAATTAAAACATGCAATTGCAATTACTTACGAACGTTAGTACATGCAATCACTTTCATTGGATATTGAGAAGAATGAGGTTGTGCTGCACCTGTACCCGAAAGGCCTTATTTTCAACCCATTCATTCAAAATCACCAAACTTAGCAACAGCATCGTTGGGTTTTTTTTCGAGCTAAGGCTGGAAATGTTATACTCTGTTTGAACCCAAGGTCGAGCATTCCTAAAACGTTGCTTGTGTCATATGGTGCACTTATGGTCGCTTCGGTCAGTAGCCAGCAAACCAGCCGCTATCCGGCCTGACCCACGACTCGCTTGAGGTGTTTATGGTTCTTTTCCCTACTGTACCCACGTCAGGATCCGAAGGCCAGCGTGTTCTGCTACTCTCCGTGCCAGATTTCTGCACGACGCGTACGGCGTGTCTCGTCTGCCTCCGCGACCTCGACTGCCAGCCCATCAAGTTCTCGGTCTTCGCAGACAATGGGGACGGGACAGAGGCTGGCGCCATGGCTTGAGGCGTGCTTGGGATGCACTGCCTATGCTCGGCCAAAACCCTTTTAGCTGGGACTTTCATTTATGACTTCTGCATACTCTGATCCCTCAGATTGGGACTCCGGACATAGAAAGCGTCGTGTTAAGTACAAACCGCTCGGGCCTTCGACATCGCACCGTCTTAACGCCATCGAGACACACACACACACACACACACACACACACACACACACACACACACACACACACACACACACACACACACACACACACACACACACACACACACACACACACACTTCAGCAGACCATTCTTAATTTGTTCTTTATTGTGGGATATCTGTATATTCTCCTGCTATTTTTGAACCGAGTGATAATTTTCCTCAAAGCCTGACCTTGCCGCCTCACGCAGTTACCAGGGGAGCAAAGATAATGGGAGAATGGCTGCACGTGGAGAAATGAACGGAGTTTATTCAATTCGTTGTTTTTGTTTTTGTTTTCGTTGTTTTTATTGCGAGTTGTATGCACTCACCGTCTTTGTGGATTTGGTGCGTGTCATGAAAGAAACATTAAACCACAAGTTTTCTATTCCTATGTACTCTTGTGTTTCTTTATACTGTACCATGGGAACATGAGAGTTTATAATGAAATTGGAACCAATCCTCATTATCGTCCATCGGCACATCTCATCTGGGTCTACCCCTGCACCCAGTGTCGACCGCTGTATCCAGTGTCCACCACTGTACGTCATCATTGTGCACGGCTGTACCTCAATCCCCTCCGGTGTAGTTTTATTTTGTAACTCCACAAGAGAAGTTTGTATGTACTGTTTATGCTGAAACATGGCGACGTGCTCACTATCGGTTCATCACCCAGATTGCACGAGGTTAAAGTGGCCCTTGGCCGAGTTTGTCATTTATTTCATCGTTTTGTACATGAATAAAACGGTTCTAAAAAACTTTTTAAAATCCCAGATAATGACGGACTTCATTTTGCATGTTTGTGAAAGAGACGAGAGCAAGTATGGAGCAAGTAGCCAAGTTCTTCCGACCACACTTGTTGTTCATTATGGATTCATGGATGGATTCAAGCCATCCTGTGATGCATGGTACACAGTTTTTGTTTCTATGGTATTAGCGTGGGATGGGGGTCGTGGTGTTGTGGAGGAAGGGGAGGGGGGAGGAGGTCAGTTGTGGTTAAAATGTATTAAATAATATCCACTTTTTAATTAAACAGAGCCATTTTGTTAAACTTTTAAACCTTCAATTTCATATTCACCACCAACGTTCTGTTACTCTTGTGGTGAACTTTTTCAGGGTCAGGTGAATGTTTTTTTGGGGGGGGGTGGGGGTGTTTGTGTACAATGTCCAGGCTTATATGAGAGCGAACACACCAAGCATACAAGGGAAGCAGGAGACAAAGGGGGGGGGGAGGAAGGGAAGGGAAAAAACAGTGTAAAAACTACAGGGACTTTCAAGAAAGAAAGCAGGGAATTTGAAGGAGGTGGGTTTGGGGTGGAATAGCGGGGGTAGAAAAGATCATGGTTTTGGATGGGGAAAGGTAAGAGATGGTGGTGAACAGCTGTTTTGAAGACCTGGAGGGAAGTGGGATTGAAGAAAGTGTGTGAGTTTGTTCCAAAGACAGGAAAAAAGGAATGAAAGAGTCAAGGTGAGCAGTGTTTCATGATTTTGGTAGTTTTACCAGAAGGGGGTTGCTGGCGGACCTTGAGCGCCCTGCGGAAATATGGGGGTGGGGGGACATATCTCAGATGGTGCAGGGGGGTGGGGGGGCGGTGCGAGGCTGGAGAGGAGACGGCAGAAGACAGAAAAACCACCGACCTGCCTGCTGTGAGAGAGTGACAGACCAAAGATTCAGCCTCACCACGGAAGAAACCAATGATCCTAAATGCCTTCGTTTCCATAACGTGAAGCTGAGAAAGGTGGGAGGCAGGAGCACGAGCCCAGAGGGGAGAGCAGTATTCATCAGGCTGCAGACAAAAGCTTTGTATGTGGTCAGGAGCTCAGGTGTGCCGAGGAAGGACTTTGCACGACGGAGGATTCCCAGTCGGCGACTGGCTTTGGAGGCCAGCTTGGAAATGTGACTTTCCCAGGAAAGATCATGGCAGATAGTGAGACCAAGAAGCTTGAATGAAAGGACTTCTACAAGATGATTGTTGAGAAAGTAGATGGTGGGTTCCAGGGTCCTTTCGGAGAGACAGAGTGACATTCGTCACGATTGAAAGACATGTTCCACATGTTGGACCAGTTTGTGATTTTATCCATATCTGCAGAGAGTGAAGAGGTTGCTGCCTGCCGATCTGAGAGGATTTCCCAGAGTCGGAAAGGTCATTGATGAAAAGCAGAAAAAGAACAGGGCCCAGAACGCTGCCTTGAGGAACTCCAGCCTGGACAGGAAAAGGGGATGAGAGAACTCCACCTTGTCAGGAGAAAAGGACACAGAGTCCAGGAACAGCTGGGTGTGACTGGGGTAAGGTGGGTACAGAAAGCGATGGGTTTGGGACAGAAGATTTAGAAGCAAACACTGAGTTTAGGTATTCAGCCTTTTCACATGTATCAGCTGTGTGGCCATTTGAGGTCAGGGAGGGGATGGAGGGTGAACATACACCAGAAACAGACTTAACTAGACCCCTCCAGTATTTGGAGGAGAGAGACAGGTTTGAGAGTTCAGACTTGAGATGAGAAAGATGTTGTTTCCTGGCTCTCCTGAGGGTAGGCACACACTTGTTCCGAGCTTTGTTGAAGGAACTGAGATTGCCTTCAGTTGGATTAGCCTTCCATGAGGCGAAGGCAAGTTGTTTCAGGACAACTGCCTCGCCACAAGCTTCAGTGTACCATGAGTGGGAGGAAGGGTAGGACAATTGAAGATGAGGTGGGATAAATCTGTGCATGAGGGAGAGCAAGTTTCTTTGAAAGAATTCCCAGGATGTGTCGATGTTGGAGAAAGTAGCGATGGGAGACCAGTCTAGAAGTTTGATGGTTGCTTGAAGACCCTGCCAGTCGGCCTGGGTGAAATGCCAGACTCGACGGCGCTGAGGTGGTTCTCTGATAACAGCCAGAGAGATGTCCACTTTGACAAGGACGTGGTCAGAAGAACCAATTGGAGCGGAGGAAGAACAGCGGATATTTTCATGGAAATTTGTCAAAATCAGATCCAGAAGAGATGGAGTACCATTGGTTGAGATCTGGGTCAGGAAGTTTACAGATTGTGTCGGTCCCAATGAGTCACAGAAGTCGTTTGCTGAGGTGCCATGGCAGGTGAGAGAGGTACCCACACCCAGCCAACTGGCATGATGACAATTGAAGTCACCACATATGAGGAAGAGAGAGTTTGGATGAGAAGATAGAAGATGGTCCATGTTTTCGGAGAGCGAGATGTAAATGGAGTCATCACTGTTTGGTGGACGGCACAGTACACACATAAACATGAGGTGGGAGTGGAGGGGAAGCCATAGCCAGAGGTATTGTTGCGAATTTGGAAGCTTACTGCACACAACAGCCAGGTCCAATAGATCAGTTATATCGGTAAGAATGTGTTTCTCGGTAGGGTCCCCGTCCTATGTTTAATGGGTGATTAATTGTACATGCGCTGAGTTATTTTACAGTTAGGATTTTTACATTTTAAACTTCACAACGACAACGACACCTGCCTTCGCTTCCTTCCACCATCCTCTACTGGCACCATTGCACGTGTGTGTGTCGGCATGTACGTGGGTGGAGTCCAATGTGCCAGGCGGGGTTTCTTCGAACGTTGGCGTCTTGGATTTCGCTCCAAATACGGGCATGGCGCCCCTCTCAGCCAATCGGAGGGGTGCGAGCACGTCTGCCGCCTCTCGGCCAATGGGGAGCCAACGCAACATATTGCTGCTCGACTTCCTGGGCGAGGGGCGGAGACGTGAGCACCCCCCCCCCCAACCAATCTCGGACAGCCGGGGAATTGCCCGACACGCCTGTCCAATGAAATCGGAATGACGCAAGACGGATCCCTCCCGCCTGTCAAAAAGGAGGGATAATTGTGTGGAGGGACCCAGTGAGGCAGTCGGAGGGTTCGTTGGTTGAAGCTGAGAGGGTCTTCCCACCGTGAATCACCTGCTTGCAAGCCGGAGGAGAATCGCTTGCCTGCCTGCCTAGCGGACTTGCTTTGCCTGCCTCGTCGCCTGTTTTTCCGGTGGAGCGTGCTAGCGCCCGACGCTACCCTCCGTACCTGGTGCTTGGAGCGGCATCGTGTTGCGGGTTCGAGTCCCGTCAGGCCAGATCTTCGAGAACCGCACGAAGCGGGAAGGTCCACGCCAGTCTCTTGCCTCCAGCTTACCTTCCCTCCAAGCTGGGGGTATCAATAAAGGATGCGGCCACCATTTCTTTTTGGGGGGTGTGTTTCTGTGTGTGGGCCCGTCTTTTAAGTAGAAACGTTAAGTGCCGTGTGTGTAAATGTCATTCCTTTTATTCGGTTAACTCTGCCTTCTTGCGTGTTCCCCTGCCCCATTATAAATAAATATCCCTTTTGTTAAATGTTCTAGCTCGTTTCTGTGTTTCTTTCATTGGCTTGGCACGGTGTGCGGGTTTGAGAAATAGCGAGACTGTAAAATGTTCATTTGGACCGACGGGCCTTGGTAACCTCCGCTGGGGTTACACACTGTTCGGGCACGGTAACGGCTTGTTCCGCTCGAGGTCCGTCGAGGGTGTGAATTCCCCGGTAGCTTTGCCGCATGGGTAATTAGGTATATTGAAGTTTGGCAATTGACCCTACCCCACGCGGTCGAATTATTGGCGATTCATGGTCCTGTAAGGGACCCGTGCCTGTCGGACTTATCCGAGAGTCACGACCTAAATTCCGGGTGTTCAGTGGAGCCGACTCTACTGTTCCCTCTAGCGGTCGTGCTCGCCACCGATACCCGCCCCCGCAACAGTATTCCTGAGGGTGTGGAGAAGAAAGGGCAGTGCATGGTGAGTGAGGAAAAGAGTCTGATCATGAGAGCAACTCCTCACCAGGATGAGGCTCAGGTCTGTCATACCGGAGGAGGGAGTAACCAGGGAGAGATACTTGGGGGTCAGAGATGTCTTGAAGGAGGAAAGTTTCTGTTAAGCAGATTATGTCTGGTTTGTCAGTGGCAACCTGGATGGAAAGATCTGTCAGGTTTAAGCAAAGGCCATGGATGTTTGAGGTCCACACTGTTGAGGAAGAGGGAGGGGATGAGGTTTTGGGTGCAGGGGAGGGGAGGGGAGGATGAGGAAAGAGGGGGGGAGTTAAGGAGAGTTGTTGAATGAGTGTGGGGCGGTTGCAGAAAAGCTAGGGGAGAGGGCTGGGTGATGAGGAGAAAAAGCTTGGTGGTGATTGCTTGAGGAACAGTAGGGAGTAATAGAGGGGGAGAGGTTGTTGGAGATTGGAGGAGTTGGAGTGATGAGATGGAAGAGAGAGGGTGGGGGAAGGAGACACCTTTGTGGACGCGATTGGGGGCAACTTTGGGAAGGGGGAGTGAGGCGGAAGATTGGAGGGAGAAGTGTGAGTGGGGAGACTTGAGGTCGAATGGTGAGTGGGGGGGGGGGGGTTGAGACAGGTGAGAAGGAAGCTTGAAGGGCGAAGCGTGTGAAGGTTTTCTTTGCGAGGAAGGGGGTGATGATGGGAGCAAGCACAGCCAAGGTGCAGGAGGGCGATGGAAGAGGTGAAGAGAGGGTAAGAGTGAGACTTGGTGGAGGTATGGTAAAGAAGTGTGTTGAACCTCATCTCACCTCTTTTTCACTCACTGCATGACTTTTCACACATTTGAGTCCAGTTGTGTCCTTTAGACATAGCGACCGTGCGATATGTTTGTCAATGCTTGCCTGAGTGAGGCTAATGTTTTGCGTGCCTGACGGACAAGTATTTCACGACTTGTATTTTATGTACCTCTGTCCGCTTTTTATTATATGTACCACTCCACGTCGGACACAAATGTGTAGCACTTTTGTATTGTTCACTCTTATAGTGTGTTTAACACTTTTGTAGTGTTGTTGAGGTCGTTCTCTTAACTGAGAGATTCTATCTAGGTGGGTGGAAGGGATTTTCGAGGCATTCCAGGTATGAGCGGAGGAAGTTGAGAAGCAGCTTGGAGAGCTAAGATGAGATGACACTCCAGGGCAGATAATATGCATCCAAGAGTATAAAGGGAGGTGGTAGAGTAGAGCACAGAAGCATGACGTTGAAAGAGTGGATAAGGATGACGTTAACACAGTGGATAAGGGTGACGTTAACCAATATCTTCAATATCTCAGTGGAGTCAGGACAGGTACTCGAGGTTTAGAGAATAGCAAATGTAACCGTTATTTATGAAACGTTCCATATAAGAATTGGGGAAGTATAGACCCGTTAGTTTGACTTCAGTGTCAGCAATCGTGTTTGGAGACATTCATTAACGAACAGATAGGGAAACATTTGAATAATTTCAAACTAATTACAGGAATTCAGCATGGATTTACCAAATGGAGATCATGTTTAACAAATTTGTTGAAGTTCTATGAAGTCATTTCTGATGGGTGGATGAGGGAAGTGCATTGGATGTGTATCTGGAATAGCGGGAGGAATTTGATATAAGCTACCACATACGGGGTGGTTAGCTAATGTGAGGGCTTGTGGAGTGGCTTGTCGAGGAGCTTCTTGTCACTGGATTGGAAACTGGGGGGGGTGTAAGTAGTGGGGTACCTCAAGAATCATATTCGGACCATTATCATGATCACATTATCTATGTGAACCGTACTACTACTACATCGACTCCGGTCTAAAGGGCCAGCATCGGGCAAGAACTGTGGTATCTGTCCGTGTGTTCTTCTGTCTTCCGTTTCCGGTGGCTGCTTCTCACGCTGGGTTTGAAAAGCTGCGCATGCAGGCAAAGCTCAACATTCAACCAGAAAAAGAGCATGATACCAATCGGGATACAGGGTATTCAAAAAATACCTGGACAACGTTGGTTGTTAATATATTTAGTTCCACAAATTATACAATGATACCCTTTGTTTTATACGATATAGAAACTCGTAAAGTTTTCTTGATTTTCAGGTCTGGTGGTTTAATTTAAAAGAAAATGGCGACTCCACCGGAGAAAGATCAGTGCGTCGAATGGTTCATCGAGACGAGATACGGCACGCAAGTTCAGCGTAATATCCGTACAAGGTATGGAAAGAATCCGCCATCATGGACCAGTATCAGAGAGTGGTACAAGAGGTTTAAGGAGACTGCAAGTTGTCAGAAAGAGAAAGGTACCGGTCGACCAAGCACAAGTGCAGCAGACGTTGAACGAGTGCGTGAATCATTTCAACAAAGTCCCAGAAAATCAATCTGACGCGCATCCAGAGAACAGTGACTACCAACCACTACTGTACACAGCATTTCGCAGAAAACACTGAAGCTTTATATCTATGAGGTGCAGATTCTGCAGGAACTCAAACCAAATGACGGAACCAAATGCAACGCATTTGCCTTGGAAATGCTTAGTCGCATAGAGGATGACGAAGATTACCTGAGAAATGGTCATGTTCAAAGAGGAAGCTTGATTTCATGTATTTCATGCGTCAGGGAAGGGGAACCGGCACAATGTGGGGATCTGGGCGTCTAAAAACCCTCACGTGGTCATTGACACATACGCGACAGTCCAAAGGTCAAAGTGTGGTTTGGCCTTCTCCATGACCTCTTGATGGGTCCGTTTTTCTGTGCAGAGGATACAGTGACCTCAACAATTTACATGAACATGTTGGAAGGATTCGCTTTCCTACAGATTGAAGACCTGCAACCCGATATCATTTTTGAATTGGACGGAGGTCCCCCTCATTAGGCATTTGTTGTTCGAGCCATCCTGAATGAAAAAATGTTCAGGTCGCTGGATTGGCCAAGACGGACCAACCACCTGATCCCCACAATCACCAGACGTAAACCCCTCTTCATGTTTTTTCTGTGGGGGTTTGTCAAAGATGTTGTCCACAACACCATGGCAGAAAACGTGCAGGGTCTTCGTTCTCGGATCATAGCTCAATGCACACTGGTGGACGCAAACATGCTGAGCCAAATGTGGCAAGAACTCCTGTCCTCCCTTGATGTCCTGCATGTGACAAACAGAGCTCACATTGAAGTGTATTAATGGTGTCCTCAAAACTTTACGAGTTTCTGTATCATATCAACCAAAGGGTCTCAAATCATTTGTGGTTCTAAATATATCAATAACTGAAGTTGTCCAGATCTTTTTGGAACATGCTGTACATTTTAAACATATAGATACAACATAGAATGACAGTTTGTTTAGCATTGTGTTTACATATGACCTGGTTATCACAAAGTTGAACAAACTATGTCGGCGTTGTTAATAACAGTAGCCTATACTGAAAGTCTTTGAACAAAGGTTTCAGTGCAAGGTGATCTTTTAATTGAATAAAAACCTCCATTTCGCAATGTGGCCTAAAAATAATGTTTTATAACAAACTTGAATGTAACGCTCTGCGGTCTCGATGATGTAATTCCTAAAGTTAGAATGTCCACGATGAGTCGAGGAGGTTCGTGTTTCAAACCACAGCCAAGTCATTAGTTGTGTCAAAGACTTTAAAATGGTGTGTGTGTTCCTTCCTTGCTTGATGCTTAACATTTCAAAAAGGAGAGAGAGAGAGAGAGAGAGAGAGAGAGAGAGAGAGAGAGAGAGAGAGAGAGAGAGAGAGAGAGAGAGAGAGAGAGAGAGAGAGAGAGAGAGAGAGAGAGAGAGAGAGACAGAGAGACAGAGAGAGAGAGAGAGAGAGAGAGAGAGAGAGAGAGAGAGAGAGAGAGAGAGAGAGAGAGAGAGAGAGAGAGAGAGAGAGAGAGAAAAAAAAAAAAAAAAAAAAAAAAAAAAAAAAAACCACAAACTGTCATAGGTTGGCAAACATTGTGCAGGCTTGCTGAGCCGAATGGTCTCCTTACATGTTGAGGTTCCTTGGAAGGGAAGTCATCTTATACAAGGACGAGTCAAAAAGTATCTGCAATATATTATTATTTAATTAATATAACGATGATTGAACATGCACAAGACCATCATTTGTCCACATAGTCCCCCTCCTTTTCAACAAACTAGGTCCATCAGTTCACAAGCTTCTGTATTCCCGAAGAAAAGAAAAACGTTTTTGGCCGAGTGACGAGCCATACATGCACCGCTTCTTTCACTTGTTGGTCACTGGCAAAGTTTTGGCCTCTTAAAGCGTCTGAGTTGACCAAACAGGTGAAATTCTGACTGTACGGAGGATGTTCTCCAACACCTCAAACTTCAATTGCCGGAGAGTTACTACAGTATTGTCAGCAATACGTGGTCGGGCATTATCATGCAACAATGGAACACCTTTTGACAGTATTCGTCGGCGTCTCCATCAAAAAGCCGGTTTCAATTGGTCCCGGAGCATTTCACAATAACGAACACTCTTTACCGTTGTGCCTCCTTCTTGATAGTGTTCCAAAATTGGGCCTTGTGAGTCCCAGAAAAGTGTGAACATCACTTTTCCCGGTGATGGTTGACTTTTGAACTTCTTTTTTGTTTGGTGATGTCGGATGTTTTCACTCCACGCTCTGGCGTTTGCATTCTGGCTCGTATTGGTGGATCCACACGTCATCTCCAGTGACAATGCGTCTCAAAAAAGCATTCCCTTCAAGATCTCTCTCTATCGAGTGCAGCCTGTGGCTGCTGGTTGCATCATTGGTTGGGACGCGGCTATGCCGCTGATGCAGTGTCCCCCTTACTAGTACACTGGTGCTCATTTTGCTGACCTCGGAAGGATGACAGGCTGAGTCAACCTCCTGGTGTATTTTAATTCAGCGGTCAACGGGGCTTGAACTCAGGACCCTAGGATCCCAGGCCACCACCCTAACCACTAAGCCAACACCAGGCTTAAAAGATCAGTAACACCCAGGAGAACATCCCCAAGGCAAGACAGCACTTGAAGTTGCTCAGCTTATGCGATAGAAGAAAATCAAGTCAGCATCTGATAAACAAAATGAGAGCAGGCCTGAATATTAACATCTCGTCCAGGACTGTGCACAGAAGGCTGTTTGCAGCATGTCTCCAAGAAAGTTACAGCAAAGGAACCACTGCTGAGACCACAGAATAGGTGAAAACACCGAAATTTGCAAGGCAACACCAAGATTGGGCGACTGAACAATGGAATCAGGTACTCTGGTCTGATTAATCAAAGTTTGCACTTTTTGTATATGAGATGCCAGTTCGTGCACCGAATACCTGGAAAATGTTATGACACCCAATGTTTGCAGCTGACTGTTAAACATGAGGGAGGCTCTGTGACTGTCGAGGTTGTATCTCAGCTTTTGGTGCAGGAAAGTTTTTAAAATGAATGTGATGCCAGCAAAAAGAAGTACAAGCAGATACTGCAGCATCATGACAGGCTCACAGGATGGCCTAGAGGTATGCACACTCACTTCAAAGCTGTCAAACTTTACTTCAAATCCTGACCCAGCTATAAGCTGTCATCCTGGTGTTTCATAGGCAAGGTGATCCATCAATGTGTGTGCTTTCCCATGGATGAACATTAAACAGGTCTTCTGTCTGCCAGCATTCGTTGATGGATGTTAAAGATCCTATGGTGTCTTTCGCAAAGCGTATGCGAGCTATTGCCGGCACCATAGCCAAATTCCTGCCCGAACCAGTGGAGAGCATTTAACCAATGGCACAGCTACATCCTCAGCCAATGATGCTACTCCACAGCCTTGTGCTGCATATAAGAAGAAAAAGAAGAAGCACCATGCAGTTCCAAGTGGAAATCATTGAATCGGAAGAGAAAATCGTTGAATTTGTATATATATATATATTTTTTTCTTTCCAGGAGCCTGGTGTTGGCGCAGTGGTTAGGGCAGCGGCTTGGGATCCAAAAGGTCCTGAGTTCAAGCCCCGTTGGTCCACTGAATTAATACACCAGGGGGTTGACTCAGCCTGTCATCCTTCCGAGGTCGGCGAAATGAGTACCAGTGTACTGGGCCGGTGTATACCCCGGTTAAAATAGGTGTACCATATCCCTGTGTCATAAGAGGCGACCAGGGTTGCGTCAGGAAGGGCATCCGGCGTAAAACATGTGCCAAATCACGATGCGGATCATACGGATGATCCGCTGTGGCGACCCCTAAAGGGAGCAGCCGAAAGAAGAAGAAGAAGAAGATATATTTTTCTTTCCAGGGGAGGCGGCAGAGACGAAGACGGTCTTGTGTAAAAAACACACATCAACTACACAACACCCCCTGACGAGACCCCCACCAATAGCAATCCGGACAATGTACGACACATGCACACAATCATCCATCAATGCTCAAGCCACTTAAAAGTCCTGTCAGCATCCCTATACCCCTCAATCTCCATAACTTCCAGGTACCTATCTAATTCTCATTTAAACTTATCTACTGTTTCTGCTGCCACTACCTTTCCAGGGAGACCATTCCATGCATTAACGACTCTCTGAGTAAAAGACCCCTGCCTTATACTCCCAAGATAGTGAAACAGTATTTGGAGAACAAGGTTCCAGATGGTGTGTTCCAAGTGTTAGAATGGCCAACCAGGAGTCCAGACATGAGTCGCATCGAGGCCAGATGGGATTGTCTGGAAAGAGAGAAGACCAAGAGGAACCCAACTAACCTTACAGAACTGTGCAATGTTCTACAGAATATTATATGGAACAACATTCCTGGAAGAGTGCTTCAGTTGTATCCAGTAAGCATGGGGAAAAGGGTGATGGCACTCAAGAACGCAAATTGTGGACACACAAAGTATTGACTAACACTATAAAATTACACTATTCTTGTTATTCCCTGAGTGTTAATTTATTTGTTTTGGTAGTTAATAGTTCGTTTCATGTGCATTTATTACAGCTATTAATCTATCGATAAAAATAATTGTCAGTGTGTGTCAGTCTATCAGTCCGTCAGTATGTCTGCTCCATAACGTTTCCATCACAGGAGGGAAAGGGGTGGAAGCGAGAGGAGAGGGAAAGGGGTGGCAGTGATTGGGGAGGGAAAGGGGTGGCAGCGAGAGGGGAGGGAAAGGGGTGGCAGCGAGAGGGGAGGGAAAGGGGTGGCAGTGAGAGGGGAGGGAAAGGGGTGGCAGCGAGAGGGGAGGGAAAGGGGTGGCAGTGATTGGGGAGGGAAAGGTGTGGCAGGGATTGGGGAGGGAAAGGTGTGGCAGTGATTGGGGAGAGAAAGGGGTGGCAGCGAGAGGGGAGGGAAAGGGGTGGCAGCGAGAGGGGAGGGAAAGGGGTGGCAGTGAGAGGGGAGGGAAAGGGGTGGCAGTGATGGTGGAGGGAAAGGTGTGGCAGTGATTGGGGAGGGAAAGGGGTGGCAGCGAGAGGGCAGGGAAAGGGGTGGCAGCGAGAGGAGAGGGAAAGGGGTGGCAGCGAGAGGGGAGGGAAAGGTGTGGCAGTGATTGGGGAGAGAAAGGGGTGGCAGCGAGAGGGGAGGGAAAGGGGTGGCAGTGATTGGGGAGAGAAAGGTGTGGCAGTGATTGGGGAGAGAAAGGGGTGGCAGCGAGAGGGGAGGGAAAGGGGTGGCAGCGAGAGGGGAGGGAAAGGGGTGGCAGTGATGGTGGAGGGAAAGGTGTGGCAGTGATTGGGGAGGGAAAGGGGTGGCAGCGAGAGGGCAGGGAAAGGGGTGGCAGCGAGAGGAGAGGGAAAGGGGTGGCAGCGATTGGGGAGGGAAAGGGGTGGCAGCGATTGGGGAGGGAAAGGGGTGGCAGTGATTGGGGAGGGAAAGGGGTGGCAGCGAGAGGGGAGGGAAAGGGGTGGCAGCGAGAGGGGAGGGAAAGGGTTGGCAGTGATTGGGGAGGGAAAGGGGTGGCAGTGATTGGGGAGGGAAAGGGTTGGCAGTGATTGGGGAGGGAAAGGGTTGGCAGTGATTGGGGAGGGAAAGGGTTGGCAGTGATTGGGGAGGGAAAGGGGTGGCAGTGATTGGGGAGGGAAAGGGTTGGCAGTGATTGGGGAGGGAAAGGGTTGGCAGTGATTGGGGAGGGAAAGGGGTGGCAGTGATTGGGGAGGGAAAGGGGTGGCAGTGATTGGGGAGGGAAAGGGGTGGCAGTGATTGGGGAGGGAAAGGGGTGGCAGTGATTGGGGAGGGAAAGGGGTGGCAGTGAGAGGAGAGGGAAAGGGGTGGCACCGAAAGGTGATGAGAAGGCAGCAGAAGGGCAAGAGAAGGAAGTATAAGGGGAGGGTAGGCAGCATACCGACGCATTACCGGGGCCATGCAAGCACTGAAAAGTGTGGGGTCCAGACCCAGTATACTCTCCTGACGGACTACATTTTCCGGGTCATTCTCACATAATTGACAGATTTATGTCACATCTCTTTAAGTGACCTCATTTCATGAAATTTCAGGCATTTTCGACGAACTTATGGACCATATATCTTTGCCCCGGGTCGCGATCAAATAATCCCGTCGTTTGAGATCATAAAATTACAATAAATAGGAAAAAATGAGTTTGTTCTCTCAGTCTGATGCTATTTTTTCAGTCACAACACCCACAGTACCATGTAGTTCATGTCCAAAAAAGCGTTAATAAATTATCCGAATTTTACGAGAATTCATGTCGGGTTCCTTCTTCATTCAATATCTTCCGTATTCGAGTGTAAATCCCGCCGAGAACTGGACAAGTTTTGCAATACATTGGATTTTGTGCCCGTAACTCAATTTCGTCATTTCCATAACGAAAACGCCCTTCAGGTGAATGTTGGAACTGAGCCAATTAAGTGATGACGCCACGTCACGATCACGTGACGTGGCGTTCGGTTCTTGTTCCGCCATTTTAGAATTATTTTTCTCGCCGCGTCGCGAACGCTGGCTCGAAGAGAGATCCGGGTTCTACTTATTCTTCTTCTTCTTCTTCTTCTTCTTCTTCTTCTTCTTCTTCTTCTTCTTCTTCTTCTTCTTCTTCTTCTTCTTCTTCTTCTTCTTCTAGTGAAGACAAAACCTTTCTGACGCGGCTCTTGGACACATTTGTCCTTGTTCAAGTTTGGTCGGTGCAGTTTGGGTGCGAAAACTCCTCAAAAGTTGGCAAGGTGAGCCATGCTTATTCAACGTCATTACCGGACATGCTCCATTCACCATACACATGAATTTCAACAGATATTAGCGAACGCAGTGAGCTTCATACTTAACGCGTGCACATGAGAGAATGGGAAACAACACCATACCCCTGGCTATTTGGGATCCATGTCGTTAGCTATGACTTTTTGCTTCCGGTTGTTTTTAAACGCTGTGCGGTGTATAAACACGATTGGGTTTTATTTCTATCTTGTGAATATTACTTAATGCGTGCACATGAGAGAATAGGAATCAACAAAAACAACACAATTCCCTGCCAATTGTGAATCCGTGTCGTTGGCTATGACCCTTTTGCTTCCGGTTTTTTTTTCTTTCTGGTTTTTTTTTTGTTTCCGGTTTTTGTCATGGGGAATGATGCATGCCGGGAGATAAAGGCATCGTCGGAGACATGAAAGACCCAAATAATATCCAACATGGTGTATATTTCCTCCACTGATTTTAATAAAGATATCTCCCGCATCATCAAAAAATAATTTTTAATCGTGATTTACGTTATTTGATCGCTGATCCCGAATCCGGGCCGAAGTAACCGGAAATTGCGTTTACAGTTGTCAACAAGTTGTAGGTAAAGTCAGAAGCGAATGTAAGAAGAATACTACGTTCGCTTCTAGTATTTACTTTTTTAGATGAGATCCTGTTCTAGGCGGTGTAGTTGTCGTTGTGAAGGTAATGTTGAGGTAATATTAATTTTTTTTAGATGAGATCCTGTTCTAGGTGGTGTAGTTGTCGTTGTGAAGGTATTGTTGAGGTAATATTTATTTTTTCAGATGAGATCCTGTTCTCGGCGGTAGAGTTGTTGTTGTGAAGGTAATGTTGAGGTAATATTAATTTTTTTAGATGAGATCCTGTTCTAGGTGGTGTAGTTGTCGTTGTGAAGGTAATGTTGAGGTAATATTAATTTTTTTAGATGAGATCCTGTTCTAGGCAGTGTAGTTGTCGTTGTGAAGGTAATGTTGAGGTAATATTAATTTTTTTAGATGAGATCCTGTTCTAGGTGGTGTAGTTGTCGTTGTGAAGGTATTGTTGAGGTAATATTTATTTTTTCAGATGAGATCCTGTTCTCGGCGGTAGAGTTGTTGTTGTGAAGGTAATGTTGAGGTAATATTAATTTTTTTAGATGAGATCCTGTTCTAGGTGGTGTAGTTGTCGTTGTGAAGGTAATGTTGAGGTAATATTAATTTTTTTAGATGAGATCCTGTTGTAGGCGGTGTAGTTGTCGTTGTGAAGGTAATGTTGAAGTATAATGTTGAGGTAATATATATATATATATATATATATATATATATATATATATATATATATATATATATATATATTTTTTTTTTTTTTTTAGATGAGATCCTGTTCTAGGCGTTGTAGTTGTCGTTGTGAAGTTAATGTTGAGGTAATATTTATTTTTTCATAACAAAAACATGGTTTAATTTGATATATTTTAAAAGCCAATGTAAGAAGTATTCTACGTTCGCTTCTTGGGTTTACCTATTCCATATTATGTACAATAACGTAGAGAATGCTTTTAAATGCTAAAGTTTTTGACAATTCACGGTGTGTCTGCTTCCCGGTCTGGTCACCACGAGGCATTGTATGTTGATTTCGTCATTACCGGAAGACCACTACCGGAACACCACCACCGGAACGTTTTGGTTTCGTTACGGTGATGATGACTTGTGTGACGGTGGTGAAGATTTGTGTTACAGTGATGATGATGATGACTTGTGTTACGATGATGATGATGATTTGTGTTGCGGTGGTGAAGATTTGTGTTACAGTAATGATGACTTGTGTTACGGTGGTGATGATTTGTGTTACAGTAATGATGATTTGTGTTACAGTAATGATGACTTGTGTTACAGTTATGATTATTTGTGTTACGGTGGTGATGATTTGTGTTACAGTAATGATGACTTGTGTTACAGTTATGATTATTTGTGTTACGGTGGTGATGATTTGTGTTACAGTAATGATGACTTGTGTTACAGTTATGATTATTTGTGTTACGGTGGTGATGATTTGTGTTACAGTAATGATGACTTGTGTTACAGTTATGATTATTTGTGTTACGGTGGTGATGATTTGTGTTAGTCATGCTGATTTGTGTTACGGTGATGATGGTTTGTGTTACGGTGGTGAAGATTTGTGGTGAAGATTTGTGTTACGGTGAGGATGATTTGTGTTACCGTGATGAAGATTTGTGTTACAGTAGTGATGATTTGTTTTACGGTGGTGATGGTTTGTGTTACAGTCATGCTGATTTGTGTTACCGTGATGAAGATTTGTGTTACAGTAGTGATGATTTGTTTTACGGTGGTGATGGTTTGTGTTACAGTCATGCTGATTTGTGTTACGGTGATGAAGATTTGTGTTACGGTGAGGATGATTTGTGTTTCGGTGGTGAAGATTTGTGTTACCGTGATGAAGATTTGTGTTACAGTAATGATGATTTGTGTGACGGTGATGATATGTGTTACAGTAGTGAAGATTTGTGTTACAGTAGTGATGGTTTGTGTTACGGTGGTGATGGTTTGTGTTACAGTAATGATGATTTGTGTGACGGTGATGATTTGTGTCACGGTAATGATTATATGTGTTACGCTGGTGAAGATTTGTGGTGAAGATTTGTGTTTCGGTGGTGAAGATTTGTGTTTCGGTGGTGAAGATTTGTGTTTCGGTGGTGAAGATTTGTGTTACAGTAATGATGATATGTGTTACGGTGATGATGATTTGTTTTACGGTGATGATGATTTGTGTTACAGTGGTGATGATTTGTGTTACGATGGTGATGATTTGTGTTATGGTGGTGATGATTTGTGTTACAGTCATGCTGACTTGTGTTACGGTAATGAAGGTTTGTGTTACGGTAATGATGGTTTGTGTTACGGTGATGATGGTTTGTGTTACGGTGGTGAAGATTTGTGTTTCCGTGATGAAGATTTGTGTTACAGTAGTGATGATTTGTTTTACGGTAATGATGATTTGTGTGACTGTGATGATTTTGTGTCACGGTAATGATGATATGTGTTACGGTGGTGAAGATTTGTGGTGAAGATTTGTGTTTCGGTGAGGATGATTTGTGTTTCGGTGGTGAAGATTTGTGTTACAGTAATGATGATGTGTTACGGTGATGATGATTTGTGTTACGGTGGTGATGGTTTGTGTTACAGTAATGATGATTTGTGTGATGGTGAAGATTTGTGTCACGGTAATGATGATATGTGCTTCGGTGAGGATGATTTGTGTTTCGGTGAGGATGATTTGTGTTTCGGTGGTGAAGATTTGTGTTTCGGTGGTGAAGATTTGTGTTTCGGTGGTGAAGATTTGTGTTTCGGTGGTGAAGATTTGTGTTACAGTAATGATGATATGTGTTACCGTGGTGATTGTTTGTGTTACGGTGATGATGGTTTGTGTTGCAGTAACGATGATTTGTGTTACGGTAATGATGATTTGTGTTACGGTGGTGATGGTTTGTGTTACGGTGGTGATGGTTTGTGTTACGGTGATGATGGTTTGTGTTGCAGTAACGATGATTTGTGTTACGGTGGTGAAGATTTGTGTTACGGTGGTGATGGTTTGTGTTACAGTAATGATGATTTGTGTGATGGTGAAGATTTGTGTCACGGTAATGATGATATGTGTTTCGGTGAGGATGATTTGTGTTTCGGTGGTGAAGATTTGTGTTTCGGTGGTGAAGATTTGTGTTTCGGTGGTGAAGATTTGTGTTACAGTAATGATATGTGTTACCGTGGTGATTGTTTGTGTTACGGTGATGATGGTTTGTGTTGCAGTAACGATGATTTGTGTTACGGTAATGATGATTTGTGTTACGGTGGTGATGGTTTGTGTTACGGTGATGATGATTTGTGTTACGGTGGTGATGGTTTGTGTTACGGTGATGATGGTTTGTGTTGCAGTAACGATGATTTGTGTTACGGTGCTGAAGATTTGTGTGACGGTGGTGAATATTTGTGTTACAGTAATGATGATATGTGTTACCGTGATGAAGATTTGTGTTACAGTCATGATGATATGTGTTATGGTGATGATTTGTTTTACGGTGGTGATGATTTGTGTTGCGGTAATGATGATTTGTGTTAGTCACAATGATTTGTGTTGCAGTAATGATTTGTGTGACGGTGATGATTTGTGTGACGGTGATGATTTGTGTCATGGTAATGATGATATGTGTTACAGTCACGAAGATTTGTGTTACAGTAATGATGAATTGTGTGAAGGTAATGATGAAGATTTGTGTTACAGTAATGATGATTTATGTTAAGGTGTGAAGATTTGTGTTACGGTAATGATGATTTGTGTTATGGTGATGATGATTTGTGTTACGGTAATGATGATTTGTGTTACGGTAATGATGATTTGTGTCACGGTAATGATGATTTGTGTCATGGTAATGATGATATATGTTACGGTGATGATGAATGTGTTACGTTAATGATTATTTGTGTTAGGTGATGATTTGTGTTGTGATAATGATGATGATTTGTGTTACGGTAATGATTATTTGTGTTACGCTAATGACAATGATTTGTGTTGCAGTAATGATTTGTGTTAGGTGATGATTTGTGTTGCAATAATGATGATTTGTGTTACGGTCATAATGATTTGTGTTATGGTGATGATTTGTGTTTCGCTGATGATGATTTGTGTTACGGTAACGATGATTTGTGTTTGACGATTTGTGTGGTGATGATTTATGTGATGGTAATGATGATTTGTGTTACGGTTATGATTATTTGTGTTGTGGTGGTGATGATTTGTGTTTCGGTGATGATTTGTGTTACGGTGGTGGTGATTATATGTGTTATGGTAATGATGATTTGTGTTACGGTGATGACTTGTGTCACGGTGATGATGATTTGTGTGATGTTAATGATGATTTATGTGATGGTAATGATGATTTGTGTTACGGTTATGATGATTTGTGTTACGGTTATGATGATTTGTGTTTCGGTGATGATGATTTGTGTTTCGGTGATTTGTGTTACGGTGGTGGTGATTATATGTGTTATGGTAATGATGATTTGTGTTACGGTGATGACTTGTGTCACGGTGATTATGATTTGTGTGATGTTAATGATGATTTATGTGATGGTAATGATGATTTGTGTTACGGTTATGATGATTTGTGTTTCGGTGATGATGATTTGTGTTTCGGTGATGATTTGTGTTACGGTGATGGTGATTATATGTGTTATGGTAATTATGATTTGTGTTAAGGCCCGGTCACACCTTGACGTTTTAGCCAACGTATGCAGATTTTTGAATTTTTTTTCTAAAACGCTGGCACACGTTGAATACGTTATGGGTAAGTTTTGATAACATTGAGAGCACGCTGAAAAACACTGCCATACGTCGTTGTACGTTGGCTTTAAACGTTGTACTTTTCGGTTGTCCTCAAATTTTTTCATGCTTGAAATTTCACGACGTATGCCGGCGTATGACTCACACGTTCCGCTACGCTGGCCACAAGTTGTATGCACGGTCTGCGATCGTTGACAGACGTCAACACATGCTACTTGTAAGTTAATCATAAGTTGAGACAGCCGAGGTAATGTTTAGCGTACCCGAAACTTATTTCTAACCTATGATTAACGTGTTGTTGGCACGTTACGCGATCGTTGCCACACACCGACAGACGTTACTTTTAAGTTACTCATAGGCTGAAAGACGTCGGTATAATGGATCGTCCTTGCGTTAGCGTCCACGGCCACGGCCAGTACACTTATTTGCAGCATTCTTCAAACTTTTCTTCAGCATGGCGAGGATGTTCACACTTCGATGTCTAGCTTGGCTATGATTCCAATTGTCCATCGGCAGCGTCTATTTAAAATAGTCGAATTTGAGCGTTTTAACACGTTCAGAAGAAACGCTTCAAATTTCAAAACCTCAGCGTCAAAAAACAAAGGCGAGTGACAGCAATTTAAATCGTTCATTGTAAACAATGAAAATAGCTGAGTGGTACCGTTTAAAAGTCGTTGAGTGTAAAAAAAAATCCAATTGTTGAGCGCAAGCGTCTACTTTCAATAGTGGAGATGCAGCCATTTAAATCGTTGAGTGGCAGACTATGAACCTACCCGTGGACACGCGGACGCAAGGAGGATCCATCATAACCCACACCCTCCCCCTCACACTCACCTACTACTGCCAACATGAACAAACTACTACTAATACTGATACTGATACTGATACTGTTACTGCTGACATGGACATCGACTCAAAAAGGACTCGAAAACACTGTTGGGTTCCCCTTTTATGAACACCATTTTTATATACCAATTCCCAAAACCGCTGGGAACACGTCTTTATATGGCAGTTGTAAGCTAGAAACACGTTCATTTTTTTTTTTTTTTTGTCGACCGGAAGACGTCATTGGAATACGTCTACATACGTCGATGTGTGTTGGGACTACGTAAAGAATTGGTTCAAAGCATGTCAAACATAAGTTAGAAATAAGTTTCGCGTAAAAAAGACATTACCGCGACGTGTTTCGACTGATGAGTAGCTTATAAGTAGCCTTTGTGGACGTGTGTAAGCGTCCACATATCGTGTGTAAAACTTATCCCCATCGCATGCGGAACGTGTGTCATACGCCGAGTACGTCGTAAAATTTTGAACATGTTTAAAATTTCTTGACGTACTCTACTTACTACGACATATGATAGCGTACTTTAGCGTTGTACTCACGTATACCAAACTTACTCATACCGTATTCGACGTGCCCCAAAGTTTTAGACACATTTTTCTTAGGTCGGCATACGCTGGCAAGATCACCAAGGTGTGACCGCGATGTTGACACTTCCATTTCTACGGCAGTTATGATTTGAATCGTTGTGCGTCAGCCTTTTAATAGGCTACGTCATGACATCGTCGGCGATGCGTGCAACGCGCTATGCCGAAGTTAGACTATTGTTGGGCATAGGTTGTGTAGGCCGACAACAGGTTCAGCATTCGTTGGTATAAGTTATCTATAACACAACGAAACGTTCTGTGTCCATAACTAATATGTTATGCATACGACCAACTCGTTATGAATACGTCCGAATCTTAAAAAAAAAAAACATCAAAAGTTCAACGTCAGCCAGCGTTTTACATACATTTTAATACGTTGCCATCGCTGGCTAAAACGTCAAGGTGTGACCGAGCCTTTACGGTGATGACTTTTGTCACGGTGATGATGTTTTGTGTCACGTTGATGATTTGTGTCACGGTAATGATTTTTGCACTTTATGTCCACGATTTCTCATCAAACATGGTGATATTGAATTCTTATTGATGACAACTTTTTCTTATGGCTCTCAATCAACATGATGGAGATAGAATATTCTTGGCATCTTTGACGTCTCTTGAAAACATCATTGTCGGATATACAAGACCTTTCATTTCCGTTACGGTAATGATTCGACGGGCATAAATCACTGAAATTGCGGTGAAAAATCGGCTAAATGAGAGGTAATTCAGCACTGCTTTCATCAAATACACCTGAAACTACGTCGTCCCATTTGTCACATTCGGACCTGAAATTTTTTTATCTTGTTCAAATAATTTTCTAATGTTATCACCTCCTGATTCTGTCAGTTACGTGAGAATGACCCAACAACTGAAAATAAGTCGGAGATGGTACCACCACACTTCACAGCACTCTCAGTACTGGAGTATAGTTCAGACATCAGATTGATCAGTTTTGGTGGCAACCTACAAAGACTAAGAATCCAGAGAGCATCCCAATTCACTGAATCAAATGCTTTACAGAGATCAACATAAGCTACAAGCAGCCCCTGCCCAAACTCTCGTCTGCGTTCAGTGAGGACCCGAAGAGCAAGCATATGGTCAATCGTTGACCTATTTGGTGTAAAGCCTGACTGCTCTGGACGCTGGTGCTCAAGCAAATGGTGGCGAACCCTATCAAGAATTATCCGAGCAAAGACCTTGCCCGGCCCTGAGAGCAGCGTCACCCCTTGGTGGTTGTTGCAGTTATGGCGAGCATCCTTCCCTTTCCAGAGAGGAACAACAAGGCCCCTTTTCCAGTCAGTTGGGATGATGCCTGTGTTCCAGGCAGAGCACAGAACTGCATGCAAGGACACGAGTGCAGCATTTCCACCAGCCTTGAAGTTCAGCATGGATGCCACAGATCCCTGGAGCTTTACCCCATTTCAACTGGTTCACCACAGCCTGTGTTTCCACAAACGAAGGTGGACCACAGTTGATTTGAGCGAGGTGGCCGAGGATCGCCTGATGAAAAAGGGGTGTTTTAAATAACCCAAACACCCAATTTTCATTCTTGCATTTCCTTGGAGTTTTCTTTGTGTGCATGCAAAGTTTTAGGCTACTACGTTTCATAGTTTTGGAGTTACGGAGGACACACACACACACACACACACACACACACACCCACACACACACACACACACACACACACACACACACACACACACACACACACACACACACACACACACACACACACACACACACACACACACACACACACACACACGCACACAAGGGATTGACTGTAAATGTTTCTATCTAAAGTGAACGTACTTTTTTGGTTCACGAGCACGAGTCAGTGGCCACTATATTCGTTGTGTCTGTCTGTCTGTGTCTGTGTTTGTCTGTCCAGAGCATAACTCCATGCACTTTGATCCGATCCTGATAAAATTTGGGTGGGAGGTTTATATCATGATCTAGTTGTGTTTTCCTGAGAATGGGCATGCTACGCCCATTGTGGGCGGAGCCACGCCCCAAAATAGCCATTTTTAGGGGGTAGTCGGATTAAAAATCTATCTTCTCCGAGGCAATTGACTGAATGGAAAGGGTTCTTCGGTATTTGAATAGCAAAATGAATTATCTAAAACTTGTCGTTGTCCGATTTTTCATTTTCATCTCAAGGTCAAGGTCACAAGGTCACAAGGTCAAAAACTTAGAAAATTGCGAATTTTGACAAAATCATACGACTGCCCAAACTTTGAGAGCTTGGATGACAATATTTGTTATGCATAATCTTGAGGTCATTCCCCATCTAAAGTCCGGAAACTATTTTGCTCTATCTCGAACACCTTGCCCGTGGCGCCCCCTTCAAGTTTGTTTTTACGCTGATTTGATCAAATAAAAGTATGGATAATCCGAGTAGTGCGAAATGCCATATAGCCTATATGACGTTATATTGTTCCTGGAATGTTCCAGAGGAAGTTTTGCACCAAAGGTCATAATCCTTGACTTTTGATCGTTAAAGGTCAAATTGTCAAAGTTGTGGGAATCGAACCGGGTTTTTGACCTTCGACGAACTAACTCCAATAAGCTATAGCACGTATCCTGTTTCCTTGTTTTAATGTCACTACATTGTTTTGTGACCTTTACAGGTTATGCAAAGGTCAAATTTTGAAAGTTGTTGAACGAAACCGGGTTTTCGACATTTTGCAGCTAATAACCCGTCACCTGTACCACATCATGTTGATCATTTTTATAACTTGGTCAAAAATTATCACATTGTCTCATCCTTGACTTCTGAAAAAATCTACATCGTCAAATACCGCTCATGAACCATCGTCGTCTTCAGAATTGTCACTGTTTATATGCATGTTCATATGTTTGCCATGCTCTTGTGTTTGCCATGTTCACGTGTTTTCTCCATTCACAGGTATGTCATGTTCACTGGTGTGCCATGTTCACATGTTTCTTTGACTTGTTCACATGTTTGCCATGTTCACAGTTGTGCCATGTTAAAATGCTTCACATTCACATGTTTTTCACGTGTTTACCATGGTGTTTGTCATGTTCACAGGTATGCCATAACATGCTTGTCATGATCACGTGTTTGTCATGTTCACATGTTTGGTATGTTCACATGTATACGTTCACATGTGTCATGTTCTCATGTTGGTCATGCTCTCATGTTGGCCATGTTCACATGATTGTCACGTTCACATGTTTGTCATGTTCTCATGTTGGCCATGTTCACATGTCATGTTCTCATGTTGGTCATGCTCTCATGTTGGCTATGTTCACATGATTGTCAAGTTCCCAGGTTTGTCACGTTCACATGTTTGTCATGTTCTCATGTTGGCCATGTTCGCATGTTTATCAAGTTCACATGTTTGTCATGTTCTCATGTTGGCCATGTTCACATGTTGGCCATGTTCACATGTTGGCCATGTTCACATGTTGGCCATGTTCACATGTTGGCCATGTTCACATGTTGGTCAAGTTCACATTTGTGTCATGTTTGTCATGTTCCCATGTTTGTTTGTAAAGGTCACATGTTTGTCATGTTCACATGGTTTTATGTTGGTCATGTTCACATGTTGGCCAGGTTCACCAAGTTCACATATTTGTCGTGTTCTCATGTTGCCCATGTTCACATGTGTCATGTTCACATGTTTGTCAAGTTCACATGTTTGTCATGTTCACATGTTGGCCATGTTCACATGTTGTCCATATTTCCATGTTTATCAAGTTCACATGTTTGTTTGTCAAGTTCACATGTTGGCCATGTTCACATGTTTGTCAAGTTAACATGTTTGTCATGTTCTCATGTTGGTTATGTTGGCCAAGTTCACGTGTTTGTCATGTTCACATCTTTATCAATTTTACATGTTTGTTTGTCAAGTTCACATATTTGTCATTTTCTCTTGTTGGTCACATTCTCATGTTCACATGTTGGCCATGTTCACGTGTTTGTCATGTTCACATGTTTATCAAGTTCCCATGTTTGTTTGTCAAGGTCATGTTGGCCATGTTGACATGTTTGTCAAGTTCACATGTTTATCAAGTTCCCATGTTTATTGGTCAAGTTCACATGTTTGTCAAGGTCATATTTGTCATGTTCTCATGTTGGCCATGTTCACATGTTTGTCAGTCATCACATTTTTTTCCCCACGTTTACATGCATTCGTGTTGCGCTGTTGCTTCAATTTTGTTACTTTTCGAGTTCCCCCTTCTCGCCTCACGTGCCCCCCTCCTCCCACCTCTTCCGCTCTCCCCCCATCATGTTGAGCCGGTGCTCGAGTTTTGTTACTATTAGAGTTCCCTCTCTCGCCGTACGTGCCTGTCCTCCCCTCGACATAGTGTGTGATGGCGGGTTTCCCACGCCACCCTGAATCCCTGAGGAACCTCTGAGAGAGTTTTTCCTGCTCTGCCCTTCACATCCCACCGTTCGCTGCGGCTCTCTGGGCGGGTCCTTTCACATGGGGACCTTTCACGAAGGCACCATCCCTCATGCTGTGCCGTACCTTTGCATACATTTCAACAAGGGAATGACGTTGACTGCAAGTTTGAGTGAAAATGTCGTCTCTGTGAGCCTTCGTTCTGGACGTGTCCGTCACATGGACCATACGCCGAGTCTCGTACGCACTTCGAGCGGACAAGTCCTTATTGCGCTTAATTCTGCGTACGGACGGACCTTTTATTTATTTTCCCCACGAAGACCAGATTTGGCACCAGGACGAGAGTGGGGGCACTGAGCCTTTCTCGCAAGGACGCGTGGGCGGCCCCCTCAACAAACGAGCAGCACTTTGCGTGCTCAGAAGCCCCGGGCTGTGACCCGGACGCGATGTGACCTCGGACCTTGGGAGCTCGGACGTTGCTCGAGACGATGGACGTTTGGCAGATGCTCGCTGCGCTGTCCGTGGTCCTGCTGCTGAGCGTGTCCCTCGTGGCGAACCTGCTCGTGCTGCTGTGCTACTGCGCGAGTGCCGACCTACGCAAACAGGTGTCCGGGGTGTTCGTGCTGAACCTCACGTGCTGCAACTTGCTGCTCACGCTCCTCAACATGCCGCTCACCATCGTGGGCGCGCTTCGCAACGACGGCTCGAGACCTTTCGGCGATGGGTTGTGCCGTGCCGCGGCGTTCCTGGACTCGTTCCTCACCACAAACGCCATGCTCAGCACGGTGGGACTCGGGCTCGACCGTTGGGTGGCCGTTCTCTTCCCGCTGAGCTACGACTCGAAGATGCGCCGCCGGGACGCGGCGGTCATGATCTCGTACGCCTGGCTGCACTCACTCGCCTTTCCTTCTGCGTCGCTCGCCTTGTCCTGGCTCGGGTATGAGCCCGTGTACGCCTCGTGCACCCTTTCCCCGCACGCCGCGCCCTCGGCTGAAGAACGCGCGACCCCCAACTGGTCCTTCATGGCGTTTACCCTCGTCTTCCATGGACTCACTTTTTTCCTCGCTCTCATCGTCCTGTGCTTGACCTACTTGAAGGTGCTCAAGGTGGCGCGCTTTCACTGCAAGAGGATCGACATCATCACCATGCACACGCTCATCCTGCTCGTGGACATCCATCCCAGGTACACGCGCCGTTTCCACGTGCGAACCTTCCTGGAGCGCGAATGTTCCGTTGTTTTAGTGGAAACTGTGCGATCAGGCTCCACGGCGTGCACCGTAATCATTGATCATTCCTCTTGAGTGCAGTGCGCGGTGTTTGGCGATGTTATCGCTTCGTAGACAATGATTAATGACCAAACCTCGGAGTTTTTATGGGAAAATGAATGTAGCAATATGGAGGACCCCGGTGGAGGGGCTCGGCGCCCCCCACCTCCCCCCCTCCCAAGCCTCTCGTGGGAAAGGAAAAGCACTCTGATCTCACATTGTCGGCTTTGCAAAGGTCACAGGGGGTTAAGGAGATAACGGCGGGAAAAAAAACCACAAATGTTCTGTTTACTCGGCGAGTTGCGTTTATATTTGTGTTCCAATTGGATGTGCGACCGAGTTCGATGGGTCCGAGGGTTCCGTGGCTGAGCATAGCTGCATGGTGTCCGTGAGCAGTGTCAAGGAGCGATGTCTTGAGGAGCAGAGACAACGCAAGCAGCGAGCACCTCGTCGTGTCTGCACGTTCATCGGGACATTCGCGCTCTGCTTCGGACCGCATGTACTCACCAGGTCAGGATCCCCCTCCACCCTCGTTCCCCCTACACCTCTCCCGACCCCCCTCCACCCCTCCTGACCCCCTCCACCCTTGACCCCCTCCACCACCCTTGTCCCCCCTTCACCCCTCCCGACCCCCCCTCCACCCCTACCGTCCCCTCTCCAACCCCTGGGGGACCGCTCGACTCGCTCCCTCTCTCACATTCCTCTCCATGGCTAGCCAGGCCGGCAAAACGTTTTCCTTTCCATTTTATCCTTTTCCCACCCGCCCTCGTCTTCTCTATCTACTCGAGCACTTCATTAACTTCTCTTAATTAATTGGCACGTCACCGACTTGAGACTCACGTGTCACGGACCCGAGACTCGCGCGTCACGTGGTTTCACTAACTCCCACGCTCTTCGTGCAATTCTTCAAAAGTTTGCTCCTCTTCACGAATCACTGTCGTTAAAAATAAATGGTAAAGAACTAGAGACTAGAGAGTCCATATAACACCTTACCCCACTCAGCCTTGAGAAACAAGGACATGGGCGGGGTCTGCGAGTGACAAATTGGATTGGTCAAGATGACGTAAAATGCCGTAATAGTTTGTCCAATTACTGATAAATGGAAGATTTTTGAAAGTGCCAACAAGGCGATTTGTGTTCTGCAATGTTGAAGTATATGATTCAATTGAAATAAAATAAAGATTTTAAAAGTGGTAGAAAAGAAAATGAAGTATTTTTGGAAGTTTACCACCGTTGATGCAGCATCTGATACACCACTTTAGGACTTAGTTATTTTATAACTTGGTTTACGGATCTGCCGACGGTATATTTGCCGAAATGAAATATAAATATAAAACACATTTTTAGCCTTTTATACTTATACATTTTCCGCCGAAGGTGCAAAAGTTTCAAAACCCGAAATGTAAACGTCGGCATTACTTTTCAAAATATAATGTCGTTTGCGCGCACCAAAATGCCGAGTCCCCTTTAACCAAACTGTGCAGTAGTCTTCGGTCATGGCGTCTGAGCAGTGGCCAGCGTGGTTCAGATTGACTGTGGTTTCTGGGGCGAAAGTGATTGTTAAGAAGTATGTCGGCGGTATAAATTTGAGTGACTGTATTGGTGATTTAATCACGCAACATCTTGACGACGAATATTCTGTCCGAACGATTGCATCAATTCAGTGCAGCAGCAGGGATGATTTGCAGGCTACTCTCGATCGTGCCGATTTTGTTTCCATCAAAGGTTGTACACCGCTGTTCGTAATGAAAGATTTCGGTGCCAAGTACGTCAAAGTTTCCCTGCGAGATTCTGATATTCAGCCTTCAACAGACCAGAAATCAGCCTTTGATATGCTCATGGGGATGGGGAGATGGTACGATCAGATGCCCGCTGAAAAGTAAGAGCTGGTTATGGCTCTGATTGACCGTTTTGAGCGTGTTGACTCCTCGTAGACACCTTTTTTAAATCATATCCAGCACTATGCACTGGTGTGCATGCACACATCTATGACTTGGACAGTAATTTTCTCAGCATTGTTTCCATTTGTTGGATGATCCAACAGGTTCCTATAAGAAAAACATGCCAGACTATATTGTAAAAACAAGTTTTAATCCTTCTTTATTGTTTTTCACATCAGATGATACAGTGAACATGGACATCCTGCATTTGAATGGTCTTCCATCTTCAATGTTTTCTTAGATCCTCCTGGTCTGGGATTTATATTTATTTTCCCCCCACCTTTCCTTGTCTTTTCCATGGACCATCCAAAAAAAAAAACATAAAAATATATAATTTCTAAAAATTGAAATTATATTTATATTTATATTTCGACCTACCAACCCCACATTTTAGCTGAAGAACTGCGTAAACCAAGTTATCAAATAAGTAAGGCCTAATCGAACACATTTGTCCTGAGGGAACAAAGCATCAACCACATTACACAGACTGGCGTTTCATATTGAGCAGAACAGACGAGGCAAGACAGATTCCTTGAAGAGCATTTGTGAGTCAGTTGGGCTTTTGCAGACAATCTGGCAGTGGCATCGGAATTACCCCCAACACTAATTCGGATTTTATCACCCGATAATCCAAATCCTTAATTCCGGTGCCTTCGACCGGATTTGAACCCTCAACCTACCACTTTCCAGTTCAGTGTTCACAACCATCATACCCTTTTGTGCATATTGGTCATGGACGTCCAAAACATGCCAAAGATGTCCCAAAAATGCATTGCTGCTGGGTCGGGGGTTCAGCCTTGCGCCCCAAATCACTGCTCGAAGTGGGCAAAAAGAGGCATTTATATTCAATGGATTTTACACCGAGGGTAAAACCAGGGTAAAAAGGTAAAATGCAGGCCTCCAGGTGGGGGGGGGGGACCCTAACCCTATCCCTAACCCTCATGGTTGCTCGAGTGCGGAATTTCCAACGCCGGGGAATTTTAGGTTTGAGTTTCCCTCGACCCCACCCCTCTACCCACTTATAACCCCCACGGGGCAATTATCGGGGATGCCTCTTCGTGATGGTTGTAGCCCCCAATGCATGTTGGGAGACAAATCATCCCTACTCTTCTCTGCTGCCCGGATTCATTGGGACAGTGTGGCCACGGTCAGAGCACCACTTGGTCTCCATGGACCGGTGTCTGTCTCTCTCTGTCTCTGCCTCTGTCTCTGTCTCTCTCTCTCTCTTTTTCTCTCATGGCTATGGCTTCACAAAGGCAGGGTACATTATCTTGGCTGTGAGGGATCTCTGTGACGCTTCTACATTGATCAGCTGTTCTCCATGCCGCGGACCTGTTCGAGAGAACTGTCCATGCCTCAACGACGATGATCACTATCACCCCCCCCCACCCCCTAGAGGTCACCCACACCTTCTAGCAATCTAGCCCCATTGGTTATGGCAAGCTGTTCTATTCACCGTATAAACACCATGACTGTGATCCGTCAATGATTGTCGATGAGAAAAGTCTAGACACAATGTTTCCTTTCTGGAAAACATTTTTAATAATACCAAATTAATGAAAAACATGACAGTGGTAATCCCAACAACGAAAATAACAACAAAAAAAAACAATGAGTTCTAACAACACACTGCCAACACTACCATATACACCATACCTCAAGACGACAACGCGTGATCTTGCTCAAAGGTTATCTCATGAAACACTTTTTTCTGTATAACTCAAAATGATGAACTCGGCATTTGTACATCCATTGTTCATTGTCCTGTTATATCTTCAGAATGAAAATAACATCATTCTCACACTACCCTTCTATTGAATGAATTACACGTATTTGTCCTCTCTGTCTTCGTTCTGTGCGTTGTCTGACTCTTCACTCCATTGTCTGACCCAGGCCTATAGGCCAAGTGCCTGATGCTTCCAAGGATGAACCAACCGCTCCTCCGGTACAATCGAACACTACATCCGATGCAAGGCCATTGTTTTTCTCTCGACCACATCCCTGCAGTGACACAACCCTGCATCTGGTTGCAAGCCACCTGGTACGGAAGAACAGGAGATCCGGGTGGGGGGGATATTTGGGCCAATCTTCTTGAGCGTGTCAACTGAAGTGGGTCAAAGGGTCTTTGATTGGGGGCTTTGTTAGAATCTTGATGTGCAATGCCAGCCATGGTTGCACATCTGATTTCTTCAGCCTAGTAATTGGATTCATCGAGCACAGAAATTGCCTCGGTTGAGGTCAGTGAAGAGGGGAAGACAAAGTTTCAGGATTTGTTCCCTTGGTTTTTGATGACTTAATTCTCAAGGAACATCAACAGTTTTTGGAAGGTTTCATCATGCTTCGTCCGATTAGACTTTTGCTCTTCCCCCTTCGCTTCCTGCCTTACATAGTCATGCCAACAAGTGTTGTGGTACTCGACCTCCTGAAAAATCTGATTTTCCCCAAGTCCAAGATTGATCCCAGCATAACCCTTTTCCTGTACGAGAACACTAACTTCTCTTTTTGTAGGAAGGAAGAGTGGAACTTCAACGGTGCTCTTGCTGGGTGGTTCATACAGTTCTTTGGCAGGTGATGGTCGTCTCTTGACATTGGGGGATTGGGGGCATTGTGAATGATTGCAGTTGCCTCCCGGTTGTTCATTCATGCTGATCTCTTCTGTGGTGCTTGAGACCTGGACGATTCGAAGCGTCATTCGACGTCTAGCACTGTTCGTTACTTTCCCAGTTACCCAGTTTGAAAGACTTTAGGCCAGGTTTCTGTCTCTTTGCAAATGATGCAACTAGGGTGGCGGTGGGGGAGGATCATTTGCCATGATGTGTCGATAAAAACAGGAGAGATTAACTGAAGTGAAGTGCCATGTTGACATGTCACACCTCGTTATTTGCGTCATTGCAAGAAAAGAGTGATGGCGGTGCATCTCATCAGGACGGACCTCTTCTCGCAGAGACGCGTAAGGGACACAGTACCAATACCTCTTGGGAAATGAAATACCTCTTGGAAATACTAGCATGGAATAAACAGCAACAACCAATGGGGCTAAGGGGGTGTGAATGACCTTTGAGGGTTGTTGGTGGGAGGGGGGAGGGAGACCCAAACCTAAAGTTGCTGCCATTGGTCACTCTGTATTCGGGGAACCCCAGGGGAACTTTGCCACTGTTGTTTTTTTGTTTTATCCTTGGTGTCATTCCATGAAATAAATGCCATTTTTTGCCAACATTGAGGGGTTGATTTTTGGGGCTGTACATCACAACAGAACCCCAGACCTGGTGGCAATGCATTTTTGGGATGTCAGGGGGTGGTCCCATCAGTCCAAGAGGTCAAACCTTTTGTCATCATTAACATAAATGCCAGCTCTGGGCTTCCACTATAATTAGCCTTGCTCCTGCAAAGAAAAAGAAAAAATAGGGGCAATACCCCTGGGCGCTCACCTGGTAGAATAATGATATTGAGGAGAAAGTCAACATGGGATGGAATCAGCAAAAAATGTACCAATGAACCAATGTTATAGCAAATCCCTTCCTCCTTAGAGGCCAATTTTTTTTTTTTTTTTAAATAGCATGAACTAACTTTGGTACATCACTGGTGATTAAGGTTGTAGTCAAGTTTCATCGGAATTGTGTGTGTAGTTTCAGAGAAGAAGTTGCAAATGTTTGTGAGCTGACGGAACGAGAGATGACGCGCCATCCCACAAGCTCCCACGTAGTGCGTTCCAGGCGAGCAAAACAATGAGACAACAATAAGAACAACTTTGGAAGACAGCTTTGCTATTTGGTCAGCTCAGGAGAGGTTGTGGCTGATTGTGAGAGCTTGAAGTTGAACTTTCTGAACCTCGTCCAGTGACTGATCACAGAAATAGATAGGGAGGTTCGTTTGATTATATATCTTTGCAGAGTGACATGTGGATCCAAGATTTGCCATGTTCCATTTGTCAGATCAAATTCTAATAATTTCCAGATCAGCTGAGAATGACGCAGCTGCCGCCTTTCCTGTCGCTGGGATGCGGGTTCTGCACAATACAATGCGGAGTCATCTGCAAAAAGGAAAGATGGTTTTCCAGAACGTGGGAGAGGTCTTTTATGTAACAGTGAAATAAAACCGGATCCAAATTTCTTTCACAGGATGAAACTGGTAAGATGCAGTGAAACTCTAACATCCACTGGGAGATCAGAGAATTTCATTGATAGCAATGGGTTGACTGGAGGAGTTACAAAGTCAGGAGTGAATCCCCTCAAACCTCTCCCTATCAAGGCTGGAGTGCCCCAAGGCAGCTTTATGGACCCTGTCTTATTCCTAATCTTCATCAATGATCTTTCTGACGATGGAAAAATCCTCTTTATCTATTTGCTGATGACTTCACCCTCTGCGGTGACATCAATCATCCATCCGACAGGCAGGCTGAATGCTCTTCCCTCTCTTCAGACCTTGAAAAAAAAGCACAAGCTGGTCAAACACTTGGAATATGCCTTTCAATCCAAACACATCTCACACTCTCACTATCTCTCTCCGAAAGGACCATCTGGCGATCCCTCCTATCTCCTCTCTTTACAATCCTCGTGAGAAGGTTCAGTCATTCAAACTCCAGGGTCTCACTATCAGCCATTATCTTTCTTAGGCAAACCACATTTCAAAATTGGCCTCCAAAGCCAGCCGCCGACCGGGCATCCACTGTCGTACAAAGTCCTTCTTTGGCACATCTGAACTCCTATCCACCGACAGGATCTTCATCCACAGCTTGATAGAGTACTGCTCTCCCCTCTGGGCTGGGTGGCTCCCCTGCCTCACACTTTGCTTAGCTTGACGTCGTGCAAACGCAGGCCTTCAAGATTATTAGAATCTCCCATGCTGAAGCAGAGTCGACGGTCCAATCACTTTCCCATCACAAGAAGGTCTGTGGTCTCTCTCTTCTTCCACCTCTTTTCTGGTCTTGCACCCTCCTCTTTTTCAGTGCTTTTTGCAGGGCTCACACATAAATCCTCTTCTGATGAAACTACCTTTATCCAGGATCACTGCTCACTTCCACTCATTTGTTCCTCTTTTTTTTTATTCTCCCCAACCTGTGGAACCAACTTCCACAACCTCTTAAATGTCATTCTTCCCTCCAGGTCTTCAAGACGGCTGTTCACCACCATTTCAGATCATTCCCAATTAAAAACCATGATCTTTTCTTCCCTCGTTAATCCCCACACAAAACCCTGACTAATTCTTGAGTTTTTTTTTCTCCTTGGAGTTTCTTCTCGATGCATGCGTGTTTTGTGTACTATCTTTGTCTGTTACGTCCTGATCAGTTCAGTGTGCTCGCTCTTCCACGAGGTTCGCCATTTATACAAAAAAAAAAAAGAGAAAAGAATGAGGCCTTGTATGGCATGGGCATTGAGCTTGGCCACCAAATTAGGATGCCAGACTGTGTTGAATGCCAAATATCTGTCCCAGGAGACTGTCCTGACCTAATGTGTTTTTTTTTGTATTAAGTGGCCTGCAAAAGTATTCACCACACCAATAGTGACACATTTTGATGAATGATCAATTATGTAGAAACAATTTTTCCAATTTATTTATTTATAACTGAAGAGATCAAATAAAACACTGTTTTGGTTGAAGGAGGTTACATGTCAGGAATACCTGTAAAAATCATGTACAAATCAAAATTCACTGGTTGTAAAAGTATTCATCCATTTAGGTCAGTATCTGGCGGAAGCACCTTTTGCAGCAGTGACTGCTACGAGTCTTTTTGGGGAGATCATTACCGACTTTGTACAGTGAGATGGTGAAATCTTCACCCATTCTTCATGTGAAAATTGCTCCATTTCTGCCAAGTTTGATGGGGATCGCCGATGAACTGCAATCTTCAAGTCTCACCATGAATGTTCAATTGGGTTCAAGTCAGGACTTTGACTGGGCAACTCAAGAACATTTATTTTCCTCTTATTCCTCCTGATGACTCCATATTTCCTCTTTACTTCTTTGGGTTCCATCTTGGTCTTCCATTTGATTATGTTTGTACCACATCCTGATGCTATGTGGACTCTGCTTCCCCGCTGACAGACCTCTGGTAGCTTGTAAATGTTGCTGCATTTTAGCCCAGGGGGTAACTGCTGAAATCTATTTGTCCAGGGCCTTCCTGACATCCTTGTTCTTTGTTGCTTTCACACTTCTTTCTCATTTTTAAAAATCAGTCTCTCTATTCATTTTTTCATCATTCTCTTTATTCATTCTAATTTTGGCTTTTTCTTCTCTTTCATCTCTTTTCCTCTCGATTCCTCTTTTGTTGTCTATCTCTCAAAGGAGAAGTGAATTCTTGCAGAAAATTTTCTGTAAGGTTCACTTGATTGCACCTGGATGGGTTTTTGGGTTGTGGAGTAGCGGCTGAAACCCGAATCCTATCCAAGTTCCTCTTGATGACTCCATCTTTCCTCTTTACTTCTTCAGGTTCCTTTTTGGGCTTCTGTTTGATTTAGCTTTGTGCTTCAGATGAAATGTGAATCTCCTTCCCAGTTTCAGATTCATGGCTGACTCAAACAGGTTTTCATCAAGGATTCTCATGTACTCTGCACCGTCCATTGTCCCTTCTCTCCTGACAAGCTTGCCAGTCCATGCTGAATAAAATCAGCCCCAGAACATGATTATGTCACCACCATGCTTGACAGTGGGGATGGTGTTGTCTGGGTGATGTGCAGTGTTAGGTTTGCATCAAATGTAGCACATTGAATTTAGACCAAAACGTTCAATTTACGTCTCATCTGACCACAAAACGTATCTTCACATACCTGCAGTATCATTAAGATGCTTTATCGCAAACTCAATCCGAACTTTTAGATTTGTCTTTTTCAATTATGGCTTCTTTCTCGCCACCTGTTCATAGAGGCCAGCTTTGTGAAAGGAATGGGATATTGTTGATTGTTGAACATTGACCCCCATCTCAGACATGGAGCCTTGTACATATTTCAAAGTCATTGTTTGATTCACAGTGACATCCTGAACCAGTTTTCTGCTTGTCTGGCTGCTGAGTTTGGATGGGTGACCTGATCTGGGTAGAGTCTGAGTGGTATGATAAGTCTTCCACTTGTCAATGATGGATTTCACCGTACTCAAAGGGATAATGAGTGACTTTGAAATCTTATTATAGCCCTCTCCTGAATGGCACTTCCGCACCACTTTATGTCTGACTTCTTTAGAAAGCTCCTTGGTCTTCATGTTTGCCTTACTGGTTGACCAAGCGAGTTGCACCTTAAAACTCCTTAGATCAATTGTGGAGCTTAATTTTTTAAGTTAAACCACTGATGACAAACAGGCGAAACTTATTACACTTATTTTGTAACATTTCAAACAAATAATTTGCTCTTGTAGGGTTAAGGTTTATTAGGGTTAATTAGGCAAGGAGTTTGAATACTTATGTAACTGAGAATCATCTGATTTTCCCTGTTGATCAAACTTATTGACATTCTATCAACATTGCTTTGGCTTTATCACTTTAGAGTAGTTTGTGAAGACGATATATATATAAAGTTTCATTGGAAAGCATCTTGAAATATGCTCAGGTGACATCAAAATGTGAAAAAATATGAGGGGGAGGGGGTGAATACTTTTGCAGGCCACTGTAGATTGTCGAGGTTTGTAGAAGAGCAAGTACATTGAAGGGATCAGGAAATTCTTCTTCTTCTTCTTTCGGCTAGCTCCCGTTAGGGGTCGCCACAGCGGATCAACCGTCTCCATTTCGCTCTATCCTCCACATCTTCCATTGACACTCCAACCACCCGCATGTCCGCCCTCACCGTATCCATGAACCTCTTCTTTGGCCTTACTCTTCTCCTCCTGCCTAGCGGCTCCATCTTCAACATCCTTCTCCCGATATACTCCGCTTCCCTCCTGTGCACATGTCCAAACCATTTCAATCTCACCTCTCTCACTTTGTCTCCAAACCGTCCTACCTGCGCTGTCCCTCTAATATACTCATTTCTCATCCTGTCCATCCTCGTCACTCCCAACGAGAATCGCAGCATCTTTAACTCTGCCAACTCCAGCTCCGCTTCCTGTCTTTTTGTTAGCGCCACCGCCTCCAAACCATACAACATAGCTGGTCTCACTACCATCTTATATACTTTCCCTTCACTCTTGCAGCTACCCTTCTGTCACAAATCACTCCTGCAACTCTTCTCCACCCACTCCATCCTGCCTGCACTCTCTTTTTCACTTCTCTCCCACACTCTCCGTTACTTTGGACAGTTGATCCCAAGTATTTAAACCCATCCACCTTCCCCACCTCAACTCCTTGCAACCGCACCATACCACCACCCTCCTCCCTCTCATTTACGCACATGTACTCCATCTTACTCCGACTGACTATCATTCCCCTTCTCTCCAGTGCGTACCTCCACCTCTCGAGGCTCCCCTCAGCCTGCTCGCTACTCTCCCTACAGATCATGATGTCATCTGCGAACATCATAGTCCATGGAGACTCCAGTCTGATCTCGTCCTTCAACCTGTCCATCAGCATTGCAAACAGGAAAGGGCTCAGAGTCGATCCTTGGTGCAATCCCACTTTTACCTTAAACCGGTCCGTCATTCCTACCGCACACCTCACCGCTGTCACACTGTCCTCATACATATCCTGCACGATCCTCACATACTTCTCCACCACTCCCGACTTCCTCATACAATGCCACAACTCCTCTCTTGGCACCCTATCATAAGCTTTCTCTAAATCCACAAACACACAATGTAACTCCTTCTGGCCTTCCCTATACTTCTCCATCAACATTCTCAAAGCAAACATTGCATAAGTGGTGCTCTTTCCTGGCATAAACCCATATTGCTGCTCACAGATCGTCACCTCTCCTCTGAACCTAGCTTCCACTACTCTTTCCCACAACTTCATGGTGTGGCTTAACAACTTTATCCCTCTGTAATTTCCACAGCTCTGCACATCACCCTTGTTCTTGAAAATCGAAACCAGTACACTTAATCTCCACTCCTCCGGCATCCTCTCACTTTCCAAGACTTTATTAAACAATCTGGTTAACAACCCCACTGCCATCTCTCCTAAGCACTTCCATGCCTCCACTGGTATACCATCTGGGCCAACCACCTTTCCGCTTTTCATCTTCTTCATAGCAGTCCTCACTTCATCCTTACTGATCCACCCCACTTCCAGATTCACTATCTCCACCTCTTCCAACCTTCTCTCTCTCTCATTTTCTTCATTCATCAGCTCCTCAAAGTACTCCATCCACCTTCTCAACACACTCTCAGGATTCCTGAAGGGATCAGGAAATAACAGGTCAAAAGGAACAGGAGAGAGAGGGGGTAAACACAAATAGCAGAGTTGAATGCCAAGATAGAGGGAGACTGGGACAAGCAATAGGTGTGGGGAGGAATGGGGGCAGGAAAGGGCAATATGGATACAGAAGGAGATTTACATGAGGGGAAAACTGGAAATTTGGAAGGAGAAGGGCTTTTAGTTTGAGGATGACGGAAGACCCCGGACAAAACGTGGTGGCTGTGGTGGTCGTATGGAAGCTTAGCTGCCGGGGTAGCTATCATTTATTGAAGCGCGACTGTGTCGCTGATGCAGTGCCCCTCTACCAGTACACACACTGGAACTGGTACTCGTTTCGCCAACCTCGGAAGGATGACAGGCTGAGTCAACCCCCTGGTGTATTAATTCAGCGGCCGACGGGGCTTGAACTCAGGACCGTAGGATCCCAAGCCGCCACCCCAACCACTGAGCCAACACCAGGCTCTAAAACATGGTTTTAGTTTGAGGATGATCTGATATGGTGGTGAAGAGCTGTCTTGAAGACTTGGAGGGAAGAATGGGATTGAAGAGAATGTGGATGTTTGTTCCACAGGTGGGGAAAAAAAGAGGAAAGCATGAGTAGAGGTGAGCAGTGATCCTTCATTTAGATTTTGTTGTTTTTTTTTTTTAAGCAAGGGGGAACAGGAAAGTGTCGAAGGTAGAAAGGACAAAATATTGCAAAAAAAGGAAAGAGAAACAGGATGACAAAACAACCTCAAAGCTGAGATGATTAGCACTGGCTATCTGAGAAGGTCCAATGCTGCATGAAAAAAATTTTTAAACATACATCGACAAGGTACGATATATCACGGAAACGATCTCGATGAAAATACAAACAGCACATCGGGATGAAAAAATAACAGAACTAGATGGTATTCATAGAATACATACCCCCGTGCAGTCTTGAGAAGGACTTGGTGTGAGCCAACTCTTTGTTTTTTTTTTTTCAGGGTTTTTTTTCCTTTGATCCAATATGGCTGCCAAACCACGTGACCGATGACGTCATCTTTATCAAACCATATTTCCCATGGGTAGTTGAAAAATTACTTAAATTTTGCATTGATCAGTTAAGCGGTTTATCCTACGAAGATTTTCAAAGATTTTCCCTTCGATCCAATATGGCTGCCAGACACCGTGACACATGATGGTCATTTTTATGAAAATCCTGTTCAAGTTTCAAGTCAATTGCATGAAAATTGAGGATTTTAGAAATTAGGCCTATGTTGACCTTTTGGTCTAAGTTGACCTCAAAAATAATAGGTGGTTGAATTCGGTGACCTCATATGTAAATCCTTTTCAAAGCTCAAGTCAATCGGATGAAAATTGAGGATTTCAGAAATTGTACCTAAGGTGTTGACCTTTGGCCTATGTTGACCTTTTGGCTTCTGTTGACCTCAAAAATAGTCGGTGGCTGAATTCAGTGAGGTGAGATGAAAATCCTGTTCAACTTTCAAGTCAATCTGATGAAAATTGAGGATTTAAATAATTGGCCGATGTTAACTTTTGGTCTATGTTGACCTCAAAAGAGTGACCGTGATATCACATGATCAGGTAACATGTGGTAAAGTTTCAATTTCCTCCTCTGAACGGGTTTTAATGTACACTTAACAAAATGCCGACGTGTATGACGTACAACATACATACGTACGTACACTACCGATCGATTAACCTTGCTTTTCGCTTCGTGAGAGCTCGGTAAAAACGCGATTAATCCGGGTTGGGAAACTTAGCTTTGATTCAGGTGTAAGGAGCAGCTTTAGATCCGACCAACACAACATGGAGTAAGCCCAAACCGGAAGTTCAAACCTCTTGTTTGGCATTGTGCCTCCGACAATTTATTGCTTGGAGAGAATCAGCATGTCCATAGTTGAGTGACCAGAAGGAAAGCCAAACGGTGGCCAGACAGGTAGCCAGGCCGTTTGTAAAGAGGATAGACTTTTACTGCGGCCTCTATGATAGATTCTGTTACTTTGCATAAATAACTGGAAGTGATCTGTTATTTCGGGTTAGGGTTAGTGGCACGAGCATGCATTTCAGAGGAACTTTAGTGCACCCTTCTTTTGAATGGGAGTGATGTTTGCTGACTTCTAGAAAGTCGGAAGGTGTCTGAAGAGAGCAGACAGAGTAGGATCGGAGAACATGGGCACCGATGCGATCTGGGCCCACTACCGATGAAGAGTCGAGGCTGGACAGAACTTTCTGTACCTTGTCTCTTGGGGAGAAGGTAGAAAAACAATGCAGTGGGGGAGAAGGGGTAAAAGTGGGATTGAACTTTATGAGTTGGGTGCATGATACATTAGAGGCAAACTGTGGAAGCATTTTGCCTCATCTTGAAAAAAGGGAGTTGAGGCTGTTTGAGATGTGTGAAGGGATGGAGGGGGAGCATACACCAGAGCCAGACTTGACAAGGTGCCACCATAAAATTGAGGAAGAAGACTGGTTGGAGAGTTCAGCTTTGAGGTGAGCAAGATGATCTTTATAGTTTACCTTGTGATGGACACACACTTGTTCTATGCTACAAAGAGTGACTTTAAATTGCCATCAGTTGGGTTCGCTTTTCATGGTGATAAAGCAAGCTGATTCAACTGCAACTACCTCACTGCAGGATTCAATGTACCATGGCAGAGAGAATGGAAAGGATGACTGCAGGCGGGATGGGATAAACTGGTGAATGAGAGAAAGAGTAGGCCGTTGTGAATGTGTTCCCACGAGCAGAATAAATATCAGATACAGCGGAGATTACAGCCCAATCCTATGAAGAGAGGGCACTTTGCAGTCTCTGCCGTATGGCCTGTGTGAAAGCTTGATTCAGCAGCATTGAGCTTGCTATCTAACAGCCACCAGAGACATGAGCTTTGATGAGAAAGTGGTCTGTGGAGCGAAGGGCAGATGAGGAATAGGAGAGGTTGAATTCGTCATTACCTTGTCCACTTGGCAGGACATCTGGTTGCAGAGATCTGGGATGGAATGTTTACATATCTGGTAAGGCCCACAGAGTCATAGTAGACCTTAGCTGCAACGCCATGGTTGGTTGTTGCAGAGCTAACATACAGGCAGCTGATATTGAAGCAGTTGAAATCGCCACAGATGAGGAACAGACTTGAGATGGATCGTTTTGAGTTGATCCAGATTAGAGGACATAGAAGTGTATATCAAGTCATCTTTGGTTGCTGAACTTTACAGCACACAGATGATCATGAGTGGGGTTGTGGAGAGGAGTATAAATGGGGATAGAAAATATCATTGTTGTGGAAGGGGGATGACCTGAGATGGTGGTGAACAGTCATCTTGAAGTACTGGAGGCTCCTCCTCAGTGCTTTCATGATTCAGTAGAATAACTCGGTATAATTATTATTCGCCCCCATTGGACTTTTTCTGAAAAGGGGGCTTATGGATTTTGTCTCAATTTTCGTGTACGTGTGTACATGTGAGTGTGCGTGCGTAACCATATCTCGGAAATGTCTGAACCAATTTTATTCGTGCTTCGCTCAAAGACAGCACTTGATGGTATACATATGCCCGTCATTTATTTTTTCGAGATCAGATCCAAGATGGCCAACTGGCGGCCATCTTATTTGTAAAAAAAAACCCCCCATGTTGATCACGTCCTCAACCATTCCTCAGACATGCGTTTATCGATGTTGTTAAAACTTGTTGCCCAGATAATGAATGATGGCTTACAGAAGCACGTCATTTTTTTGGCGTCAGATCCAAAATGGCCAACTGTTGGCCATTTTCTTACTTAAATGTGTTCCCAACTATTTCTAAGACATGTACGGTCCGATTTTGTTCAAACTTGGCACAAGCACAGCACATGATGGCATACACGTAAACCTCACTTTATTTTTTGATCTTATCAAATATGCCTAACTGGTAGACTGGTGGCCATTTAATTGTTCATAAATATGGGCGAGCTCTTGAACTCCATACAGCAAAATTACAAAAACAGCGGGGGCTTTCACATTTTATATCTTTTTTTTACCTCTGCAGTCTAATTCCATGAGATTGTCTCCTTTAGCTATGTTTACATTCTCATCAAATTGAGGTTGTCTGTTTTCTGAATGAACAGCTTAATTTGATAATTATCGAGGATATAATTGATCGTCAAGAGCCAGTGGTGACGATATCACCTACTTCAGCTTCATGTTGAGTCGGATCCCAAATAGCATTAATGATAGCCATTGAATGAGTCAAACCATTCACCTTTACATTCATTTCAGGCATTTCAATCAATCGGTAGAGTGAGATGGAATGGAACGCCCATCGCAGCTAAAATCTCACTCTGACGAGGAAGCTGGAAATGACGTCATTGCTTGAACCCTTTTTCATAGTTTTTGCATTTTGGAGTGAAGGGTTTGGGCAATTAGGCTGTTCATCCTCGAGGATTAATTCAACTTTTTTATGCAAGATGAGGATGAAATTGGAGGTCCACAAGTATGTACTGTGCAAATACAAACAAGGACAAATTGAGAGTTTGTTGGTTTTGTTTTTCCAAAAGATCAGACAAGAAGAAGAAATTGTCAGCCTTTGTCTCACAAAGGAAGGCTTAACTAATTCTTCTCAATGCAATGTATTGACTGATGTGATCATTTGATTACCCTGCGTGCATTGTGGGTTGCCCGCACAATGAGGCTTATTTCAAATACACCTACACTGAAACCTACACATGCAAACACAAACACACGCACACACACGCACGTGCACATGGGGTCTGCCGAGCAGGCACGTAAGGTAAGATGTCGGATATTATAAAGCTTGTAGTGTTAGTGTGAGAAATTTCTGAGGATATCTTGAAGACTCAACAGCTCAGTGTGTGGCTGCCATGCAAGTAATGAGGTCCTTGGGTTTGAGTCCTAGGTTGAATCAGATTTTTTTTTCACACGAGCCCCATATTCCTTTTTATAAGTATATACATATATCTCTCGATCTTCTATATATTACTAAAACTCTCATGTTGTATGTATGTATGTTCCCAAAATACAGCCAAAACGGTACACGATAGTGCAAAACTTTTTGGCCCACCTTACTCACCATTCTCCTGCGGTGTGCAGTATCAAGTTTCGTTCAATTCGTGCAACGAAAAAATTCTAAAAAAAATCAATTCCCGATTCAGTCAAGAACTCTTCGGGAGAATTTGATCAATACAAACAACCTCAGTGGTATAGTTCGCTGGAGCTATCTTTTTATTTTCTTGAAATGATTTTTTTCATCAACTGCTGTCACAACGGGAACCCAACCAATGGGTTCACAGGTCGTCTTGTTTATATGTTTATATATATATATATGTAGTACGTATATGTATAATATTATACAGTGCTTATAGAAAGTTTACACCCCCTTTAAAATTTTTCACCTTTTGTTGCCTTCTTGCCTGGAATTAAATTACATTAAATCAGACTTTTTCCCCCTTTATTTTACACATTGTAACCTGCCACTTCCAAGTGTAAAACAAATTCCACAAATATCAGAAAATTAAAAACCACAAAACTAGAATATCTTGATTGGATAAGTATCAACCCCCTGAGTTAATACTTGGTGAAGCACCTTTGACAGCAATTCCAGCTGTGAGTCTGTTGGGATGGGTCTCTTCCAACATTGCACACCTTCATTGGGCAATATTTGCCCATTCTTCTGTGCAAAACTGTTCAAGCTCAGTCAAGTTGTGTGAGTAGCGTTGATGAACAGCAATCTTCAAGTCACGTCACAGATTTTGGATTGGATTTAGGTCGGGACTCTGACTGGGCCACTCAAGGACATTTATCTTTTTGTTCCTTGGCCACTCCAGTGAAGCTTTAGCTGTGCGCTTCAGGTTGTTGTCATGCTGAAAGGTGAACTTGCAGAGGGCAGCAGGTTTTCCTCAAAGGTTTTTCTGTATTTTGCTTCATCCATTTTCCCTTCTATCCTGACAAGTGCCCCAGTCCCTGCTGATGAGAAACATCACCATGACATGATGCTGCCACCACAAAGCTTCACAGTGGGGATGGTGTTCTTTGGGTGGTGTTGTTTTGGATTTGCACCAAACGTAACGTTTTGCATTCAGGCCAAAAAGTTCCATCCTGGTTTCGTCAGACCACAAAACGTT
Organism: Eptatretus burgeri; assembly: GCF_056783735.1. Classification (NCBI taxonomy): domain Eukaryota; kingdom Metazoa; phylum Chordata; class Myxini; order Myxiniformes; family Myxinidae; genus Eptatretus; species Eptatretus burgeri. The sequence goes on along the minus strand of NC_140961.1, from coordinate 13,588,800 downwards.
TTACCACGTGGCTTCAGAATCTCCAGAGTGTTTTTTTTTTTTTTACAGACCTCAAATGGAACTCAAGGTTTGCTTTTTTGAGTAATTGCTTCCTTCTTGCCACCTTACCGTTCAGGCCAGACTTGTGGAGTGCTTGGGATATTGTTGTCACATGCACACAGTGACCAGTCTTTGCCATAAAGGCATGGAGCTCTTTCAAATTTGCCATTGGCTTCTTGGTGGTCTCTCTAATCAGTCTCCTTCTTGCTTGGTCATCCAGTTTGGAGGGACGGCCTGATCTAGGCAGGGTCTTGGTGGGACCATATGCCTTCCACTTCTTAATGATTGTCTTAACTGTGTTTTCAACGGATATTCAAAGCCTTTGAAATATTTTTATACCCATCCCCTGATCTGTGCCTTTCCACACCTTTGTCCTGGAGGTCTTTTGAAAGCTCCTTGGTGGTCATAGTTGAGTCTTTGCTGTGAAATGCATTACACAGCAGTGGAAACTTACAGGAACAGCTGATTTTATTCTGAAATAATCAGAATCACTACAATTTAACACAGGTCAATATAATATACTGAGTCCAACAGTATGTGTCAGTGCAGAAATTCCCTCTGTTTAATGAAGTTATTAACTTTACTCTTCTTCTTCTTCTTCTTTCGGCTGCACCGTTTCGGGGTTGCCACAGTGGATCATCCGTTGTGATCCGCATAATGATTTGGCACAGCTTTTACGCCGGATGCCCTTCCTGACGCAACCCTGATCGCCTCTTACGACAGGGATATGGTACACCTATTCTAACCGTGGCATACACCGGGCCCAGTACAATGGTACTCACTTCGCCGACCTCGGAAGGATGACAGGCTGAGTCAATCCCCTGGTGTTATACGACTTGGTATATATATATATATATATATATATATATATATATATATATATATATATATATATATATATATATATATATATATATATATATATATATATAATAAATTCAGTGGCCCAACGGGGCTTGAACTCAGGACCTTTATTAACTTTAACTTCATTAACTTTAGCTGTTAACTTTATTAACTTTACTGTGGAGTACTAAATAGTTATCCTCCTCCCCCCCCCCCCCGCCCCCATTCTCCCACCAATCCATTTCATGCAGAAAATCCATCAGTTGGCTGATAATGTATTCTCCTATTAATTCGTGGAATGGTGTAGGAAATTGAAATGGACCCCATGCAATGTAACTTAAGCACTTCACAAACATGAGCATCTACACAGGTGTATATATGTGCAAAGCATGCAGTAAGAAGCTCTTGTGATAATGAGAGAGATATATATATATATATATATATATATATATATATATATATATATATATATATATATATATATATATATATATATATATATATATATATATATATATATATATATATATATATATATATGTATGTTATGTTATTGTAGCTTTAAGATACTGTACTTCTTAATATTGCTGGGAGCCTTCACACCAAGACAATGGAAATTCCCGGGAAACGTCAGGTCACCGTGTCCTGAACCAACACAATAACATTGCATGCAGCAAAAAAAAACGACAACAAAATAATCATCCACCAGATGAAATTGTGGTCGAACAACTTCTGGGAGAGGAGGTCATCATTCATCAAAATAAGCATGGAGGTGCAGGATATTTTACATTTATTAACATAGGGTACTTACATTGGAATGATCACCACTGTATACATCAAGTCAGGAAATAATGTCGTGAAACATAGATGGTGGATACCATGAAATGCCATGGTATACACCATCAGGGGTGACGTGGTAGACACCATGGCATACATCAAATGCCAATAAAGTCTTGAAATGCTGATTGGTCACTTTCAAAGATGTGAATCAACAGGTGGTAACGATTGTATTGCAGGAGGGAGTTGAGCTAAGTGGAACCAGATGCATTAGTACTGGGTGTAATGATGAAGTGCGCGCTGGGGTACGACGGCGAAGTGTGCACTGGGGTACGACGGCGAAGTGTGCACTGGGGTACGACGGCGAGGTGCGTGCTGGGTACGTAGATAAATTCCGCACTTGAAAATATATTATTATTTTCTTTCTACTTGAAATAATTGCTTCCTTCCGAATAACAGTCTTCTTTCTGTGGAATCATAAACATCGAACGGGATTTTATCGATCTTGATTGGTATGTTATTTGGTAGAATTGTAAGTCTTCAACATGAGAGTGCATACGCAGACACAAAATAAAGTCTTTAAATGAGAATACATGTTTTGAGTCCAATGTTTTTGTCACCTGAATGGGTTATTGTACCGTAATTATTGGACTTGAGAAATCACAATTCCCACGTTATGGAAAGTATGAAAGGAAACCTTTTTAGACTACCCCTGAAATCATGGAATCTTCTCCAAAATTATCACAATTACGTTAATTGGAACAAATTTCGATGTGTTTGTGCATGTTTCATTGTATAACCACTTTTTCTTCATTAACAAGGTGGTATTTCCAAAAATCAAAGGATAAATTTGTATAATCGATCTCGATAATTTGAATACCAACCAATTTCATTTCAATAATCGAAATAAGATCCGATTTCAATTTGACTTTTTTTTTAAGTTGGAGCTGAAACTTACTGTTTAGCTTTCCACAATTCAAACCCCCATTCTTTCACTTACTTTACTTTACAGCTGTAGCCTTCCTTGCGCTCAGCTCAGAGTTTCTAGGACCTCAAGATGATGATTGACTGGTGAATGCAAAATTGGACACAATATATTCAGAAATATTTGTTTACTTTCAAAATTATCAAACCGTTATGAAAGAGAGTCGTGGAAGGACATCTTCAAAGGACATTTCCATGATGAACCTCCACTAAACCGACTTCCTAGCTATTGAAGTTGATTCACCTTATTACTTTCATCACATCCCATAATTGTGGAATGTAGCTGTATGGAATGTACTAGAACGAAATACTCGTCTGAGAGCCCAGTGAGAGTTCATGAAACTTTTGTACACAATAGGTTTGCGTTATGTGATGTAGATGGGTGTCATGGCAGCCAGCAATGGCTATTCTTAAATGCATCCATTGGATCCATTGGGACATCTGATGTCTCATTGGGAGATGTTGCAATGTTGTCGTATGCAAAAAGTATCCAATGATGTCTGTAGGCCAGACCATGGTGTTTCAACAAGTCATGAGGGCAGCATGTAGCATCGAAGATTATTGGTTTACCGCAATCGAGACGAATACATGAACCTTACCGTTAACCTCTAACACGGGTATTGTGATCTCGTTTAATTTTCCTTTTGTACGCAGCAAATGGCAGCTGGTAACATCATTTGCTGTGGACGCTGCTGTGCAACTGTTGCAGGGCCCCTGTAATCTGGCTGATTTTTCTCTTTCAGTTGTAGAAGCAACAGTCATGAATTTGTTGGATTCCATTCTATGCATGAAAGGAAAAAAAAGAAGAAAAGTTAACACATGTTTTCTCAATATGTGACTTTTGAAATGATGTAATTCGCTCCAGAATGCTCAGCATGCGTGCACAGAAACCCCTAGTAATGTGGTCCATCGGGGCGGCCGGACATATATCGTACGTGCCAGATAAGGATTTAAACCTGAAACGGCTCACAACCCTTTTGAAAGAAGCCAAAAATACTTGCCGTTGGAACCGTACCTGAGAGAAATGGGCGTACCTCAGCACAACGAAAGATTTGGGAAACTTTCTGACCAACTCGTCCGAAAATGTGATATCTTGCATTCCGCACTGCAAAAAAAAAAACATCGTCACGATGTGAGCTCGCGCAAGGCCCGAAGGTTCGTCGACTGACACGTTCTACCCGAACCTTAATGCTTCTTAACATTCATGGGAGGTCAAATCTGGGGCTTGTCGCTGCACGGGGTCGGTTTAAAATGATATTTTCTGTTAATCATGTTTGGGAGGAGGGGGAGTGGGAGTTGTGTGGGCTGTGAGGGCCATTATAAATATATATATATTTTTAATTTGGTTACCGGGCCACGGGAAATTATACTCGATTTTTGCATCTGGTGCTAAAAGGAGAAGGTGTGTGTGTGTATGTGTGTGTGTGTGTGTGTGTGTGTGTGTGTGTGTGTGTGTGTGTGTGTGTGTGTGTGTGTGTGTGTGTGTGTGTGTGTGTGTGTGTGTGTGTGTGTGTGTGTGTGTGTGTGTGTGTGTGTGTGTGCGCGCGTGTGTTATAACTACTTCCGACGGTAGAATGTACTCACAGGAAATGGTAAGAACCCGACATCTTTTTACAGCAATCCATGACCTGACTATATCAGAAAATGAAACAAAGCAGAAACACCTGCTCAGTGGCTTCATTGCCATACTAAGCAAAGCCTTTCCTTGTAGCTTTAGCAACCGAGCCCAATGTCTACCAGCAGTGCAACACTTCTTGAGGAATGTTTCATAACCTACATCCACACATGATGTTCTTCATCTTCTTCTTGTTCAAATAAACATTTTATTTGTTGAAACGCATTGATTGCCAAGTCAATTGATCCATCGTAGAATTAGAGCAATTTTTAGCAGTACCATATATGTATATATATATATATATATATATATATATATATATATATATATATATATATATATATATATATGTACTGTATCGCATTCTGTGCTCCAAATGTTAATGAACGGCCCTTTGGTGAAGCTTAATTACCATCGTGATTAAGTCCTGCAGTTTAAACTCCACAAGTAGCACATTCTTAAGTTGTCTGGTCTTGCTAGACCGACCGTTATCTACATTTCTATAGAAAAATGAAGCTCGTGCTCAGACATATTGATGGGAATGCACTTTTCAAATCGCACAACAAATTCGCATGTCGATGACCTTCAATCTTCCCTTAAGCACTGTTGGCCCTAAAATGACCATTCGTAAGTAGTGGCCTTTGTTTGATGCTTCTGTGTGCTACATTATGGAGCAGAAAAAATGATGTTCCCAAAAGATTAATTGATGGCTGAATTTGGCCGAAATTTAGCCATTCATAAGTACCTTTGGCCTCATATTTAGCGTTCTTAATTTGCTGCGAAGGTGATTATGTGCACTTCGTGCCACAATTCAACGCAAAAATAAAGATTGTGCTCTATTTTGATTCGTCTGTTTTTTATACCAAATTTGGGATGTGCCCTGGCTCAGTGACCCCACATTTAAGAATGACCATTCCTAACTCCCATGGCACTCATCTATTCATAGCATGCACCTCAACCCTTTTGGACTCAAAAGTTTGATTAAACCCCACCAGGTTAAACCCCACCAGGTTGAATGAATCTCGTTCAATATACAGAAACTTTTGAGAAGTTCTCATAAAACAGTGTGCCGGTATTTTCTATGTCTCTGTTCTATGATGTGCAAAGGTGATTCTTATGTCTGTCTCTGGGTAAAATGAAGTGAAACTCACCAAAAAAAGGACATCAGTTTTCGTTTCTATTGTTGTTGTTACGTGACACAAAGGCTATATGGTGTCACTGACTAATAATTTGTGATTTTCGTAACTCACGACCCAACTCACGTTCAAACAGTATGTAATTTATAGACATACTCACAGGGGTCGCCCATAACTTCACCTCGACGAGGGATCACTGTCCACCCATGTTTTTCAATTTTCTATACAGTACTCGCAGTGGTACCCAGCATTACCAGGGCAATGTCGGGTCCCTTTTCCCACCCCTTCCCATGCCTCTTCCAACCAACCCCCTGAGGGATGAATTCATCGATATTGCTGAAGGAAGTTATGGTACAGATGTTTATCCTCGTTGCCATGTAATGAATCTGGGATGTGTTCAGTTACCAAGTTTCTTGTAGAGCGCTTGCCAGGTGGCTTAAACATTCACGGCATATGCGTACAAATAAGCTTTGTAAGTTTCAATCTAATATCTTGAAAAATTATTGTGGTATGGTAATAATATATTCATAAAAAGTCCCATTTTATTATTATGGTTTCAAACTGTTGACATGTTAAAATAGCAAAAGCGATGGTTGTAAAAATATAATAAAAAGTAAACCGATTATGTGACCCAATATGCAACCCTTGTTCAAATTTCAATCGATCTGATGAAAATTGGCCCCTTTATGTGGCCTTGACATTTGACCCATTGAGCTTTTGTCCTCAAAAACAATATGCTTCTCTGTTTTGATTGGTGAACCAATTCAGTGACCTCTGGGTGGATGGAGATGAACAAGAATGACCGCACTGTTGTCACAACATGCGACATAATGAACAGCGTGATTGGGAACACACATTTACTGTGCTATTCAAAGATTAACTTGACACCTCACATCCATGTCAGCCTCTGCCACACTTATATCAGAACGAGCCGATTCGTCACACGGTCACGGATTGTTCAACCCCATTATGGGGCCGTTCAAAAATTAGGTAACGCTATTTTGTTTTTCGTAATTTAAGAAAATTAACAGGTGAAACAATCGCAAGTCTGTAGGCAATTATTTTTATTTTTTTTATAAACTCATGTTTTAATATGCAAATGACTTGCAACGTCATCGGCCTGATGGCAGTTTCCTTTCGAATTAACAGGCAGTTTAAAAAAAAATGGATCGGCGGGACTTTAGGTGGAAGCTGAAAGAGAAAGTTGATACAAACAAAGCAGGCTGAAGGAGTTCCTTTGTTAAAAAAGGAACAATGATAAACCAATACTTCAAGGAGAAAGAGAAACAACAAATTAAGACAATGGTGACATAGCTTCGGGTTCGGCAGACATGGCTGCTGGCAATGTAGAACATGTGGCTTAAGCACTCAAGCAAACACTTCAATGAAAGTTGATTGGTAACGGAACACCTGAGCATGGCATTTTTTTTTCAATGGGGGGAAAAGGTAATAAAACATGTGAATTCCTCTGGAGTTTTTTTTCCAGTCGAATCGAAAGTCACATTGGCTAAGCAAGTTTGAAAATAATGTTGAGTCCTCTCTTTTGGGCTTTTTTGGGGGTGAAAATAACATTGAGTCCTCTTTTTTTTTAGGGATGAAAATAACACGGTCCTCTTTTTTGGGTGAAAATAATACTGAGTCCTCTTTTTTGGGCCTTTTTGGGGGTGAAAATAACATGGATTCCTCTTTTTTGGGTGAAAATAATACTGAGTCCTCTTTTTGGGGGTGAAAATAACATGGAGTCCTCTTTTTTTAGGGATGAAAATAACATGGTCCTCTTTTTTGGGTGAAAATAATAGACTCCTCTTTTTGGGGTGAAAATAATACTGAGTCCTCTTTTTTGGGCCTTTTGGGGGGTGAAAATAACATGGATTCCTCTTTTTTGGGTGAAAATAATACTGAGTCCTCTTTTTGGGGGTGAAAATAACATGGAGTCCTCTTTTTTTTGGGACCTTTCGGGCCTAAATATTTTTTGTGCCCAAGGCCCCAAAAAATCTTAATCCGTCTCTGCGTGTAGGGAGCAGGTGTTTATAGTATCTAAAATTAATGAAAAATACATGTTAACAACCTCAAAAATTATTTTTTGGACAAAAGGAATGCTAAGTACGCCCATTTTAATGCACATTTCTGGTTGACAACTCTTTTCTGAAAAATTGGCAACTTCATTTTCAGCCCTGCTATTTCTCCATTTGAAATTTTTTTACTATTTTTTCTTCACCACTCTTAAATCAACTTCAAAATGCTGTCAAGCGATATACTGTTGAAATGTTGAGAGTAAAATAGCTTTCCTCTCCTATTTCCGAAAATGTAGCATTGAAGATTTACATTTCGAGCGGTGTAGGAATTTAATACCGTACCACACGTTACAATTTTCCTCAATTTATTTTACGTACTTTTGATTATGTAAGATGTGAATGCAAAAACTGTCACTATTATAGAGGTAAACAAAATAGTCATTGGTTAATAGCATTACATAACACCACTGGAAACACCCCCCCCCCAAACATCCTGTAACGCTCCATAACGTTTGGACATGTACCCCCCACCCCATCCCCCGAGTGTTACATCATTTTTTGAATGGCTCCTACACGTGGGCTGATGTAGTGACCTCTCATTGATGCTCTTAGTTTTCTGCACATTAACTTTACGTAGAAAAATTTTTTTTGTGCACAAAAGTTGATGGGGAAAACTTTCAAAAGGAACACGTAAACTGAGCAGACGTAAACGTAAACTACAACTCACCAAGTTGTAGTAGAGTTTTAATCATGAGTGAAGCACATTTTACTCAGTTGTGGAAGAGGTTATAGACTCATGCAGACCACATTGCGAGTAACAGAGCCGATTAAAATCAAATGATGTTTTTAAAAAATTACCACCGGAACAGCTTTATGGAGGCACGTACCGTGTGTGCTGATGCGCTTCATTGAACCTTACTGTTAATTTTTATTTGACATATGATTAGATTCTTCGGGGTCCCTCATTGTAAGTAACACTCAACCCAAACAAAGCCAATGGAAATCTGATGCAATAAACCTCGGCAATGTATAATCAGCAGAGGCCTAAAGGCCTAATGTCTTAAGCCCATGCGATTTTTATTTATTTATTTATTTATTTTATGGAGGCACATAACATGCATACTGATAGGCTTGATTAAACCTTACTACTAATTTTAATTTGACATATGACTAGATTTTTTTGGGATCCCTCATCGTAAGTAACACTCGACCCAAACAAAGTCTATGGAAATCTGACGCAACAAACGCGGGCATTGTATAATCAGCAAAGGCCTACAGGCCTGATGTCTTAGGCCCAGCAGAAAACCAAGATGGCAGCCATATTATTTTGTTTTGGTGCCATTGCGGGTGGAGTCGTGACAAATGTGGGTGTAGTCCAGCAGCTGTCCGACCAATGGGTGCATATTTCAAAAATTGACCCCCAACAAGAACCACAACAACGGCAACCATGTGGAACTTTTGTAGACTTGTGACAAAAGGAAGAGTCTGTGTACTGCAAGAAGACGAGATATTTGTGACTTTGTATGATGTGCATCTAAAGGGGTGTAACAAGTGTACAGATCTAAAGGATCTAAGATGTCTAAGGGATGCAAGGGGGTCTAAAGGTCTCAGCCCTAAGGAATGGAAATTCATTATTTATGTGACCATGACCTGACCTTTGACCCAATGACCTCAAAAACAATAGGTTTCCAGATTTTTACAAGCTCGATCAGTTGGTTAAGTTTTGTGAATATTGCTTTGGAGAACAGCACTTGGTGGAGTGCATACCTCTGCCAGGCTGAACAGTTTATGTTTTGTATCCCTCTGATAGGCTGGATCTGCATCCAGACCTTAACCCAAAATCTCATGAATTTGTCCTCCTCACACACCCAGCCTGTCCACCAAGTTTTCGATGAATCCGTCCATAACTTTTTTGAGATATCCTGCTCACAGACGGACAGACAAACAGGGGTGAAAACACAACCTCCATCCACCTTTGGTGGCAAAGGTAGTAATATACCAGACCAACCAATATACTTGTGAATCTTCAATATCGCAAGTAGCAAACAGGGGTGAACACATAACCCCTGTCCACCTTTGTTGGCGGAGGTAATCAAGTTGTGAATTCATAACTGCTCAACTACTCTGAGTGATTTAAACCGTTTATTTTTCAGTTTGTAGGTCGATGAGACAGTATTTACCTGTATTTGCTACAGAAAAGGAAGTACTCGCCCTTACTGTTGTCGTAGCTTATGTTCCTGTTTAGTCCTCGTGGTGATGTCACCTGAATGACTGAAAACGTGGTTTTGACGGAAGCTCAGACATGTTGTGCTTGAAAGAACATTATACTGTCCTGTAAAACCAAAGGAACCAATCAATGGTGATGCCACTTGATATTTTATCACCATTAATGAGTCGAAAAAATGGTGACGAGACCACTATCACAGGTGTACCTGGATGAAATTCGCAACAATGATTTAATTATTTGTCAGGTGACCACATGGACAAATTTAATGAAATCGTTGCAGCTCTGACCCAATTCAGAGCACATTTCTTATTGGGGACTTTAGATTGTGTTATGCCTGTTACTGGACCACACTTGCAAATTTTATGCGGAGAAAGTGGAACTACTCTCGAGCTGGTTGCAGGGCAACGCTAACACACATCTCTTCTGCCTCTTATTCTCTAACCTTTGCCGTATTTACATTACAAATTACTATCGCTATAAACTTTTAAATAAAGAACTCATTCTAATCATTCATTCTTGATTTTTCGTGAGTTACTTCGCGACTCACAAAATGCAAGCTCAATCCAGTTCGACAAATGTAGAAAGCTTATTTATTATGTCTGCACGTAGGATGTATCCGAGTAGTTGCTTGCAGTGTGCAAGCATGCCCCACTGGTACGTGATAAGCCCACGTGTCCAAGATATCTCGATTAATTATATTAATTAACTTATTATTTGCACCACAAGGGTTTAGACAAGGCGAGGTTGCAAAACCTGAGCGAAGTTGGTGCTGGCTGGGAGAGGGAGAGCTAAATGGTGAGGTCTTTGGCGAGAAAGAACGCTTGTCTGGCGTCGTCATCTCCCATCTCTCTCCAGGTTTGTCATGTCCACCGTCAGGTGACGACATGGTGGGGCGGGGGGGGGGGAGGGTGGATTTGCTCAATTTGGGGGAGGAGGAGTTGCTGTGGCTTGCAGAACTGGTACAATGCAGTTCCATTTAAAGAAACGCACGAACAGATTATTTAGGGAATGATTGAAAAGTTTGATGATGGGGAATGGTGGGGAAGTTTGTAGACACATTACAGTGGAGAGGAGTCATGGTTATCAATTCCTAAACAAACTTTGACACGTGTTCTATCATTTCCAAACAGAAAGCACACTTATGCTAAACATGCATTAATGCTATAACTCATCTATTTTACACCCATTACCCTCGAACACCATTCCCGCATCACTATTCTTGTTTAAAAAAAAAGAAAAATTATATACAGTATATATTTTTTATTGTTTAATTTTTTGAGGTATGTTTTGTTTTAATTTCATTTCATTATTACCTCTGCCACCGAAGGTGGATGGAGGTTATGTTTTCACCAGTGTCTGTCTGTCTGTCTGTTACTTGTGAAAATCGAAGATTTTTTCAAGTATATTGGTTGTTCTTGGTGTGTTATTCTGTCTGTCTGTCTGTATGTCGGACACCTACAGGTCACAATTTTAAAGCAATCTTCATGAAACTTCACCACATGGTAGATAGAGTTCGTTATAAGCAAGAAGCCTATTATTTTTGAGGTCAAAAGATCAAAAGGTCAACAAATTTGTCATATTTTAAAACTCCTCAATTTTCATCCAATTGACTCGAAATTTGAACATAATTTGCATACCAGGTCACTGAATTCAACCACCAATTATTTTTGAGGTCAACATAGGCCAAAGGTCAACATCTTGCATGAGATTTCTAAAATCGTCAATTTTCATCCGATTGACTTGAAATTTGAAGAGGAGTTTCATATATGGTCATTGATTTTAAGGTCAAATTTGTTTTCTGGATTTTGCAAGTGTCGTGCTCTGCATGACATCTTTTTTGTTTGTTTGTTTGTGAACAAAATATCTCAAAAAGTTGTAACACAGATTCGGACGAAATTTGGTGGAGAGCTTGGGTACGTGACGCTGACGAAATGATTATATTTTGGTGAAGATACGGCGCCGAATCTGGATTCGAGAAGTTTTTTCAGTGATTCTTCACCATTGAGTGATAGGGTTAAAACGATACATCGTATATCATGATATCTCAAAACGTTATGGATGAATTCAGACGAAACTTGGTGGATGAGTTGGTTAGGTGACAAGAACAAGCTGATTAAATTTTAGTTCAGGTCCAAATCCAGATGCAGCTCATCAGTGTGATACAAAACGTAAACTAATCAGCCTGGAGGTGGTATGCGCTCTACCAAGTGGCCTTCTAGTTGTTAATATTATTATTATTTACTCCACTCTTGGTAGTTGCTCTCCTGTCACTTTTTTCCCGATCATTTTCACTCAATCAGTCATTCTGACGAGTTTCCAGTCTCAATCCCCTTGAGCGAAACCCATTGACTCTCTGACTCTCTCTCTAAACCACTAATGCTCCCCACCGCCACTCCCCTTTCCAACATGCTCCCTGACCCCACCCTGACACACCCAATGATTATGCACTCCCATCCGATATCAATCCATACCCTATCCCTTCTTTCTCTTTGGCTCTGACAAAGGGTTAACGCCTGAAACAGCTTCCCACAGCGGTTAGTATACATCAATGAATGTTTTGTTGATTTCATCTGTTGTTCTTCTACCTGTCCGCCGACCCAGATTGATGCTAACCTTCATAAGAAAGCCTAGTTCTTCTTTTGACTCTCTTATTTGCTGGTTTCCATGCAACAACCCCTCCTCACTCTTTCTTATTTTCCTGTTTGTTTATTCCCTTGGTGATTGTGCCCAATTGTGGCCCTGCTTCCCCACTGTCAGTTCAACCCTGCTCTTAGAGAGAGAAAAAAAAAATTCACAAATGTGCTTTTCAATTTATAAACCATGAATCCATGACATTCAGATACATGAGAGAAGGTCACACAGACTATCACTTGGATTAAAGAACAGCTTGTAGTTCTATTGGGAGAATCCATAATAGACAAGATCGTCGTAGGGATTTCCCGTGGCTCAAGTATCAAAATCGGTCTGAAAGTTCAGGTTTTTGGCTTGCCATGCATGCTTCTGTATTTCAACCAATTCGGACAAGAATTGGCAAAAAGATTCCTTACCACAACCCCTTCAGATCGAACGAGACACAGATTGTATTTTGTTTAAATCTCAAATGTGGGCTGGCAGGATGGCCTAGGGGTATGCACACCCACCGCCAAGATGTCTAGCCTAGTTTTGAATCCCGACCCAGCTATAAACTGTCATCCCGGTGTTTCACCGGCACCGAAGATGATTCATCATTGTGTGTGCCATCCCTCGGATGGATGTTAAACTGGCATTCCATCTGCTGGCATTAGTTGGTGGACGTCAATACCCCACAGTGTCCTTCACGAAGAGTGGACGAGCTATCGCCGGCACCCTGGCCAAATTCGAAATTCCTGCCCCCAACTAATTCTGGGAAGGCAATGGCAAACCACGCAGCATAACCCTTGCTCAGAAAGCTGCTCCGGTGGCACCAACGCTCTGTGAAGAGTTTGGCACATCAGAGATCAGATTTTAATTTTTTTTTAAATCACATTGCAGCTCAAATCATGTAAACCAACACATACATCTCTACAATTCCAAAAGTGCATGTGGAATAATTGTGTCTGGATCTTTCCCCACAGGCTGCTCGAATTGCTGCCTTGGGTGAGTGTTGCTCGGCCATGGGGGCTGTTTACGAAATGTCTCGCCTACAGCAAGGCAGCCCTCGATCCTTTTGTGTACTCGCTGCTGCAGCGCCAATGTCGGGGAGTTCTAGAGGGACTCATTAACCGCTTAGTCAGAAGGGACGCATTGCCAGAACCCCGAAAGAATGGTGCACCTCTACTTCGGCTCCCACATTCTGGAGAGCCGCTGGGCTCGGATGCAGGACCCTCGAGTCTGTCACCCACTCCATCCTGAGGACAACCAGAGTGGCATGATAGATAATATATGACAATGATAAAACGGTGGTTGGGTTGTTTGATTGTATCTGGAACATCTTGCAAATCCTCTTCCAATTACGTGCTGGAGAAGCCAACATGTTGAACATGAGGAAAATGTCACTTTTGCAGTCAAGACGAGTTTCCTCCTCAGGACAAATGTACAGAAAGGGGGGGGGGGGAGGAGGAGAGAGAGAAAGAGTGATCGGGGAAATTCTTCCATCTTCATAACTGCCTTATTTAAAGGTCAGTTGAGAACCGTACATCATCAAAGTTTTGTCTCTTAAATCCCAGAACCACTCTGAATGCCATGAGCACATGCTGGGTGGCTGGAGGACGAAGATTTGGAGATGGGGGTTGTTGCTGCTTCAGGGGCATCAGAGGTCCACTAAAACATGACCCCTGCTCGGCTGTTGACCAAATTATGGCATCTTGATGTCAATTTCTGGCCAAGAGAGAGAGAAAGGGTGAGGAAATAAGGTGAGAGAGGGAGGAAGTGGAAGGGGAGGGAGAGAGAGAGACAGTGCAAGAGAAAAGAGAGAGAGGAAAGGAGGGGGATGGAGATGGGGAGAGGGAGGGAGAGACACGGAGGAAAGGGAGAGAGAGAGACAAAGATATGTAAAAATTCCTTGCGATTACTGCCTGCCTGATTCAAGGGTGATCCCAATCATCAGCAAGGAACCGTCCATCATAAAGTTTTCAACCCTTCAATCCCAGAAACTTTCTGAACGGCGGGTCCACAACCTTATTACCTCTCTCAGCAGTGAGTCTTCAATTTCAATTGCGTCCAGTCATCCATTCAGGCAGAGAAGGGGAGAGAAATTGTGCAGTCACCGAGTGGGAAATGAATCATGTGATTACAAGGGAATATCAGAGACGAAGAGATTTGGGCACAGATAGGAAGACACACCTTTGTCCAACAACAGAATGGGCTTTCTGCCTGTTTCCCAATGCCTTGTGTCAACGTGGGATACTAGAAGCTTTTGACTCATCACTTTTAAATGAGAGGTTTATTAAACTCGGATCGGCTCTCTGTAACTGTGCCAGAAGAGAGCCGGAGCAGTTTTGCTCAATAAGACCTAAACACTGAAAACATGACCCATGGAGTCTGCACGCAGGGTTCAGCGGCAGCAGAGGTCCACCAAAAAATGACCCCTGCATGCATTTTTCAGGGCAACAAACGTACACTAAAACATGACCCCTGCATGCAGTGTTCAGGGGCAGCAGAGGTCCACTAAAACATGACCCCTGCACACAGTGTTCAGGGGCAGCAGAGATCCACTTCAGGAGGAATTAATGTAAACACAGCACCGCACTGAATGCACAAATGAATGTACCAACCATATTGGGCATCCTATATGTCTTACATTTGTTGAATGTAGCTGAGTAAATGGCTAGTAAATGGTTAGTAAACGATAAAGATTGTAAATTATGTACTGTTTCTTTTATTAATTGTTCATGATATTTTATATTTGTTTTTTTTCAAACTGATGGTGTTTTTGTCAGATTGCTGCCTTGACACCATGATGATGGTTCGTTTAGTTTCACCTGTAAGTTCTTGAAATCCACATCATGAGATGCACCTATTTATTCACAAGTAAGAGCAAGGAATGAGCACAAATCACGAGTGTCTGTACGTGGCAGTGTACCTGCAGTGTGCCTGCTGTTCACATCCTCTTATTTATTAAAAACTGCCTTTAAATAATAAACAAACGTGAAAATCCCCTCTTTGGTTTGTTCTTTCTCTTTGTCCGTCTCTTTGCTTCAACTTCTCTCGGGTTGGATTAGACACCCGGTTAGAAAGTGTCCTCATCGTTTTGCAGGCAGAGATGTAGTGACCCGGTGGATATCCTTTTAAAGCGGCTATCCTTTCTGCTTGTACCACATCACTACATCAGCTCACTATCCGTTGATAGAGGGAGCGAGGTGTGTTATAACACCGCTCGAATCCCGTCTAATCGTCACGATGTGAACACGACGTTCAGGACTTTGTATTCACTGACAAACTGACCTGTTGATATTGTAATTTGGCTTCTGGTAAATTCGTGTCCATTCCATATTGTTACAAAGATAAACGTTACAAAATCACACGATAAACATTACAAAATCACACCCGTCTAATCGTCACGATGTGAACACGACGTTCAGGACTTTGTATTCACTGACAAACTGACCTGTTGATATTGTAATTTGGCTTCTGGTAAATTCGTGTCCATTCCATATTGTTAAAGATAAACGTTACAAAATCACATGATAAACGTTTGGAAAAAATCACACGATAAACGTTACAAAATCACCTGATAAACATCAAAAAGATCACATGGTAAATGTTACAAAATCACATGATAAACATTACAAAGATAAACGTTACAAAATCACATGTTAAATGCCACAAAGATAAACATTACAAAATCACAAGATAAACATTACAATGATAAACGTTTAAAAAAGTCACATGATAAACGTAACAAAATTGCATGATAAACGTTACAAAGATAAACGTTTTAAAAAATCACATGATAAACGTAACAAAATCACATGATAAACGTTAGAAAGATAAACGTTACAAAATCACAATATAAATGTTACAAAGATAAACGTTACAAAATCACACGATAAACGCTACAAAGCTAAACGTTACAAAATCAGACGATAAACGTGACAAAATCACAAGATTAACGATACACAGATGAACGTTAAAAAAGTCACATGGTGAACCTTAAAAAAATCATATGATAAACGTTACAAATTAGTTTAGGCATATTTGCAATTTCGTGTATTTTTTTTTTTGTTAAAAGCAAAAACTCACTTGATTTTGTAAGAAGGTATCATAAGCTTTAAAAATAATTAGGGTGGCATTTTTTCTGAACATTCTAAGGGTTATGAAATCCAAGATGGCGTCCAAAATGGCCGCCGAACACTAATAATGCGATATCTTCATGAATACATGTGATACAATTGCAAATGAAGTGTCTAAATATATGTTTTCTGAGACCAGGAATCTAATGGAATCATCAAATTTATGTTATATGTATGATCTACATGCCAAGTTCCAAAATGACCACTGCGCACCCGCAATATAAGCTATACCTTCTCCCTTTGCATGCATTATCAAGCCAACAGGATTTTATAATTACAAACCAAGTATCGACCTATTTAAAGACATGTATTTTTCACAAAGAATACATAATTAACAAACCAACAAACAGATCTAAATAAAATTAAATACTTGAATTACTATTCAATACAGTGTTCAATCTCTTAAATCGTTTCAACAGGAAGATGCAAAAAGTCATACTGATTAAATGCCTGGCTTTCATTTAGTAGTTTTAACAATGGATATCAAGTGAATTATTATTTTTTGAATGTCATAGAAAGTAACACCTCAATCTTCACAGTCTTCATTTATCCCTGGATGGACAGTTTGTTGTTGCAGCTGAAAACCCAGCATCCACAAACTTACGTACATGGGATATTGTTCTTGCGACAGCTGCACCTTCCTTCACCTTCATAGATTCGGCCCTGCTGATTGTTTTAACCTGATGTAAACCTTCGATAGCATGCTTGCAGAAGAGTTGAAGCAAAGCAGGTGGTTCATAATTATCAAATGTTCCTTCGAATTTCCACGGGGTTGCGCTTGCAATGTCTCTTAGTATTTTAGCTGCTTTCAGAAGGACTTTCACATCTTCTCTTAGGTCTTTTGTATCGGTGGCCAACGCACCAGCTAACAGGGTTTCCTTGGCTTTTGTAGAAAGTACTTGCTCGGGTTTGGTTTTGTCGAGGCCTGGTGAAGTGCACATCAGTGATGTTGTCCAAAATCAGTTGCTTTAAGTATGGTTTGTATCGCGGATTGTCGGGTAAAGGGAACCCATTGGCTTCTAGCAAACCGACATATGATTGTTCAATGTCGTTCATATTCAAAGCTGAACTGTTAGATGTGTCATTCATTTCAGTTTCCACCATGTCGAGCATCTCCAGGTCAGACACTAACTGTGCAAAATGAACATGCTGTTTTGGAGGTCTGTTAGCTTTTTCTATGTCTCGTTTTGCATGACCTAAGCACAGAAGGTGATACTGCATGTCCTCAGCAACTGCTGTAAGAAGATCAGGTGAGCCTACAACATTGCTCAGTCTGACTTTCAAAAGTTTTCTGTCTGTTTGTTGACCAATGGCTTTGAGCTGAGCTCCCATGTTTTCAGTTGAGACGTCGGTGCAATTTGTCTGCTTTGTCTTCCTGACAAATGACACACATCTCCTTGTCGAAAGCCTGGTTGATCGCTGTGATGTGGAACCACTTGTAGATGCAGCATCAGATTTTGGCGGTCGTCCTATTGTCTTCTGTTTTACACCACTGATGCTGCCTGTCGCTTGTCCTTTCTCATATCTGGTCTTGGCTCGTTCAATGCATGTTTTATTTGTGAGATTCTTATAACATGTCTTGTGGTATGAAACACCATTCTGTAACAGTTCATGGGCAGACAAACCTTTTATGCGATTCTTTAATGCAGAGAATTCTGTTTCCCCATATGAACATCGAACATCAGTTGTAATTACTTTCTCTACTGAAGGCAAAGAAGGACGAAGCACATAGTTTGTATAATCTGTTTGCTTGCTGCTCAACTGGTAAATAAAGTATAGTTCAAAATCCACCGTTTTTGACTTCTTGTTAGATGAAGACTCTGCCATTTTGGTTAATTCAAGGTCTCTAAGCTATGTTATCATGGGTTATGGTTGCTGTGGGTACGTGCAGCCTGCAAAAGAAGAAAATAATATGTTGGTACACCATAAAATGGACAAATGGAACCTTAACATAAAGCGAACAAACTGCTGCCGATGACTGGATTCGAACGTCAATTTTCCGGCCACGGTGTTGAAATAAAAAGGCAGCCTCTGTCTTAAATTGTGCAAAATAAAAAGATTAGTAAAGTGAAAGTTATTGTTATTATAGTCACCTCTATATACAAGTTCCAAGCCAAACTCATTCACAGTGATTATGGCATGATCTAACGATTAATTAATTAAGCTCCACCACATCCAAGCCTTTCCCGGAAAATCCTCTATGCATTATCCTATTATACAGCAAGACAGTTTTCCTGGAAGATTTTGCGGTGATAGCAAAACAAAATGGTTCGGGTCTTGTTGAGAGTGGTTCCAAGCAGTTCATGCTGAAAAAAAATTTAAACCACATTAAGTTAATTTTAGTGTAAAATTTAGGGCGTTTTGCTACGGTGGCGGCCATCTTGGATTTCAGGCCGTTAGAATGCTCAGAAAAAAATGCCACCCTAATTTTTTTTTCATGTTTATAGTATCATCTAACAAAATCAAGTGAGTTTTTGCTTTTAACAAAAAAAATACACGAATCCTTTTTTTCATGACAAATATGCCTACACTAAAATTACACGATAAAAGTTACAAAGATGAACATTAAAAAATTCACACGATAAACGTGACAGATAAATGTTACAAAATCACATGATAAACATTAAGAAGACAAACGTGAAAAAAATCACATGATAAACGTTACAAAATCACACGATAAACATTACAAAGATAAACATTTAAAAAACCTCCAAGATAAAGTTTACAAAATCATACGATAATGCAGTCCATTCCATATTGTTACAAAGATAAACGTTACAAAATCACACGATAAACATTACAAAATCACACAATATACGTTACAAAGATAAATGTTCCAAAATCTCATGATAAGCGTTACAAAGATAAATGTTGCAAAATCACACGATAAACGTTACAAAATCACACAATAAACATTACAACATCACATGATAAACGTTGCAAAGAGAAATGTTACAAAATCACACGATAAACGTTACAAAGATAAACATTACAAAAGCACATGGTAAACGTTACAAAGATAAACGTTTAAAAAAATCACACGATAAATGTTACAAAATCACCTGATAAACGTTACAAAGATAAATGTTACAGAATCACACTATAAACATTACAAAATCGCATGATAAACGTTACAAAGATAAACGTTTAAAAAAAAAATCACAATAAATGGTACAAAATCACACGATAAACGTTACAAAATCGCATGATAAACGTTACAAAGATAAACGTTTAAAAAAAAAAATCACACAATAAATGGTACAAAATCACATGATAAATGTTACAAAGATAAATGTTACAGAATCGCATGATTAACGTTTCAAAGACAAATGTTCCAAAATCACACGATAAACATTACAAAATCACACGATAAACTTTACAAAATTACATGATAAACGTTACAAAGATAAATGTTCCAAAATCACACGATAAACATTACAAAATCACACGATAAACGTTACAAAGATAAATGTTACAAAGGTAAACGTTTAAAAAAAAAATCACACCATAAATGGTACAAAGTCACATGATAAATGTTACAAAGATAAATGTTACAGAATCGCATGATAAACGTTACAAAGATAAATGTTCCAAAATCACACGATAAACGTTACAAAATCACACGATAAACGTTACAAAGATAAATGTTCCAAAATCACACGATAAACGTTACAAAATCACACGATAAACGTTACAAAGATAAATGTTCCAAAATCACACGATAAACATTACAAAATCACACAATAAAAGTTACAAAGATAAATGTTACAAAATCACACGATAAACGTTTACACAGTAATAGTGACTAAGTTTGTATGTGAGCAGCGAACGTTTCAAGTTGAAACGGTGAAACTTTTGCTGGAAGTTCAGAAGTTCCAAGGGAGGGGCACGCGCGTGCTAATTCCATCCAGACGGAGCATAAGGAGGAAGTATGGGGGAGAAGAGGTAGGGGGTCGGCAGAAGGGACTCAGACACGTCGGGAGTGAAAAGCAAAGCCTCCTGGAAACATCGAGCAGCGTCAGCAAGAAACGTCCTTTAACGGCTCCGCTTCCCGCACCGGGAGAGTGTGCACATCGTCACCATGCTCTTTTCCGACGTCAGACGCATTTTTGGCCCTGCCATGTGCTCATGGGTCTTGGTGCCGAGAATGACGTACGTGGCACGTTTGCTGTTGTTTTGCTTTCTCGTGGCAGCGCTCTGCACTCACTGTCAGGAGTGCGATCATCACGTGGTACAACAGTACGGTGAGTGTGCATGTGACTGACACTCGACTAGCTAAACACTCAGGATGGTTTGATGATAAATAAAAAATTAATTCAACGGCATCATCCGATGCCAAGCCGACCGAGCATCACTGTCATGGGTGTGTTCATATAACTGGTATGTTCACTTACCAAGCAGCTAGCTAGCGCTTAAGCCGACTGAGCATCACTATTACGGGTGTGTTCAGTAACTGAGCAGCTAGATAGCGCTTGCCAAGCTGACCGAACATCACAATCGCACCGAGTAACCTTGGCTACCAAGCGCTTGCCCTGCCAGCCGTTCCTTATCAACCGTTTCAAATGGAGTTCTTACTCGAGTGCTTAAGCCACATGGCAAGCCCTGTACAAGCTGCTCGGTAATGGTGATTGATGCCCAATTGTGTGTCGGAAATAACAACCACCGTGTGAGCCACGGCAGGCATGGTTTTCCTCCTTTCAAACATCTGGGAAAGTTTTCCAGACATTAGGAATTTTGCGTTTGTTTGCATCGAGATTCATTTGCTAAATCGGGTCTCGACACATGAAAGAATTTTGCGAGTAAGTAATTATCATATCAAAAATCTGAAACCAGAACAATTAATCTCAATTAAAATCGAGTTAATCTCTAGGTATCGTACGTAGTATATACATAGATATTGGAGGAAGTGTGCGGGCATGATGGGCCGCACATCCTCCTCCTGAGTTGGACTTCCTTGTGTGATCAAAACAACAATTTTATTGTCTTAATGCAGTCCTTTTCAATGATTGGGCAATTTACTTACTTCCAAAAGGACGGTTGTGTTGAATCCATTGTGATCTCGCTGCTGACAATGAGGACTCGCCACTCCAATTCGCAAGACCCGAACACCTCGGCTCGGTTCGGAGGTCCCAGTGAGCACCCGTTCAGAGCCGTAAGCGAGGGTGCGAGTTACCGGAGGTAGCGCAGCCGAGAGTAGTGACTGCGGAGTTGTGTTGCCAGTGGCCAGGGATCGTTTGATGACGGCTGCATTGAATCACAGGGTTCCCCCAGTTGTTCCAAGAAAAATAAGGAAAACACTTTGGATCTCCGATAGCGTTGTCCATCAGGCGTGATCTGATCATAATCGAAATGTCATGAAAACAAACGTGACCGTTCACTAATGATCAGTTTCTCTGCCGTTCGGTATGGTTCCTCCCACCCCCATCTCAAATTGGTAAAACAATCACTTTAAGAAGAAAAAATTCCAGTATCCGGATCCTGATCTTCACCAACATCGAATCAATTCGTACTTGTCACACACTCAAGCTGTCCACCAAATTTAGGCCGAATCCGTCTGTGACGTTTTAAGATATCCTGCTCACAGAAAGACAGGGAGACAGACAGAGAGACAGACAGGGGTGAAAACATAACGTCGGTCCACCTTCGGTGGTGGAGGTAACTAGCACAAGTAGACTCTCAGGAATGATTGAATACATAAGCGTAAGTAGAAATCTGCGGAAGACAACACTACCGGAAGTACTATTATGACCCCCCCCCCCCATTTTAACTTTAATCTGGTGTGAACAGTGCCACCTGTAGCGGCGATCTGGCTAATTAAGATCATCTCGATTAACTAAATACAGGACAAATTGGAATCGGAATGCTTTTGAGGAAGTTTCGAGGACTGCCTCCTAAAGGCTCCGAAAGGCTTGCAAGGACAAAATTATTGGTCAAAGTTGGGAATCTGGAATCGGAATAAGCATCCACCCCCACCTCGTCCAGGAGCAAGGACCTGAAAAAAAAATGAAATCGTTCAACACTCCCTACAGAAAAGGTTTGACTTGACAAGGTGGTAGAATAGACCCTATAGAACACCTCCAGGTAGTATGTGGTTTCAAATTGTGGTATCATTAAAATTCTACAGGCCATTATACATACCAAGGGTACTTACCAAGAGGGTCACTGTGGGCTAGCAAAATTTAGGGGAGGGGTAACGTAAACGTGAATATCTTTGTCGAGACTCAACCAATTTTCAATATTGAGGTATCATTGGCTTCGTATTATAATTCCCTTTCAGAATATGTACAGAAATGTCGATATTCCTTCAACTGCACAACCACAAGAGGTAAAAATCACAAACAAATTAAATATTATGAGCTTTTTTTTTTTATATTTTAGGCATCTTTTAGAGCGTACTAAGTTGTCAAGTCAAACTTTTCTGTAGTGGGTGTTGAACAATTGAATTTTTCACAGGTTCATGCTGCTGGACTAAAAAATGCTGTGTTAGTCTTTTTTTATGAAATTCTTATGGATGAGATAATTACAAAAATAAAGTTTAAAAATGTCATGTTAATAATGACGGTAAAAGAAGCTGTGGGTTAACATAGGTGATTTTCTGTGTCATTCCAGATTGAACATCTGAAAGAATCCTACTAGCCAACTGAAGCAATAGCCAGTTCAGAGAGTCAGGCAGTAGTGCAACTTTTACCTATAAAGAGACAGAAGTTGACTAACTTTCACAAGTGCATAATTTGTCAGATGGACTCAAACGAGACACAGGAAAGCCCGAGATACCTCCATACAGACACTTGTTGCAGCACTGGAACTCCGACGAGATGAAGTATACGAACGTTTAGAATCAGATTTTGACAGTTTGGCAACCGTGGATGTTAAATGGCACTGAAATTCCTTCGAAAAATGGACAAGCAAAGAAAACCTGCATTACATGCAGAGAAGATCTGCATTCTCACCGACACCAGCAGAAGAATCTAAGATTGGCACACAATCTGAAACAAGTTTGACGGAGACCTCCAGGGTATCCAGGTCCCAGTCAACGTCCACTGACTGGACTATGTGCCTCTTCTGCAAGAAGAAAACACACAGAAGGGTAAAGGAGATGACCATGGTCAGAACTTTCCAAGCCTGTGAAACTATTGTGCAAGCAGCGACCGCAAAGGGCGATGAGGACATGTTACGGACTACTGGTGCTGTCAGTAACGATCTTGTGGCAGCAGAAGCTTGATATCACAGAGCTTGCCATGCCTCATACATCAGCAAAGCTAATCTACAGTATGCTGGCTTCCATGAAGGGAGACAAGAAACTTGTTACGATATGGCATTCAAGCAATTGGCTGAAGATATCTCTGCTGACCTGAATGGTGGGAAGGCCTTTGATATGACAATTCTCCTGGACAGATACAATCATTTTCTGCGCAGACAGGGAGTGGCAGTCGACAGCTACAGTACCCCAGCGACTCGAACTTCGACTAAATAAACACTTTGGAGATGACATTGTCTTCCATAAGCCATATGATCTTAGTAAGTGCGAGCTTTTGTACTCAAGCTCCATATCCCTTCAAGATGTCATCAACTCTGCCTATCAGATGTGGCTTTCTTCTGCACCACACACTACAGAAAACTCCAGTGTCGGGAGCTGTGGTTTCGGACTGGAATCAAGGATAAAGCTAGGTATATTCCTATCCACAGCTTGGCACACAAACTAGGACCTGAGCTGTGTAATGCTTTACTCAACTTCCACGCACTCACTGGGTGTGATTCAAATAGTTCACTCTCAGGCCTCGGCAAGAAAAAGGGTTTCAATGTCTTACTTGACAGTAAAGAGCATCAGACCAGTCTGGGACAGCTTGGAGAAGAACCCGACCTGGACATGGCTGTAAAATTCAGGATTGTGCCCTGCAGCCTGTGCTCACGACCAAAGATCCAGCACCACGGGGTCTTCCGGAGCCGACCGTCTGTCACTGCAAGAAGTCTCTATGTCGCCGAGCCGACTGCACATGCAGAACCAACCACATGCCATGCACACAAGCATGTGCACGTATGGCCGAAGAAACTTGTGAAAATCCAAGAACAATCTTTGAATCCAGTGGTGAAGAAGACGCTGACTAAAAGTTACAACAGATGAAATCTTCACGCTTCCATGGCGAATGTGATTCCTTGTTGCCAGACACAAATATTACAAACCGCTCTGACGAATGTGCTTCCGTGCAACCATGCACAACTATTATGATTCGCTCTCACTAATGTGCTTCTGTGTTGTCATGCACAGCTCCCAATGATAACTATTATTATCCACTATGATGAATGAGTGGCTTCCGTGTTGCCAAATACAACTATTATGCTAGGCTCTGATGTATGTGCTTCCGTGTTGCTCTACACTAGTAAAAGACGAACGCTAAAAATAACAGTTGCAGTTTTCTTCATGCGTGCCTCTGTATGTATATGAATTTCTGCAGAACAATACTTTCTTAAGCGTTTGATTTCCAAAATGTATACATACCAGTAGTAATTGAGAAACACCGTTCACCTTCATATGAGAACACAATTTAAAATGTCAGAAAGTTTGAATTAGTGTGATATTTTAGCTTTGGTGATGCCATGGCAAAGGCCATTTTCAAATAGCTGTACATATTCTGATAGAGAATTATAATACGAAGCCAATGATACCTCAATATTGAAAATTGGTTGAGTCTCGACAAAGATATTCACGTTTACGTTACCCCTCCCCCTAAATTTTGCTAGCCCACAGTGACCCTCTTGGTAAGTACCCTTGGTATGTATAATGGCCTGTAGAATTTTAATGATACCACAATTTGAAACCACATACTACCTGGAGGTGTTCTATGGGGTCTATTCTACCACCTTGTCAAGTCAAACCTTTTCTGTAGGGGTTGTTGAACGAATTTCCTTATTTGGCCTCATATGAGAAATGGCTGCTGGACTAACCCCACCCACTCAGCTTCATGTCCCCTGTTTCTGCATCCATCCTCACTGCACCCTCTCAAACCTTACCCCACACCCCACACATTCAATCCTTCCCCCGCACTCCACACACACATTCCTTCCCCCACACCTCTCACGCACCAACCTTTCCCCTCACCCCACACACACAAATATTCCCCTACATTCCACACACCTTCCCCTGTGCCCCCCACACACAAACCTTCCCCTGTACTCCACATAAACCCAAACGTTCCCCCAAACCACACACACTCAAACTTTCCCCCGAACCTCACACACACAATCCTTCCCCCACACCTCTCACACACACCAACCTTTCCCTGCACCCCCACACAGAAATTTTTCCCTGCATCCCACACACTCAAACCTTCTGCCGCACCCCACACTCTCAAATGTTCGCCTGCACCCGACACACTCAGATCTTGCCCCGCATCCAACGCACTCAAACCTTCACCCGCACCCCACACACTTATATCTTGCCCTGCACCTCACACCCTCAAACCTTCATCCGCACGCCACACACTCAAACTTTCATCCACACCACACACACTCAAACCTTCTCCTGCACCCCACACAGTCAAACCTTCCCATGCACCCCTCACTCAAACCTTCCCCCTCACCCCTCCACCCCGAACCCCCCAAAGCCTCACCTTGCCCATGCATAACCCTCCCCCAATCGTGCATCCTCCCAATGCCTCCTCCTCCCCCTCTCTCTCTAACTGTGTGGACCTCAAACATCTCGGGCCTCTACTACAACCTAACATCTCTCAATTCAGGCCCATATCAATAAACCGGACATCATCTGTTTAACAGAATCCTTCCTCTCACAGGACGTTCCCAACTCCTTAGTGTCTCTGTGATTATTGTCTACTCTGATTTCATAGGCTTGAACCACGCCCTGGTGGTGGAGTTGCACTTTCCATCAATAACTTAATTTCTCTCTGCCCTTGTACTAATTTTACACCTTCCAACCCCCAGGAGTACCTCCACCCTTGCTTGCACCTCTTGTTCATCTGTGTGTTGTACCGTCCACCTAACAGTGACGACTCCATCTATCTCTATCATCTCTATCTCTAGCTCTATCTCTCTGACAACATGAGCAAACTTTTAACCACTCATTCCAACTCTCTCTCCCTCATATGTGGTGATTTTAATTGTCACCATGCAACTTGGCTGGGTGTTGGTACCTCTCTCATCAGCCATGGCACTTCACCAAAGAAGTTCTGTGACTCCATGGGACTGACTTCCCAACCCAAATACCTCCAAATGGCAAAGCCTCCCTTCTGGCAAATACATGGGAGCCAAATGCCAATCTGCTGGTGTGAACTGCCAGACTCACCAGCTTTGAGGCAGCTCTGTGACAATAGCCAGAGAGATGTTGACTTTCACAAGTACATGATCAGATGAACCAATTGGAGCAGAGGAAGAACAGGAGACATTTGTGGAAAAGTTTGTCATCACCAAGTCCAGAAGGGAGGATTTGCCATTTGGAGAAATCTGGGTTTGAAACCCATCCTTCCCTGTTGTAAACCCAACTGCTCCTGGACTCTGTGTATTTTGCACCTGAGAAGGTGGAGAAGGTTCTTTCAACCCTCGACTCCGACTCTGCAACTGGACTGGACGGCATCAGCTCGCATGTCCTAAGTTCCTGCTCTGCTGCCCTTTTCACCCTGTCATTTGCCCGAGGTAATCTTCCATCTGCTTGGAAATCCACCAACATCACTGCATTGTATAAAAAGGTGCAAAAAGCGACCCCCTAAACTTGCAATCTTGCAATCATCAGGAAAGTCATGGAATCCATCATCACAGTGAATATGAAATCCTTCGTTTTCTTCAACAACCTCATCTCAGATCACCAATTTGGATTTAGACCAGGTCACTCTACCTTGGATATGCTGCTCCTACTCTCCCAACAATGGATGGAGGCACTCAATGTCAGACGTGAGATCATGGCAGTCTCTATAGACACATCTCGTGCTTTTGATACAATCTGACATCGTACCTTACTCTCCAAACTCTCTACCCATGGCATCCAAGGCCAACTTCACACATGGCTTAATGACTTCCTCCACTCTCGTAGCCAACGTGTGGCACTCAACGGAATACTCTCATCTCCTTTCCCTGTCAAGGCCGAAGTGCCCCAAGGCAGTGTTCTGGGCCCAGTCCTATTCCTGATGTTTATTAATGATCTCTCTGACTCTCTTTATTTATTTGCTGATTACTCCAACCTCTGCAGTGACATCCCTCATCCATCAGACAGGTATGCCGCAGCCTCTTCCGTCTCTTCAGACCTTGAAAAAAAAATCACAAGCTGGTCAAACACTTGGAATATGCCTTTCAATCCAGACAAATCTCACACTCTCTCACTATCTCTCTCCGAAAGGACCATCGGCCAACTTCCCCTCCTCCCCCATCTTCTTTCTTAACAATCCTCTTGAGGAGGTTCAGTCATTCAAACTCCTGGGTCTCGCTATCAGCCATGATCTTTCTTGGGCAAACCACATTTCAAAGTTGGCCTCCAAAGCCAGCTGCCAACTGGTCATCCTCCGTCGTACAAAGTCCTTCCTCAGCACACCTGAACTCTTATCCACCGACACGGCCTTCATCTACAGTTTGATGGAGTATTGCTCTCTCTCTCTCTCTCTCTCTCTCTCTCTCTCTCTCTCTCTCTCTCTCTCTCTCTCTCTCTCTCTCTCACTCTCTCTGTTCCTCTCTGTCTTTCTCTCTCTCTTTGTGTCTCTCTCGCTCTCTCTGTCTCTCTCTGTCTCTCTCTGTCTCTCTCTGTCTCTCTCTGTCTCTCTCTGTCTCTCTCTGTCTCTCTCTGTCTCTCTCTCTCTCCCCCTGTCTCTCTCTCTCTCTCTCCCCTGTCTCTCTCTCTCTCTCCCCCTGTCTCTCTCTCTCTCTCTCCCCCTGTCTCTCTCTCTCTCCCCCCCTGTCTCTCCCCGTTTCTCTCCCCCTGTCTCTCTCCCCGTCTCTCTCTCCCCGTGTCTCTCTCTCACTCTCCCCCTGTCTCTGTGTCTCTCTCGTCCTCTCACTCTCCCCGTGTCTCTCTCTCTCTCTCTCCCCTGTCTCTCTCTCTCTCTCTCTCTCTCTCCCCCTGTCTCTCTCTCTCTCTCTCTCTCTCTCTCTCTCCCCCTGTCTCTCTCTCTCTCTCTCTCTCTCCCCCTCTCTCTCTCTCTCTCTCTCTCTCTCTCTCTCTCTCTCTCTCTCTCTCTCTCTCTCTCTCTCTCTCCCTCCCCTGTCTCTCTTCTCTCTCTCTCTCTCTCTCTCTCTCTCTCTCTCTCTCTCTCTCTCTCTCTCTCTCTCTCTCTCTCTCTCTCTCTCTCTCTCTCTCTCTCTCTCTCTCTCTCTCTCTCTCTCTCTCTCTCTCTCTCTCTCTCTCTCTCTCTCTCTCTCTCTCTCTCTCCTCTGGGCTGGCTTCCCTGCCTTCACACCTTGCTCAGCTTGAAGCCATGGAAGCCAAGGTCTTTAAGATTATTTGAATATCCTGCAATGAAGCCGAGTCTATGGGCCTATCACTTTGCAATCACAGACAGGTCGGTAGTCTGTCTTCTACTGCCTCCTTTCTGGTCTTGTACCCTCTGCTCTTTCCATGCTTTGTCTCCATCCCTCCACCCTCATGTTTCTTCAGGGCACACACGGTCCACCATCGACTCCCTTCTGGTGAATTTACCTAAATCCACAATCCATCCTCACCTACACTCATTCGTTCCTCTTTTCTCCCACATGTGAAAACAACTTCCACATTCTCTTCAATGTACTTCCTCCATCCAGGTCTTCAAGACTGATAGTCACCACCATCTCAGATCATCCCCAATCCAAAACCATAATCTTTTCTACCCTCGTTAACCCCACCCCACCCTATTCCCTCCTTCTTCCGAATTTCCAGTTTTCTATCCTTGGAGTTTCCCTCTGTATCCATCTTGTCCACCCCATGCATCCTCTCCTACCCCTCATTCCTCCCCACACCCGTCGTTTGTCCGAGTCTCCTTCTATAGTCTTGGCCTTCAACTCTGCTGTTGGTGTCCCCCCCACCCTCTCTCTCAACTGTTCCTTTTGTCCTGTTTTGTCCTGATCAGTTCAGTGTACCAATTCTCGCTCTTCCACGAACCTGAACTTACTATGGATACAAAAAAAGTCAAAGGATGTGATTAATTTTAGAGACCTCTTCCACCCTCTGTTAGTTCAGCATCGTCGTCAGACTTTCCACATGATGAGGCAGTTTATGCTCCCCCTTCCCCCCCTCTCCCCCACTCCCCCATCCCCACCCCCTCCCACGCTCAATCATCCCAGGTGTGATGTGTTAGCATTTGTTTGTGGCTGTTTAAGATCCCACGACACCTTTTAAGAATAGTAGATCATTACGTTCTGGCATTTCTCGACAGATTTACAAGGGGAACTGGGTAAGAATCCTGTATGCCTCCTCAGAAATGATGCAACCTGCCATAAATATGTTACAGGTTACTGCCCGCCTGGATTTGAGCTCGGAGGGTATGGTGAAGCACCTTTTCCCTTCGGACCCATGGAAGGTATGACTGCGCCGGGTGCACATAAATCCATAACAGATAATAAAATAATGTCTCAGGGATTTGTTCCATTTTGATGTGTATTTGACTCCCATGACATTGGTTCTTTGGCTCCCATGTATTTAGCTCACATGTATTTGGCTCACTTGTATTTGGCTCACTTGTATTTGGCTCCCATGTATTTGGCTCCCATGTATTTAGCTCCCATGTATTTAGCTCCCATGTATTTAGCTCCCATGTATTTGGCTCCCATGTATTTGGCTCCCATGTATTTGGCTCCCATGTATTTGGCTCCCATGTATTTGGCTCCCATGTATTTAACTCCCATGTATTTAGCTCACATGTATTTGGCTCCCATGTATTAAGCACACATGTATTTTGCTCCCATGTATTTGGCTCCCATGTATTTGGCTCCCATGTATTTAACTCCCATGTATTTGGCTCCCATGTATTTAGCTCCCATGTATTTAGCTCACAGGTATTTAGCTCCCATGTATTTAGCTCCCATGGATTTAGCTCCCATGGATTTAGCACACATGTATTTAGCTCACATGTATTTAGCTCCCATGTATTTAGCTCACATGTATTTGGCTTCCATGTATTGAGCACACATGTATTTAGCTCCCATGTATTTGGCTCCCTGTATTTAGCTCACATGTATTTGGCTCATTTGTATTTGGCTCCCATTTAGCTCCCATGTATTTAGCTCACATGCATTTGGCTCCCATGTATTTAGCTCACATGTATTTGGCTCACATGTATTTGGCTCACATGTATTATTTAGCTCACATGTATTTAGCTCACATGTATTTGGCTCCCATGTATTTAACTCCCATGTATTTAGCACACATGTATTTAGCTCACATGTATTTGGCTTCCATGTATTTAGCACACATGTATTTGGCTCCCATGTATTTGGCTCCCTGTATTTCGCTCACATGTATTTGGCTCATTTGTATTTGGCTCCCATTTATCTCACATGTATTTAGCTCACATGCATTTGGCTCCCATGCATTTAGCTCTCATGTGTTTAACTTCCATGTATTTAGCTCCCATGTATTTGGCTCCCTGTATTTAGCTCACATGTATTTGGCTCATTTGTATTTGGCTCCCATTTAGCTCCCATGTATTTAGCTCACATGCATTTGGCTCCCATGTATTTAGCTCACATGTATTTGGCTCACATGTATTATTTAGCTCACATGTATTTAGCTCACATGTATTTGGCTCCCATGTATTTAACTCCCATGTATTTAGCACACATGTATTTAGCTCACATGTATTTGGCTCACATGTATTTAGTTCACATGTATTTGGCTCACATGTATTTGGCTCACTTTTATTTGGCTCACATGTATTTGGCTCACATGTATTTGGCTCCCATGTATTTAGCTCCCATATATATATAGCTCCTATGTATTTAGCTCACTTGTATTTGGCTCCCATGTATTTAGCTCCCATGTATTTGGCTCCCATGTATTTAACTCCCATATATTTAGCTCACATGCATTTAGCTCACATATATTGAGCTCACATGTATTTGGCTCCATGTATTTAGCTCCATGTATTTGGCTCACATGTATTTAGCTCACATGTATTTGGCTCACATGTATTTAGCTCACATGTATTTGGCTCACTTGTATTTGGCTCCCATGTATTTAGCTCACATGTATTTAGCTCCCATGGATTTAACTAACATGTATTTGGCTCACATGTATTTGGCTCACATGTATTTGGCTCCCATGTATTTAGCTCACATGTATTTCGCTCACATGTATTTAGCTCCCATGGATTTAACTAACATGTATTTAACTCACATGTATTTGGCTCACATGTATTTGGCTCACATGTATTTGGCTCCCATGTATTTAGCTCCCATGTATTTAGCTCACATGTATTTGGCTCATTTGTATTTGGCTCCCATTTAGCTCCCATGTATTTAGCTCACATGCATTTGGCTCCCATGTATTTAGCTCACATGTATTTGGCTCACATGTATTTACTTCACATGTATTTGGCTCACATGTATTTAGCTCACTTGTATTTGGCTCCCATGTATTTAGCTCCCATGTATTTAGCTCACATGTATTTAGCTCCTATGTATTTAGCTCACTTGTATTTGGCTCCCATGTATTTGGCTCCCATGTATTTAACATGTATTTAACTCCCATGTATTTAGCACACATGTATTTAGCTCACATGTATTTGGCTTCCATGTATTTAGCACACATGTATTTGGCTCACATGTATTTGGCTCCCATGTATATGGCTCCCTGTATTTAGCTCACATGTATTTGGCTCATTTGTATTTGGCTCCCATTTAGCTCACATGCATTTGGCTCCCATGCATTTAGCTCCCATGTATTTAACTTCCATGTATTTAGCTCACATGTATTTAGCTCACATGTATTTAGCTCACATGTATTTGGCTCACTTGTATTTGGCTCACATGTATTTGGCTCACATGTATTTGGCTCCCATGTATTTAGCTCACATGTATTTAGCTCACTGGTATTTGGCTCCCACGTATTTAGCTCCCATGTATTTGGCTCCCATGTATTTATCTCACATGTATTTAGCTCCCATGTGTTTAGCTCCCATGTATTTAGCTCACATGTATTTGGCTCACATGTATTTAGTTCACATGTATTTGGCTCACATGTATTTGGCTCACTTGTATTTGGCTCCCATGTATTTAGCTCCCATGTATTTGGCTCACATGTATTTAGCTCACATGTATTTACCTCACATGTATTTAGCTCACATGTATTTGGCTCATTTGTATTTGGCTCCCATTTAGCTCACATGCATTTGGCTCCCATGCATTTAGCTCCCATGTGTTTAACTTCCATGTATTTAGCTCACATGTATTTAGCTCACATGTATTTGGCTCACTTGTATTTGGCTCACATGTTTTTGGCTCACATGTATTTGGCTCCCATGTATTTAGCTCACATGTATTTAGCTCACTGGTATTTGGCTCCCACGTATTTAGCTCCCATGTATTTGGCTCCCATGTATTTATCTCACATGTATTTAGCTCCCATGTATTTAGCTCACATGTATTTGGCTCACATGTATTTAGTTCACATGTATTTGGCTCACATGTATTTGGCTCACTTGTAGTTGGCTCCCATGTATTTCGCTCCCATGTATTTGGCTCCCATGTATTTAACTCCCATGTATTTAGCTCACATGTATTTAGCTCACATGTATTTACCTCACATGTATTTAGCTCCATGTATTTGGCACCCATTTAGCTCACATGTATTTAGCTCACATGCATTTGGCTCCCATGCATTTAGCTCCCATGTATTTAACTTTCATGTATTTAGCTCACATGTATTTAGCTCACATGTATTTAGCTCCTATGTATTTAGCTCACTGGTATTTGGCTCCCACGTATTTAGCTCCCATGTATTTGGCTCCCATGTATTTATCTCACATGTGTTTAGCTCCCATGTATTTAGCTCACATGTTTTTAGCGCCTATGTATTTAGCTCACTTGTATTTGGCTCCCATGTATTTGGCTCCTATGTATTTCGCTCACATGCATTTAGCTCACATGCATTTCGCTCACATGTATTTGGCTCACTTGTATTTAGCTCACATGTATTTAGCTCACATGTATTTATCTCACATGTATTCTGGGTCAGATTGCGGGAGAGTGTGTCGGAGTGGTGCTGAGGTGTCGTCCACCAGATAGCGGTCTCCTTGGGTTAACCTGAGGCGGTCCCTTCGGGTGGGTGCCTGGAATGTCCTATCCCTAAGAGAGGATGATCACCTGTCTCTGTTATCATCTGAGCTCAAGCGTTTGGACATCGGGATTGCAGCTCTCTCTGAGGTTCGGAGACCGGATTGTGGCGAGATAATGGTGGGTGGTTACACCTACTATTGGTCTGGTCGCTCTGATGGTTACCATACCCAAGGAGTTGCTGTAGCTGTGTCCAATAAGCTGACCCCAATGATAATTGAGGTAACACCGGTCAACGAGCGTATTATGAGATTAAGGATTCGTCACTCCTTAGGTGTCATTTCCCTGGTCTCTGTTTATGCTCCGACTGAGGCGAGTGATCTCACCGTGAAGGATGCATTCTACGCCACACTCGAGTCTGTGGTTGATCAGTGCCCCAGACGAGATACACTTCTAGTCTTGGGGGATTTCAATGCATCGACTGGAACTGATCGGGATGGTTATGAGGTGTGTGTTGGTTCCCATCTGTCAGGAACTATGAACCAGAATAGCAATAAGTTCCTTGACTTTGCAAGAAGTCATGGACTTAGGGTGGCTGGGTCATGGTTTCAGCGCCCACAAGCTCATCGCTGGACTTGGTATTCCAACGTTGACGGTGTGGCAAAGGAGATTGACCATGTCCTCATTGACGGTCGCTGGAGGATGATCCAGAACTGCAGGGTCTACCGGAGTGCTCAGTTCCTCAATACTGACCACAGGCTTGTTGTAGCAACTCTAAAGCTGCACCTTAAATCCTGGAGAATGGTACCATCCAAGTCTAGGCTGGATGTTGGCAAGCTCAGGGATGAGAGAGTAGCTGAGGAGTTTGCGAACAGGCTGAGTGGACACTTGGGGGGTCTGGGTGCTTTGGGGGTCCTGAAGAGTTGTGGGGCACCTTCAAGACCACCGTCCTTGATGTTGCCGGTGGATGCCTTGGAGCTCACCGCAGGGCAAAGAAGAATTTTGTCTCTCAAGGGACACTGGATACCATTGACCAGAGTCGCAGGGCCAGGCTGAATGGCAGAGCTGAGCTGTTCAGGGAGCTGAGGCGTAAAACTGTACGTGCACTGAGGGTGGACAAGGAGGCCTATGTGAGAGGGTAGAGCATCACCTGTGGACAGGTGGTTCTCGTCTCGTTTACAGGGGAATTCGTGCATTGCGTTCATCCAAGCCCATCCCTCGGAGCACTGCAGTTCGAGCGGAGAGTGGTAGGCTCTTGACAGAGGAGTCTGAAGTGAAGGCCCGCTGGGCCGGTTACTTTTAGCGTTTGTACCAGGCTGATCCCCCAGCTGTCGAGTTGGACGTCAAGGGTGTTACAATCCCTGTTGCTGACCCTCCAATCAACTGTGGTCCACCTTTGCTTGTGGAAACACGGGCTGCGGTGAACCGGTTGAAATGGGGCAAAGCTCCAGGGATCTGTGGCATCCATGCTGAACTTCTCAAGGCTGGTGGAAATGCTGCACTCGTGTCGTTGCATGCAGTTTTGTGCTCTGCCTGGAACACAGGCATCATCCCAACTGACTGGAAGAGGGGCCTTGTTGTTCCTCTCTGGAAAGGGAAGGGTGATCGCCAAGACTGCAACAACTACCGAGCGGTGACGCTGCTCTCAGTGCCGGGCAAGGTCTTTGCTCGGATAATTCTTGATAGGGTTCGCCACCATCTGCTTGAGCACCAGCGTCCAGAGCAGTCGGGCTTTACACCAAAGAGGTCAACGATTGACCATATCCTTGCTCTTCGTGTCCTCACCGAACGCAGACGAGTTTCGGCAGGGGGTGCTTGCAGCCTATGTTGATCTCTGTAAAGCGTTCGATTCAGTGATTCGGGATGTCCTCTGGAGGATTCTTGGTCTTCGTGGGGTGCCACCGAAACTGATCGATCTGATGTCTGAACTCTACTCTGGTACTGAGAGTGCTGTGAAGTGTGGTGGTACCATCTCTGACTTATTTCCAGTTGTTACTGGAGTTCATCAGGGGTGTGTACTTGCCCCCACACTTTTCAGCACTTGTGTGGACTGGATTTTAGGGAGGATGTCAGAGAGATCAAGCTGCGGTGCATCGTTTGGGAATGTCAAGATCTCGGACCTTGATTTTGCAGATGATGCAGTCATCTTTGCGGAGACTTTAGACATCCTTTTGGGGGCCCTCGAGGTGCTGAATGAGGAGTCGGAGCCGCTGGGATTACGGGTTTCTTGGGTCAAAACTAAGATCCAGGCTTTCGGTGACATCTTGGATGCTGCTGTCCTGTCTGTGTCTGTTTGTGGTGAGGATGTTGAGGTCGTGGAGAGATTCACTCACCATGACAGTGATATTCATGTCTCTGCTGGCTGTGAGTCAGAGGTCAATAGACGTCTGGGTCGGGCCTGGCGAGTCATGAATTCACTGGATCATGGGGTGTGGTGCTCCCGACCTGTGCAGGAGGATGAAAGTCTGAGTCTTCAGGTCCTTGGTACTTCCAGTCTTGCTCTATGGATGCGAGACTTGGACTCTGACCAAGGATCTGAGACGGAGACTTAATTCCTTTGGTACCAGGTCTCTTCGGAGAATCCTTGGCTATCGCTGGTCGGATTTTCTTTCCAACGAGCGGTTGCTGAGAGAGACTCAGATGAGATTTGTTACCTGCATAGTCCGTGAGCATCAGTTGCGGCTGTATGGACATGTGGCTCGTTTTCCTGACGCTGATCCTGCTCACCAGATTCTCTCAGTGGGGGAGTCTCGTGAGTGGAGGAGGCCAGTGGGCCGACCACGTGCCTCATGGTTGCAGCAGGTTGACCATCATCTCAAGGAGATGGGGATGGGCCTGGCATCTGCCTGGGGGATGGCCAGACGGAGGCCCCTGGAGTACAGGTTGAAAGTGGACGCAGCGACGCGCTGTTCTGGCACATGCTCCCATACCTGACCTGACATATTTGGCTCCCATGTTTTTATTGGGTTTTTTGGCTCCTGTGAATTTGACTCACGTGACCCTGGTACGGACCCTGTGGTGCTCAAATCACAGCTGCTTGAAGGTGAGTCCTGAATCATAAGAAACATAAACTGGATTTTAACCCAAGTTAATTACATCAAAGTCTTTTATTTGAGGTGTAAAGAAATTGTTAAACAAACGTGAGAACAATCGAAAGGCGGATAATTAATTTTATTATTTATTTGGGAAGAGCTTATCTTCATATTTATTTTACAAAATCGATTTTTGGGGGCAGGGTCTTGGTTGGGTTGGGGGGGGGGTGTTGCAGGTCGATTGAGAGAAGTAATTTTTATAAAGGAAGGAAATGTACGTGTACATTAATGTTATATGATTCATAGTCAATGTGTCCCTGCATATATCGGTGTCCATACAGTAATTTAGGGTGTCCCAAAAGTAACAAGTTGGACATTCATTCAGGGACAATAATGCACTACACGGATAACATTCGATTGTTCTATTTACAAATTAGATGTGTCAAATTATTAATAAATATCATATCAAAGTTGAAAAACTTCATAATGTCCTTCAAACGAACAAAGGTGATCACTTCATCGATCTGATTCCTGAAGATTCCCTGCACGGGGGATCATATGGTCTCACGAGCTGCCATGGGTGCGAGTGATTGAATGTCCAGACCTATTGTGTGAAGACCAAGAACTCGATCCTGTTTGTTGGAACTTTTTGACAAATCCAGCGAGTTTGTCGTTTATCCGAGAAAAGAGTCGAGACGAACGAACTCCTCACCAATCTGACATGCTACCTGTCCAGGATTGCAACTCGAGTGAAGAAACTACTTTGGCAGAACAGACACAGCACAGAGTATGGTACATGATGATGATGATGATGATCTGGTGTGCTCTTTCATTTGTATTTTGGGTTTGATGCTCGAAAATATTCATTTCACAACAATTTTTCACTCATGGTCACGTCTCTCTATTCAGTCGAACATTTGAGAAATAAAGCTAGATTATTCGTTCATCTGCAGCACAAGGCTGTGGGGTAGCATCATTGGCTGAGGATATGCCTGTGCCACTGATGCAGTGCATCTCACACTCTCGATTTCATCTCCTTGCCCCCAAATCGTTCTAATCCACCATCATTGGGAGAAAGATGAGAGCGAATTGAATTACTTCTGATATTTTCATCTTTCTTGCAGCCACCAGGAATGGGACTGTCACCAAATGTTTTGCGAGTAGCTTCGTCAGTAAGAACATTAAAATTCTACCTTGACGAATCTGGCAATACGGCTCGTTGTCAAGTTGTAGGACACGACGACTAGGGTTCGTATTCTTTACAGTCACAGCTTCTTGGTAAGAACCCTCACGCAGCCTCACTCGTAGTATCGTTGATAACAGTGACAGGGTAACATCTCCTTCTGGGGGAGGGGGGGGGGGACAAAAAAAATTACTCGTTTCATGAGTTCGCTTGTGAAAATTGGCATCATCGCTACAAATACGTCGCAAGAGCAAAAAAACGTTTGGAATTTTTGCCTAAAGGAGCATGAGATGATGAGATGAGACATCAGGAATGAATACTAATTCAACAACTTATAATAAACATCCGCAATGAATCCCTCTGCTGTAAAAGAGATGATCATGTCCAAGAAATTCACACTGGTATCAGAAATGATGTAAGCACACTGCAGAGAAGGATGATCATTGTGAAGGTAATCTTTAAAAAAATCTTCCACTTCACCCCGAGAAGAACTCATGACCCCGATGGAAACATCAACATGACTCTTCAGAAGGATTGGCTTCGGACCCTTATAGCTGTTGTTCATCTTTTCCTCGATATAACTAACCAAGAGGGTCCCATTTTAGTTCCCATGGATAATCCTTTTCGTCGTTTCTAAAAATTGTCCCCAAACTTGAAAGAAGATAGATTGAGGACGAATTCAGCCGATCTTCAGGGGGTGGTGACACCAGGTTTGGCGGTCTAGTGTCACAAGGATTATGCTGCAAAAATGTTGCGGAGCCTGAAATCCCTCATGTGTGGGGATATTAGTGGATGAGGATGAAATATCCATGGTGAAAAGAAAATGTCGATTTTAATCCTGAAAACGGAAACTACTGAAAAGACAAATTGCATCGGAGGAATCCTTCACAGAAGTAGGACACCAAGTAACAAGTGGTGCAATAATTCCATTGAGATCGTTGCTGATGAGTTCTGTGGGGCAGTTGCAGTTGGATACAATAGAACGACCTGGTGTATTAGGTTTTACAATAGGATGACCTGATGTATTAGGTTTCACAATAGGACGACCTGGTGTATTAAATTTTACATTAGGATGACCTGGTTTATTAGGTTTTACAATAGGATGACCTGGTGTTAGGTTTTACAATAGGATGACCTGGTGTTAGGTTTTACAATGGGATGACCTGATGTATTAGGTTTCACAATAGGACGACCTGGTGTTAGGTTTTACAATAGGATGACCTGATGTATTAGGTTTTACAACAGGACGACCTGGTGTTAGGTTTTACAATAGGATGACCTGATGTATTAGGTTTCACAATAGGACGACCTGGTGTATTAGATTTTACAATCGGATGACCTGGTTTATTCGGTTTTACAACAGGATGACCTGGTGTTAGGTTTTACAACAGGATGACCTGGTGTTAGGTTTTACAACAGGATGACCTGGTGTTAGGTTTTACAACAGGATGACCTGGTGTTAGGTTTGACAATAGGATGACCTGGTTTATTAGGTTTTACAATAGGATGACCTGGTGTTCGGTTTGACAATAGGATGACCTGGTTTATTAGGTTTTACAATAGGACGACCTGGTGTTAGGTTTTACAATAGGATGACCTGGTGTTAGGTTTTACAATAGGATGACCCGGTGTATTAGGTTTTACAATAGGATGACTTGGTTTATTAGGTTTTACAATAGGATGACTTGGTTTATTAGGTTTTACAATAGGATGACCTGGTGTTAGGTTTGACAATAGGATGACCTGGTTTATTAGGTTTTACAATAGGACGACCTGGTTTATTAGGTTTTACAATAGGATGACCTGGTGTTAGGTTTGACAATAGGATGACCTGGTTTATTAGGTTTTACAATAGGATGACCTGGTGTTAGGTTTGACAATAGGATGACCTGGTTTATTAGGTTTTACAATAGGACGACCTGGTGTTAGGTTTTACAATAGGATGACCTGGTGTTAGGTTTTACAATAGGATGACCCGGTGTATTAGGTTTTACAATAGGACGACTTGGTTTATTAGGTTTTACAATAGGATGACCTGGTGTTAGGTTTGACAATAGGATGACCTGGTTTATTAGGTTTGACAATAGGATGACCTGGTTTATTATGTTTGACAATAGGATGACCTGGTTTATTAGGTTTTACAATAGGACGACCTGGTGTTAGGTTTTACAATAGGATGACCTGGTGTTAGGTTTTACAATAGGATGACCTGGTGTTAGGTTTGACAATAGGATGACCTGGTTTATTAGGTTTGACAATAGGATGACCTGGTTTATTATGTTTGACAATAGGATGACCTGGTTTATTATGTTTGACAATAGGACGACCTGGTGTTAGGTTTTACAATAGGATGACCCGGTGTTAGGTTTTACAATAGGATGACCCGGTGTATTCGGTTTTACAATATGATGACCTGGTG
The DNA here is from genome assembly GCF_056783735.1 of Eptatretus burgeri. Lineage (NCBI taxonomy): Eukaryota > Metazoa > Chordata > Myxini > Myxiniformes > Myxinidae > Eptatretus > Eptatretus burgeri. The sequence continues at coordinate 13,548,603 of NC_140961.1, read as the reverse complement.
TTAGGTTTTACAATAGGATGACCCGGTGTATTCGGTTTTACAATAGGATGACCCGGTGTATTCGGTTTTACAATAGGATGACCCGGTGTTAGGTTTTACAATAGGATGACCCGGTGTATTCGGTTTTACAATATGATGACCTGGTGTTAGGTTTTACAATATGACGACTTGGTTTATCACCCTCGCCGAAGGATTCAGAGAGGGTATTGAATTTGGGTCCATTTGTTTGTCTGTCTGTCTGTCTGTCTCTCTGTCTGTTTTTTATCTTGCCAAAACGAAGTTTTGCAAGATATGTTAGTCAGTTTGTATGTTTTTTTTTGTTTTTTTTGTCTGTAATCACGTATAAAAAATTCTGCAGAGCACAGTTATCATGGGAAATTTTTGTAACTTCGCATATCAGAGGCCTATAGAGATCCCTTTCAGTGCACAAAATTTTGAAGGTCAAGGTCAAAGGTCAAGGTCACTTTGTCGCAAATCAGGGCAGTCGACAAAACCCTTATTTTTTGAGTAATTTTGATCGGATCGTCTTCAAACTTCATGGGAATATAGTTCATGGTCTGGCGCTCAGCTGATTAATTTTTGGTGGCGATTGGCCTTGACCTTCATGGTTAGTGCCTCAGGTCAAACATATTTGACCCCAAGGTCAAATTTTCAAGTTTTAGGAACCATATCGTGTAGTACCTCAAATTGAACACCTCTGAGTCCTTTCTAGATATGTCAAGCTTGAGACATTATGACGTCGTTTGGTGACGTTATGAGGCAAAAGCATATTTTTCATGGTTACTCTGTAGAACGATTCTCATCGGAATCTCTCGTTGGCAGATATTCCTCAAGGAGTCGCTCCTGGTGGATAGCAGCTCTGTTCACCTCAGTGTAACCTTAAAGAAGTCACACGTGGTCACCTTTTGGCAAGATACGGGTCACCCTGCGGGTGACATTGGTTTATTTTGTTTGTTTGTTAGTCTGTCTCTCTGTCTGTTTGTTTGTTAGTCCGCACAGAACTTTCGTGTTTTTCTCCGCAACCTCTTGTCGCATTGAGACGAAATTTTCACCATTGGTGCGACTACTCATGCAGAATGTTTCAATTATAGTTATGATGTCATAGGTCACGTGGTGTGCCAGCCATATTGGAAAAATGGAAAAACTTTTCACCTCTATCTCTGAAACCACACCAAGGAAAAAATTGAAACTTGGCACATTACAAGTACTCATCATGGGGAATGAGTATAATTTTTTTCATGGTGTCATGGGTGCCCTCGTTATGACGTCATAATTGCATATATAGAACACCACATCCAATCAGTATGAAAATTTTTGAGGGTCATCTATGGATAAAATGGTCCACAGAAAAAAAAATCCTGACATCATCAGTCACGTGATTCGGCAGCCATATTGTTGTTGTTCAATCTTCATCAGCAGCTTCAAAACTCTTCACTGAATTGGCTGAACAGATCGAGGCGAAACTTTACATGTAAGACTGCCTGTCCACGAGGAACAAAAGGTTCACACATATGATGTCATGGGTCACATGGTTTGGTAGCCATATTGGATTTACCCTAAAACCTACAAAAAATACACCACTCAAAAGAAGTCCGAACGAGGGTTTGCAATCTATGATTGCTCTTTTTCTTGTTAGGTTTTATAATAGGACGACTTGGTGTATTAGGTTTTATAATAGGATGACCTGGTGTTTAGGTTTTACAATAGGACGACTATGTTTATTAGGTTTTACAATAGGACGACTTGGTGTATTCAGTTTTACAATAGGTCAACGTGATGTATTAGGTTTTACAATCAGACGACATTGTGTACCCATAAGAAAAAAACTACACATTTTCCTATTAATTTATTAAATGTTCAAATTGATTCCCATTAAGTTGCATAAACATCACAATTCTTACCCGTATGTTTCTCTGAACATTTGTTAAGAAGGAGAGACTGATGTCAGCGTATTCCTTCCGAATGTTTACCTTCGGCTCTGCTATACTGCTGGGCGTCGCGTTATAAACCATGGATTTCATGTGTGCCCATCGAAAAAAAGTCTCGTGGCATGAGATCTGGACTACATGGGGGCCATTCTACCCGGCCACTGCATCCTATCCACCTCAAAGGTATTGTTTCGCCCAGTGGTGGCATAACGGGGCGGTGCCCCCATCCTGTTGAAACCACACTTTTCTCAATTGTGCTAAAGGCATAGCATCTAAATAAGGAGTTAAAAACCTCTTGTAACATTACTCGGTGGCTGTCACCAGGAACATTCTGTTCAGAAAAGTTGGGGCCTCACAGAAAGCCACCATGAATAGCACACTGCACCACAATTATAAGATCATCCCGAACATGAGCTTCATCAGTCCAATTAGGATTCTCATCGCTTCAATATCGGCAATTATGATGGTTGACTTCTTCTGGTCAAATAGAACGACGCTTCATCACTGAAGATGATGTCAGATAATAACGTTGGTTCCACATCAAGATGACGCGTCACACACTCCCAAAATTGCACACGTCGCTCGGCATCATGTCAACGAAGAGCTTGAACGCAGGTAACCTCATACAGGTTGTATTTGTTTGCCTTTGAAACTCTTGCAATGGGGGAAAACGACTAAACTCCTGCTTCTTGACCACTTGTTCTCAACGATTTGTGGGGGTTTCTTGCAACCACTGCAAGAACATTTTTTTTCAGAATTCGTTCCATCTGTAGATGAGCGAGGACGACCAGTCGAAGGTTTATCATCAACGCTTCCAGTCGCTCGAACACTTGACCGATGAATCGATGACTTGGGTTCAGGGCTTCTCGGAGTGTTTTTCGTGGAATAACTGACCTGACCTCCCTCTGGATTTTTTTTCCCCACAAATATGAAGCAACACAAGTTCCACTTTCTCTTTCTTGATATCATGAGCCATTGGGGTATTTTATTTACCTGGAATATTTTTTAAAACTGTCATTAAAAATGAGATTACTTTGACTTAAAAAGTGAAATGTCTTTTTCTTATGGGTCCAGACTTTGAAGATACCCTGTATAAACATGTACACGTACTTGTTGTGTTCCACAGCACGCTGCGAGTCAGCACACTTCGCGTACTGTGACTCGCTGCCATACAGCAGAACCATCTTCCCGAACTCGCTCGGACATGCGTCTCGAGCCGAGGTGGAGGCGAGTCCCGAGTATGTGCTGCTGTCCGTGCTCTCTGACCTCATGCACGGGGATTGTACGGATCGAATACGCCAGCTCGCTTGCGCCGTCCTTGTGCCCGAGTGTGATGGCGGCCGAGACACCGCTGCCCTCGAATCACAGCCGCACTACGGTGAGTCCCTACTGCATCACAGTCATACCAGGTGTGCAAATGAGAATGCAAGGTTAGATACTACAATTGCTGTAGCAACTATCAAGGCTTCCAAGCAGAAACCCCTCGAGTATAAAGAAAGAACCACAAGACACCGTGAACTTCAGCATTTATGAATTTGGCAAAAAACTTAATGTATGTGTGTATGTATGTGTGTGTGTGTGTGTGTGTGTGTGTGTGTGTGTGTATGTATGTGTGTGTATCTGTATGTGTATGTATGTGTACGTATGTTTGGGTGGTCGCGAGACTACCGTTATTCTCAGGTTTTCCGTCTGTCTGTATGTATGTTCTGGCTCTGGAGACAAGAGGAGTCAACCGATTTTGATGAAACTTGACAGGTAGGTTCATACCAGGATCTAGTTGTATGCTTTTGAGCACCGTTACTATGGATGCCACCGTTGCCTAGCAACGGGACTTTGAATTTTTTTTTTAAATCCTAAAAAAAAAAAAAACGAAAATCCAAAATTGCCTTCCAGGATTTTATGCACACTATAATAAACCTCTTTGTCAAAAAATTTCAGCCCGATCCGTCAAAAACTATGACTAGTATGCAATTATGTAGCGACCACCCATGTCGCCTACCGGCCTGTATGTATGTATGTGTATGTACATGTGTGTGTATGTATGCATGTATAATAATATATACTAGTTTAGCCCATAACCGAAATATACCAGCTTTCTCCATCAAAATACAACCTTCCATGACAGAAAAACAGCCATTTTTGATTGACCTGGGCTGAAAAATTTATTTGACATCGATACTTCTTTGATAACTTGAAGTGCTCTGGTCCATTCATCATGTCTGTGAAGTTTAGGATTGATTGGTTTAGCAGTTCTATTGAAATTATTTTAAATTATGGGGGTGGGTGGTGGGGGGAGAATTGTCAGTCCAAATTATCACCAAACCTTTGGACAGCTTATCTATACACAGCTGAGGTGGACCACAGCTCCTCCACACATGGCTGAGATGTGCCACAGTTCATCGAACATGGATGAGATGGACCACAGCTCATCGATACGTGAGGAGGTGCAGATCCTTTGCTTGCAATTTCGTTTCCATATCCAGCAGGAATCCGACCTGATGAAGTCGCCCATGCCCTTGGGTGGTGTCATCATGGATGAAGCTGAGCTTGTAATGGACGAAAGTTTCAAGGGTGAAGAAAAGTTTGTGCAATAGTTTGATAAAAGTTGGGAAAAGCTGTTATTGTGATTGTGGTTAGTGCAGTGCTTTGTTTGCAAAACAAAACCTCAATGATTCCTTACGAGGATCCTCACTGTTGAAACCTGACGTGTGTAGGGTTCGTGGTTCCCCAGGCATTGAGGCCCTGCCGGGTCCGATGTGAGGACATCCGTTTGGATTGTGAAGAAGACCTGAGGCGAATCCGCATGGCATGGCCTCTCTTCCTCGAGTGTGACAACCACATGGCAGACGAGGAGGAGAAATGCTCTGATCCCACGGGATTGAGTCTTGGTAACACATGGCACCCACACCATTTTTCATTTTAAACGTTAAAGACTGTAGTCACGGACTGTATGGTCCTCATCAAGGGGCCACATCATCAACATAAAACAAAAAAGAACTGAAGAAATAGAGAAATGAAGAGAAGGAAGAATAATCTAAGAGTTTTGGAGAAACTGGAAGACCTGCCTTTCGAAAAGGGAAGGTCATAACTTAGGAAAGACTTGAGAAGGCCTTGAGTTGCCAACTCTCATAACGGCCCACCCTGGAGTTGTCAACGACCACACAATAATCATGTCATACAGTGGCTTGCCAAGTATTTTGTGGTGTAGCTAATGGCAGAGGTATACAAGCAGCAAGTTCTCACAAGCAGAAACTGAAGTAATGTATGTATTAAAGTAGATTTCTCTGTTCATCCATACATCTGTCGCCATGTTTTTGCTGGGACGTCATTACGCCGTAAAACTAAACAACATGTCATGGAGATGTGAGAGCAGGACTCGATACAAGGATGAATCGATCAACCTGGGGCTCAGATGTGCACAATCAATGGGTCACACACACCTTCTGGGGCCTGACGGACACCATTACCCTTGGACGCTTGTTAACGTTTCTTGGTAAATGTATTACCAGGTGAATGTGTCTGTTAACACGAGCATAAGTTTCCAATATGTTACAATACATGACAAGGTTATCATGATCCTCCATGGACAAATAAATAATGATTGTTGAGAACACTTTGTAATCAAGAATGAAAAAAAAATTCAGTCAATGAAAACAGATACCGTTACACACCTGGTTACCATCATGGGTTGGTTATACAGTTACCATCATGGGTTGGTGATATGGTTACCATCATGGGTTGGTTACACAGTTACCATCATGGGTTGGTTATACAGTTACCATCATGGGTTGGTTACACAGTTACCATCATGAGTTGGTAATACAGTTACCATCTTGAGTTGGTTATACAGTTACCATCATGAGTTGGTTACACAGTTGTCAGTTGGTTATACAGTTACCATTATTAGTTGGTTACACAGTTTGCATGATGAGTTGGTTTCACAGTTACCATCATGGGTTGGTTATACATTACCATCATGGGTTGGTTACACAGTTGTCAAGATGAGTTTGTTCCACAGTTGTCATGATGAGTTGGTTGTACAGTTACCATCATTAGTTGGTTACACAGTTGTCATGATGAGTTGGTGACACAGTTGTCATGATGAGTGGGTGACACAGTTACCATCATGGGTTGGTTACACAGTTGTCATGATGAGCTGGTTATAGAGATACCATCATTAGTTGATTATACAGTTACCATTATTAGTTGGTTACACAGTTGTCATGATGAGTTGGTTACACAGTTCCCATCATGGGTTGGTTACACAGTTCCCATCATGGGTTGGTTACACAGTTGTCATGATGAGTTGGTTACACAGTTGTCATGATGAGTTGGTTACACAGTTGTCATGATGAGTTGGTTACACAGTTGTCATGATGAGTTGGTTACACAGTTGTCATGATGAGTTGGTTACACAGTTGTCATGATGAGTTGGTTACACAGTTGTCATGATGAGTTGGTTACACAGTTGTCATGATGAGTTGGTTATACAGTTACCATCATTAGTTGGTTACACAGTTGTCATGAGTTGGTTATTCAGAGACCATCATTACTTGGTTGCACAGTTGTCATGATGAGTTGGTTACACAGTTGTCATGATGAGTTGGTTACACAGTTGTCATGATGAGTTGGTTACACAGTTGTCATGATGAGTTGGTTACACAGTTGTCATGATGAGTTGGTTACACAGTTGTCATGATGAGTTGGTTACACAGTTGTCATGATGAGTTGGTTACACAGTTGTCATGATGAGTTGGTTACACAGTTGTCATGATGAGTTGGTTACACAGTTGTCATGATGAGTTGGTTACACAGTTGTCATGATGAGTTGGTTACACAGTTGTCATGATGAGTTGGTTACACAGTTGTCATGATGAGTTGGTTACACAGTTGTCATGATGAGTTGGTTATACAGTAACCATAATTAGTTGGTTACACAGTTGTCATGATTTGGTTACACAGTTCCCATCATGGGTTGGTTACACAGTTGTCATGATGAGTTGGTAATACAGTTGTCATGACGAGTTGGTTATACAGTTCCCATCATTAGTTGGTTGCACAGTTGTCATGATGGTAACTGTGTAACCAACTCATCATGACAACTGTGTAACCAACTCATGATGGTAACTGTGTAACCAACTCATCATGACAACTCTGCAACCAACTTATGATGGTAACTGTAAAACCAACTCATCATGACAACTGTGTAACCAACTAATAATGGTAACTATCACCAACTCATCATGACAACTGTGTCACCAACTCATCATGACAACTGTGTAACCAACTAATGATGGTAACTGTATAACCAACCCATGATGGTAACTGTTACCAACTCATCATGACAACTCCAACCAACTAATGATGGTAACTGTATAACCAACTCATGACAACTGTGTAACCAACTAATGATGGTAACTGTATAACCAACTCATGACAACTGTATAACCAACCCATGATGGTAACTGTTACCAACTCATCATGACAACTCTGCAACCAACTAATGATGGTAACTGTACAACCAACTCATCATGACAACTGTGTAACCAACTCATGATGGTAACTGTGTCACCAACTCATCATGAGTTGGTAACACAGTTGTCATGATGAGTTTGTTACACAGTTACCATCATTCGTTGGTTGCACAGTTGTCATGACAAGTTGGTGATACAGTTAGCATTATTAGTTGGTTACACAGTTGTCATGATGAGTTGGTTCCACAGTTACCATTATTAGTTGGTTATACAGTTGTCATGATGAGTTGGTTACACAGTTGTCATGATGAGTTTTTGATGCTTTGTTGAGTGATCCCATTATTCATCGTCCCGGGTGTTTATTGTAATTGTCAATTCCCTCCAATCCTTGGAATCGATGCTCTTTATGAAAAGGCGGTAAAACTTTGGAGATTCGAGAAAACGATTTGTTTTCGGGACACTTGGACCCTCTAAATCGAATAAACTGGAAAGTCGTTTTGTGTGTGTGTGTGTGTGTGTGTGTGTGTGTGTGTGTGTGTGTGTGTGTGTGTGTGTGTGTGTGTGTGTGTGTGTGTGTGTGTGTGTGTGTGTGTGTGTGTGTGTGTGTGTGTGTGTGTGTGTGTGTGTGTGTGTGTGTGTGTTTGGAAACACGAAAAGCATTAACAAACGACTGGATTCAAGATCTTGGCAAAAACTCAATATGCCTGACAAAGTTGTTTTGTTCAAGTGAAGTTATGAACTTGAAA
>NC_140961.1:13497955-13532955 GCF_056783735.1 Eptatretus burgeri | reverse complement strand
GGATTTCACTCGCGCAGACGCGCACGTGGCGGCCTCGTGCGGAGCACAGCACGGACCCCGCGCTCGCTGCTGTGCAAACCCAGAACGGTGCTCAAAACAGCTACGGCTGCTACCCGGCTTTTGTCCCTCATCTGTCGCAGTCGTCATCGCCATTCAACGCGCACACTCCTGAATGCCACGACACTCACACACCTCACCATGGCACTCGGACACGCGGTTGTGCCCTCTCGCATAACAACCGCCATTTCTCTTTCATACCGCGACCTCACACACGCGGTTTCTTTCACATACGGCACTTCTCCCTTAAACACCTTTTCACTCACGCATCGTGCTTCTTCCATATACGGGGTTTCACTCACACGGGGAATCACTTACACACAGGGTTTCACTCACATAATGCGTGCTTTCTAGCACTCATTTCGCCACACTCGTAACCACACACACACCGGGACGACCACGCTGGGGATTTGCACTACCTCAAGCGCTCCCGGGGTCTCCATACCCCCCAAGCTCCGCGTGCACCCATTCACAGCCCTCGCCCCCTCTACCTCACAAGGCTCGACCGGATTCACCTTGTCGCGATCCACCTCAAGGGGGCACATTTCCTCCCTTCGTTCCTGAAGGAGGCTATCCTGCTGCTTGCATTGGGTCCCAACACATTCCTCAAGCTCAACCCCATTGTCCCTCACTACCTCCATGTGTGTGTGTGTGTTCGTCCTTTGTGTCGTCCACTTCACCCCCTCTCTCCTCTATCTCCCGTTTCTCTGTTATTTCTATTTCCTGCGTCTCCGTCGTTGTCACCGCTACCTCCTTTATTATTTCCTTTTCTTCCTCGCTCCATTTTCCTTCCCATTTGAGTCGTTCTTCCTCTCTGAGCCTTTTTAGTTGTTCATTTTCTTTCCAGAGCTTTTCCATCTCCGTGGACTCAAATTTTGCTGTTTCCTTGAGTTGGTTAATTTCAAACTCATATTGTTTTTGTTTTCTACCCCACCGTCTCTCACGTTCTTCATTCTCCAATCTCATCGTTTCTTTCAATTGGTTGAGCTCCCTTTCCTGCTTCATTCTTTGTTCTTTCACTATCTCCGCACACTCCAACCTTGCTTTTGCTTCTAACTGTTCGATCTGCACAGTGTGCTTCCTTAACGTTTCATTCTCCATTCTCTTTCTTTCCTCTCTCAACATCCTCAGCTCATTTTGTAACCCCGTCTCTTTGTTTTGGTGTTTCCGTAACTCAGACGCTTTTTTTCTAATTCCTTTCTCATCTCCTCACACTCCAACCTTGCTTTGGCTTCTAACGGTTCGATCTGCACAGTGTGGTTCCTTAACGTTTCATTCTCCGTTCTCTTTCTTTCTTCTCTTAACATCCTCAGTTCGTTTTGTAGTTCCCTCTCTCTGCTTTGGTGTTTCTGTAACTCAGAAGCTTTTTTTTCTAATTCCTCTCTCATCTCCTCACACTCCAACCTTGCTTTGGCTTCGAACTGTTTGATCTGCACAGTGTGGTTCCTTAACGTTTCATTCTCCGTTGTCTTTCTTTCCTCTCTCAACATCCTCAGCTCGTTTTGGAATTCTGTCTCTTTGTCTTGGTGTTTCTGTAACTCAGAAGCTTTCTTTTCTAACTCCTTTCTCAAATTGCATGCCTCCTCACTCATTTCATCCATTCTCTTGCTCATTTCCACCTCACTTTCCACTGCTTCCCTCCTCAATTTGTCCATTCCCTCACCGAATTCCTTGCTAATTTTGACCCAATACTATCCTCTTTTTACCTCCTGTTACAGGCTTTGTCTTTTCCGATTGCCTATTCTTACCTCTTCCTTCAGTAGTTCCAATTCCACATCGTGTTTCCGTTTTTCCTTTTCCAGCTTCATTTTCCATTCATCTTCTAAGTTCTTTCTATCCTGGGAGTTACTAATTTGCTCCTCTTTTCTTTTCTTCAGTTCGCTCTCCACACTTCTTTTGCATGCTTGCTCTCTCCTTTCATTTGTTCTCTCACCGTTTTCTTTTAGTTTTCCCAGATATTTCTCTGTTTTGTGCCCGAAGCCTGCCAATGTCCGCCAGCCTCGCCTGCCATGATCACGTGGTTTAAATCGTTGGTTGGGAGCCCAGCCTCATATCGTGCCGTTCGCTGTGCAAATTATAGCAGCCCGCTCCGTGCTGCGCTGAGGTGCGATCGCGCCGCTATTTTGCGACTCCGTTTGCCGGCGAAGTTCATGCTCAGTGTATGAGGGTGAGCTCCCCCACTGATTATAATTGGTGGTGGGGTTATAAAAAGAACCGTCCCGTCCATGGATCCTACATCAATACACATATCTACACCACCCTGCTCCCGTTCGCCTTGAACCACCATCTTGCTTCTCAGAATAAATTAAAAGCCCGCAATTTAATGGGAATCGAGGGTCGCTCTACACACCCCTGATCCAATTCCCGTTAATTTGGTTGGAGGCGGGATGGATTTGAATCCCACACTCCTGAACAACTAGTGTTGTAGATTTCTGCCTGCCGGCGTGCGAACGACCGCGTCTAGCCAATAGCGGCCGCTTCGCCCACCGAACGGACAATCCAGTCGCGGCTTTCCGGATCAACGCCGGAAACCAGCCACGGGTGTGTTTTTAACCACACCACAACCTTGTCCGCACTCTACCCGTGCTACAGGGTCCAATCGCCAAATCTTCGATTTACCTCATTATTCGCGCGGGTAGGTTACCGAGACATTGTACCTCAACGGGACCGCTTGGAAACAAGCCGCTTAAGCAGCTCGCTTCCTTTTGAGATAACCGAGCGGGGTATTATCGCGCAGTCCCGTTGGACCCGATCACTTTACCGGCTATTTAAAAACCAACTATATTCCGAGTGCAAGATGGGGCAGTTCAATGAAGCAATGGATGCAACGAACAGGTTTACATTCGCACAAGGACATTTATTATAATAAAGCAAGTATGCAATTAAACAAGGCAAAACACGTATGCAATTATACAAGCAACAAAAGCACGACAAAAGAACTACAACAGTCTACTTATTATGTACAGTCACTTGCACTTAACAGCAGTTCCTACTTATTAGACGGGCCAACGGACACACGTATGCGCACACACACACCCAAGAAATGGTGGCAGAGGCCTTTAATAATGAGCTCCAGCTCGGAGGACAAGTGAGCTGAAACTCAGAACCTATCTCGAACCTCTCCACCTCGTGTGGTCTTCAAGTTGTTCGGACCCGGGCTCCAGCGAGAGCGAGTTGGATCCAATCGCCGAGAGCCGCGATCCTTCCCGAGCTCCCGCAAATCCTCCCGCGCTTCTCAACACGTGCTGGTGAGACGAGGCGCCGATCCTTCCCGTCGATGCGTCGCTTCCCTGAGGAACCACCCCCACAAAGAGGTCGATGAGTCGCATCAAGCCGGGAACCAATATGGAGAACAAAGAAGCCACCACTCGCAGCTCGAGCCGAGCGACCGGCTTAACTTCCTTCCAAGCAAAGCAGCTCAAAGCAAAAAGCTCTCCCGAGCCAAGCAGAAGCCGAAGCTCACGGAACCATCAAAGTAAAAAGCCTCCAAAAAGCCTCTTCCCGAGCCAGGCCTCAGCCGAAGCTCACTGAGCCAGCCGAAGCAAAAAGCTTCCGAAGGCCTCAACCCTAACCCAAGCCAAACAGGACCCGAAGGTCTGCTGAACGGCTACTCTCAACTCCCTTCTCCAACTCTGCCCACGAACAAAAGAAAATATCTCCTCTTATCCTTCTCCCGCCCTTCCCCCGCTCCCGGCGTGACTCATGACTCGTGCCTTCGTGCTCCATCCCCCGCTCAGCCACGGGTGGGAGAGAGTTGTTGACATAATGAGTCACGGGACGGCAGGGTGGTTCTTCCTCTTCGCGGAAGAAGGGGAGGGATGTCTCCATTGTTCGTTCCCTAACTATTAAATCGATCCGCAGCGCATCTAATCGATTTCTGAACATTTAAACAATGAAAGGTGAGCTATCTAGGGAATAAGCACTTATCAACATAGCTGACTAAAGGAACCTGTACGTTGTGTGCAATCGAATTCCAAATTCGTAAAAATGTATACGAGGGTGGGCCAAAAAAGTCGAAAAAAATAGAATGTTGCTCCACAAGCTTAAAATTATTCTAATATGATCCAGTAACGCGCATAAATTTTTTTTTAGCTTGATCGGAGGTGATTTTAGAGTTCGTTCCAGATGACGACTTTGTCTCATAACTTGAATAAATTAGGGTGTGGTCAGGTACGATTACGGGTACTTCTGGATGTCCGAGGTGGAAATGGAGTGCATTTTCGAACTCTATGAGGTCGATTTACTGTAAGACATGACTGCACCGACATTGGATTCACTACCATTTCGAAAATATGACCTTAAACAAGATTTATCATTACTGGAGTTGAGTAACTAATCCTACTCATTTCAATATTTTCTAATCTATAATTAATTTGTTGTCCATCTAAACATTTCTTACAGTAAATTGACCCCACTGAGTTCGAAAATGCAGTCCATTTTCACCTTGGAAGTTCAGAAGTGTACGGATTCGCATCTTACCATACCCTAATTTAATATAATAATAACTAAATAAATAACTAACATAGTTTTCGTGAATCATTGAATCTAAAACACTGGATGTTGGGCCGGCTAGAAATAAGTTCAGGCGGGAGTGGAGACAGCAATAGAGGCGGAGATGATAGTGGTATTTGGTAAATGAGACGAAATATTCTAATAGTTTGTAATTTCATTGATTGAAAAATTAGGGTATGGTGAGATGCGAATCCGTACACTTCTGAACTTCCTAGGTGAAAATGGACTGCATTTTCGAACTCAGTAGGGTCGATTTACTCTAAGAAATGTTAAGACGGACCACAAATTAATTATAGATTAGAAAATATCGAAATGAGTAGGATAAGTTACTCAACTCCAGTAATGATAAATCTTGTTTTAGGTCATATTTTCGAAATGGTAGTGAATTCAATGTCGGTGCAGTCATTTCTTAGAGTAAATCGACCCCATAGAGTTCGAAAATCCACTCCATTTCCACCTCGGACATCCAGAAGTACCCGTAATCGTACCTGACCGTACCCTAACTTAGCCAACTCATGAAACTAAAAGTCATCATATGGTCATACTCATGAAACCTCTAAATCACCTCCGATCATCTTAAAAATTTTTATGCGCGTTATTGAATTATAGTGGAATAATTTAACGCTTGTGGAGACAACATCTGAATTTGTTATATTTTTTTTGCTGTTTTTGGACCACCCTAATATATATATATATACCAAGTCGTATAACACCAGGGGGATAACTCAGCCTGTCATCCTTCCGAGGTCGGCGAGATGAGTACCAGTGTATTGTGCCCGGCGTATGCCCCCGGTTAGAATAGGTATACCATATCCCTGTGTGTCATAAGAGGTGACCAGGGTTGCGTCAGGAAGGGCATCCGGCGTAAAAACCTATGCCAAATCATTATGCGGACAACAAAACGAATATCCATACCAGATCGGTCGAGGCCCGGGTTACCAACGACCGGTACCAGTGGTCAGCAGGGTACCAGTGGAAATTGTGCTACTGCTGGGCGAAGGAGGAGAAGGAGACGGGGAAGGTGAGTCGGGAGGCAGTGGGAGAGGGGGAAGGGTAGAAGTGTGGAGGTGAGAGTTGGAACTCTGAATGTTGGGACGATGACTGGCAAAGGGTGAGAGTTGGCTGATATGATGGAGAGAAGAAAGGTGGACATACTGTGTGTACAAGAGACCAAGTGGATGGGAGTAGGGGAAAATTCTGATTCTGGCTCACTTTTGTGGGTCCGTGGGTCCGTTGGTCCGTCTTTAGGTCCGTGGAGCTTGTGTGGGCTGCCTTTGGGTCCGTGGGACGTCTTTGGGTCCGTGGAGCTTGTGTGGGCCTGTGGGTCCGTGGGTCCGTCTTTGGGTCCGTGGAGCTTGTGTGGGTCCGTGGAGCTTGTGTGGGTCCGTGGGTCCATCTTTGGGTCCGTGGAGCTTGTGTGGGTCTGTGGGTCCGTGGGTCCGTGGAGCTTGTGTGGGTCTGTGGGTCCGTCTTTGGGTACGTGGATCTTGTGTGGGTCTGTGGGTCCGTCTTTGGGACCGTGGAGCTTGTGTGGGCCTGTGGGTCCGTTGGTCCGCCGTTGGGTCCGTGGGTCCGTCTTTGGGCCTGTGGAGCTTGTGTGGGTCCGTCTTTGGGTCCGTGGGTCCGTGGGTGTGGAGCTTGTGTGGGCAGGGTTTATGTGGGTGGAGTCAAAAAGGGGCGAGGTCAAAAAAATTTCAATTTATCTTTGTCTTTTGCAATTCCTGTGAATAAAATGAACCTAAAATCTCTTCCCCTTCTAAATCTTATATCTTATAAGTCCAAGGAACCGTATCTATTACATCAACAATTTTAAAAAGTTCGTTCGTCCATCGTTTAATATAACCCTTTTCAAAATGAGATTTCCATCTATATATTCTTACGATATCACCAACTTTGAACTTAGGTTTTCTGACATTAATATCTTTTTCATATTTTGATTTTGTAAATGCTTCTGATGGTTTCATATTCGTTGACTTGTGAATCGTGTCATTATACTTATCCACAATATCCTGAATAAAAGATGTAGAAAATTCATAAATGTCTTGTTATAAAACTCCCCACCCTCATCAGTCCACAATGTTTTAGGTTTGCTCTTACTTTTATTAAATATCTGTTGAAAGGCTAACATAAGAGTATTACCTGTTTTGTTTTTTAAAGGGACAACCCATGCATAACTACTCCTCAAATTGATAACGGTTAAAGCATACTTGTACCCCTTATCATTATTGAGTTCAATCAAATCAGCGGACCAGATTTAATCAACTTCCTTGGAATAAACCTTCCTTCTCTGAAACTTTGTGAATATTGGTTTATGTAAATCATCAGCCAATTGCTCTTCAGTCTTAATGACATCATTAGAGCCTATAAGTTTTTTGAATTTCCAAGCCCAAGTTGCAATTTAGCACTGATCATCTTCTTCACGATGAATCTATCAACTTTTTGTATCAGAGACAAATTATACAACATTTCTCTCTCGGCTTCATGCTTTTCTTCCAAAGTTGTGGTATTCCCTTAATCAATATCATGTCTCATGCACACTTCATCAACCCAATTGATGGGCTTACTCCATGATTTAGAATTGTCTGCCTCATCTAATCTTTTATCCAAGTTTGTGCCTGGACCACAGAAAGAATACCCTGGTAGATGTAATTCCCCTGGTATTCCAGTAGTTGTAAATTTACTTCCTGAGAAAAACTTTTGTATATCTCCTCCGAGTTTGTGTTTGGAGATAAATTGTTTTTTTTTTGAACCACACACCGAACATATACCTTTTTGTATAACCCTGTTATTTTTACTTTTAAAATATGAAATATTTTTAGTATTAGTTTTCTTTTTACATTTGAGACAATAACTCATTTATTTATGAGAAAAATTCCTGCAGAGTGCAAAAACCTTTTTGGTTTCCAACATGCACATTAGAATCTTAATTTTTAAAACATAAAGAATCCTTAGAAATGCCTTCACTCTCTCCATTTATTTAAGAAAAACAATGAAAAACTTGAATTAAAATCAATATCTTGCCGATGACAATAGTCTTATCGAAAATATTGCAAATAGACTTGTCAATTCTTTGTTTTCCTCCTCGGTGGGTTGTTATTTTCTGTAATACCTCCAATCTTTTTTAAAATCTCACTGGTTTCCATATTTTGATATTTATTCATTTTCGCTCTTTCCTCCCTCTCCTCCTTCCTCTCTTCCTTCTCTCTCTTCTCCCTGTCCTCCTTCTCTCACTTCTCCTTCTCTTTCTTCTCCTCTTTCTTCTCCCTCTTCTCCTTTTCCTCCTCTTCTCTCTCTTCTTCAACTTCTTCCTCGTCCCTTACTATCCATGAATCGCTTACACCCCATAGAGTATCATACATATATTCATCGGGATTTCTTGTTATTCCTGTATCCAAAAGAATTTTTTTTACAACAGGAAACCAATAAAATTTCTTTTGAATTTCTTAAAGAGCCTTACCTTTTCTTAACCTTATAATTTTTTCATTATTTAACATTCTAATTAAATCTAAAGTTGTCGGTTTATCAACATCAGTATAAAGCCAATCTTTTATTGAAAATACCTCATTCTTATGTTGTAGAACATATTTATTAAATACCGAATACCCTTTTCTTGAAGGTATGCTTGGACACAGAAATGATAATTTTCTTGAAGCCTTCTTGCTGTCATTTATGTATTAGAAATATATGTCAAAATAATATTATGGCACGAAACACCTCCCCATCTTCCCATAGTTAAATCATTTTGTATTTCTTTTCTTATGATATATAATCCTGTTTTTTCTGTTTTCATGATATAAACTATGGCAAAACCATTATTATATTTACCCTTATTAAATTATTTTATTTGTTGTTTACTAATCGTGCTTCCACAAAACTCATTCTCAATACCAAGTGGATAATATTCTTCCTTACGAGACTGATTTAATTGTTCCAGGTCTTCTCGGTCAATTTTAAATGACCAATTATACCCTAAATCATTCATATCATACCCCCATTGTTCTATTCTCATACAAACGATACGCCCTTCTTTATAAAAATTTATTTTAATTCGAACTGTGAATTCTGTATGACCTGGAGATAAAAATCAACACTTCTGTATCTTTGGAATACACGGCCGTTTTATTTAAGGATATATATATATTGTGACAAATCGCTTAATCTCACCAAGTCATTCGCGTCAGTCACCAAGGCTTGGATAATTTTTTTAATTTATAAGCATTTTTCACATTAATATTTTGTTATACTATATTTATGTCGTTCAGCCTGTGCCGTTGTGTAATAATTTGATAAATCAATATCCAGTTCTTGGGATACACCAAAGATAGAACCATCTTTACCAACATCTCATTTATATTAGATTAAAAATAATGTCATAAAATTTTTTTATTTTTGTTGAGTTGAAATAACACATATAGACATAATTGACCACAACACTTGGAATTTAATTCTTGGACTTAATATGTTTGATAACCACCATTCTGTAAGAATTTTATGACTTCAACAGGTGGTGGAAGACCAAAACTATCAAAATAATATTTGTCTTGACAATTAAAAATACAAACCCAATGAGAACCTTTCCCATTATTATCTTCTAAGTTCATAATAATATTCTTTGAATGTTTAGGCACGTTTGTAAATTAATCTCTCAAACAAATAACCACATTATGAATTTTTAATTTCTTGCAATATTTGACAAGTTGGAAATTTGATGTTGTATTCTTTCCAAATTCTTTAAAGCACTCATCAATGCTCATTTATTTATGAGAAAGATATAATCCATTCCCTCTTTTAGTTAATTTTACACCTGCTTGTGCGATCGAAGAAAGCATATCTCCAACTAACAATCTCGCTTTCTCAGGCAGACTTTCAAGCTTTTCAGCAAAATCTACAATTACACCACTTCCACTAATTTGTTTCTCCAACTTTTTGTAATGTCTTTCCAATTCTTTTTGAGCCCAGAGTTGAGCCTTCCTTTCGTTGGCAGTTTTCACCGCTGTTGAAATACCACCCGTCAATGCTCCAACCGCACTTAAACCAGCAAATAAAGAAATTAGAAATGGGAGAAATCCTCCACTCGTCTCTCTTATTGAATATTTTTTCAACATTGGTTTTGTCATTTTAATTTTAAGTGAGCCAGTATCGTTCAAGATTTTAACCTGTTCTCTTGTGAGCAAAATATCAATTCTTACTGCTCCTTTTCTCTGAATTGTATTAGCGTTAATCGTACATGACTTTTGATTTTTAACACAAGATGATAGTTTATGAAGATCGATTTGATTAACATTTATTAACACTCATTTATTGAACAAAAAAATTATGTGAGACGAATCATAACACCATTGTCTGTATTAATCTGTAATTCTGTTTCTTCCAAAAGCAAACAATGTGCATCAACTTCTTCACTCTCTCCTCTTTCAATGTAAAAGGAAGTATCCACTCGATTAGACTTTATAGTTTCCTTTTGAGCACTCAGGTCAAACGCATAGATTGTATTCAAACTTTTAAATGCTGTCATATCCAACATAGGTTCTTTATTTCCATTACTTTCACACACCTTTTGGTAAGACTTGTATGCTTCAGCATAATCATGTTTTTCCCAATTAATTTCCAATCTATCTCGTGGATAAAATGTCCCATCAAGAGAAACACGAAGTTGTTTCACCTTAGCATTATCACTCAATGCATTATTCTTATCAGTAGCAGTATTGCCATCTGGTTTTAAAAAAATGATCCACAGATATCGTGGCTTTCCTTCCAGAACACCCAAATTCCACGTGCAAGTGGTTTGGTTTTGTTTAACGTGTTGCCATCTTCTTTTGAGGTATGATACACTGAGTGGTTTCTTTGGGTTAAGTCTTCTATTCAACGTCTCTTCTGTTTTAAGATTCGGAGTATATTCACTAATATTCCAACTCATTTCATCAATTACAAATTTATTCTGATCACCAAAAGCACGAGCAACACCAAAAAGTAATCTGTTCTCATTATCGTTCCTTTGTAGTTGAAATCGAATTTTAAGACCATACAGAACTTTATTATGATCACAAACTCCAAATATACCTTTTAAGAGGAACTGCCACAGTAAAACTATTAACTGCTTTTGTATCATCAGTATACGTTTCTTTCCTTTGAGTATATCCAGGGTCTGTGGTTGTTCCCGTTGACATATCAGGAATAAAACCTTCGACAGCCCCCTTTCCCATTCTATCACTGAATGTGTAGAGTGGAAATTTCATCATTTCAGATAAAGCAGAGACATAATCAACCGCTTCAACTTCTTGTGTTCCAATGTACAAGCGAACACTATCAAACATTTTCCAGAAGAAATCATTTACGAGTGTAGCGTTTGTGTTATTCCCAGTCTTAGTGAATTTAAATTTACACAACAAGAAACTTTCGGATAGATTCAAATAGGTTTGTTGATTATTTATTTCAAAACTTTTTGAACCATTTGCGTTCCAGTTATTGCATTTACCTTGAAGTAATCTTCTTTTTTAGTGGAGTTTGAGATGATAATAGTATCATCCAAATCATAGATACCATCAATTGCTTCCATACTTGTATTTATTTAGGAAAAAAGATGTTAAAACTTTTGAAAATCTGACCCAAGTATTTGAATTATTTTCTGTCGTTCTTGGGGGGACAACTGAGTTTTGCCTTTTGTTAATTTCTTTAATTGCTTGTAATTTATGAGATTCCTTTTGGGCATCTTTTATGCTCTTTACAGCACCTGCTACATTTCCCACAGCAGAAGCAGTTGAACCAATTAGGTCTTTATGTTTAAGAATAGTTGAACCGATACCCATTGGAGTATAAATTATCCCATCTCCTCTAAATTGATGTCCGACACCCCTTTGTCTCTTAGGTTTATAGTATCCTCTACCAAGATACATACTTTCACCCTTGTAGTATGGGGACAGGAACATCCCATCCCCTGGAATTATTTTATATTTTCCCAACTCGTGTTTCCTCACAATAACCATCATATTTATTAATTGGAAAACTTCAAGTCGGTGAATTCTGATGGATATAACTTCTCCATTAAAAGAAATCATACGATTATCTTGGTCGGTTATCCTAAAATTTACTCTATATGTTTTTTCCTGACACAGGGAGATAAACCAAATTTTTGGGTTCCATATTGAATTTATAACCAATTGGGGTTGAGTATGCACTGAATGAAAATATTGTATTTGTTTTTATTCCATCATTATAAGCACCATCAATCAAATCACGTTGAATTAATACCGAATTTATTCCTGAGGATATTTGAATGACATTATCACTGTAAAACGTCCCATTAGTTTCAATCTTTTTTGAGGAGAAACCCAATAACTCTCTAAATTAATTATCAATTGTGAAATCAACCTTGTAGTTAGGGTATCCAGTCAAATGGACTGGATAACCTATTGTTTTTCTTCTGTTTATTAGGGTACCCTGTCAGTACAGGGTACCCTATTGTTTTTCTTAAGATTATTTCTTTATTTTTTCTTATTTTTCTTTTTCCGCCGGCATTTTGCACCCTTTTTCGCTTTAAAAATCATTTTCTCTGGGAGACTAAGTCCGATCGACACGAAATTTTCACCGCAGTGTGTATCTTTTTTGATAGCACAATCACGTTATAATTATGACGTCATTGGTCACGTGGTGCGGGCGCCATCTTGAAAAAAGCGATAAACTTTGGACCTCTGTATCTCAGAAACCGTGCAATGGAAAAATTTTTCGCTTGATACGTTTTACTAAGCTCCCTATGCGGAATCCGTGTGATTTTTCGTGACGTCATAGGTGAAGCGATATACCGGTGAAAATTCGTCAAGTAGAACGCCATATAGGAAAAATCTGAAAAATTTTGAGCATCATCTCCGCCTCAAGTCACCGACGAAAATGTTTTTCTTGACGTCATCGATGACTTATTTCGGCCGCCATCTTGTTTTTTAGTGTTTTTTTTTTTTTTAAATCTTCTTCTCCAGAAGGGCTGGACAGATTGAGGCGAAACTTTACAGGCACATTCCTCCTGAGGTCCTCTTTCAAGTTTGTTAATTTGTTGTTGATACGTCGCATGGTTTGGCGGCCATCTTGAAAAAACCCTAAAACCTTCAAACATCTTCTTCTCCAGAAGCGCTGGTCCAATGAAGGCGAGATTTCAGAACTATATTCGTGACATGGATGCGATGCAAGTTTGTTAATTTCAAAGTGATACGTCACATGGTTTGGCCGCCATGTTGGATTTAAGAAAAATATTAAATAATGTTTTCTCTGGTATTTCATAAGCCATCGAAGCGAAAATTTGCAAGTGCCTTCCTCGCTCAAGTCTGCATACATGGTAAAAAATTTTTACCTCAGAAGTCACATGGTTTGGCGGCCATCTTGGATAGAAAAATAGACTTTATCCGATTTACACGAAACTTCACACACTTGTTCGGGTCGACGATGGAAAGCAGAATTTAAATTTATGATATCATAGGTCACAAGGTTCGGCAGCCATCTTGGATTGAAAATGAATAAATTTTTAAAATCTTCTTCTCCAGAAGGGCAAGAGAGATGAAGACGAAACTTCACACATATATTCCCCATGAGGTCCTTTCTCAAGTTTGTTAATTTGTTATTGATCGGTCACATGGTTCGGCGGCCATCTTGAAAAAACCCTAAAACCTTCAAACATCTTCTTCTCCAGAAGCGCTGGTCGGATGAAGGGGAGATTTCAGAACTATATTCGGGACACGTAGGCGATATAAGTTTGTTAATTTCGAATTGATACATTAGACGGTTTGGCCGCCATCTTGGATTTAAGAAAAATATTAAATAATGTTTTCTCTGGAACCGCTTAACCAAACGAATCGAAAATTTGTAATTATCATCAACCATCGTGTATGCACGCATGGTAAAAATTATGACGTCACACGTCGCATGGTTTGGCGGCCATCTTGGATAGAAAAATGGACCTTTACCGATTAACACGAAACTTCACAAACGTGTTCCAATACCCACTTGGAAGCAGAATATAAATTTCTGATGTCATAGGTCACATGGTTCGTCAGCCATCTTGGATTGAAAAACAATATCTTCAAACGTCTTTTTCTCTGAAACGGCTGAACAGATCCAGGCGAAACTCGACCACTATGACCGCCTCTCCATGACGAATAAAAAGTTCTCACCCCCTTTTGAGGTACGATGCAACGTTTGGCAGCCATATTGGATTGAAGGAAAAATATTAATTAATATTTACTCTGGAACTACTGCATCAATAAATGTGAAACATCAAGTTTATAGTGGAACGCTCATGCGGAATGAGGGTTTCAAATTTCAACGGGATCGGGCCCAGGGTTTGGCAGCCATGTTGGTTTTAAGAAAAATATTAAATAATGTTTTCTCTGGAACTGCTTAACCTAGCGAAGCGAAAATTTGCAGTTATCGTCTACGATCGTGTTTGCACACGTGGTGAAAATTATGACGTCACAGTTCACATGGTTTGGCCGCCATCTTGGATTGAAGGATAAATATTAATTAATATTTACTCTCGAACCGCTGCTTCTATATATACGAAACTTCACATTTCTAATTTAGCCGACATGCGAAACAAAAGTTTAAAATTTCAACCTGATCGGTCACACGGTTTGGCAGCCAGAATTATTTAATTATTTGAATCTGTTCGCCAGTAATAAGGAAATTGAACGCTTTGTGCTGCCCGGTTCGTAACTCGTCTGTTCCGCGCCGTCTCGAAGCAGGCCTGTGTTTGTATCACCATTAAATAATGTTTTTCCTTGCACCGCTTATCCGATGAATGCGAAACTTTGCGACTATGATTTAAGTCTCATGTTGTATCAGTTGTGTCAAAGGCGGACGGACTGGGTACCCGGTCATCACTGCCAGCAGTTATAAAGTGGCAGTTCTAGTTATTTTTAAGTTTAATCGTTGATTTTGAAGTATGTTTTTGAACATCTATAACAATATTTTTTGTTTCATCACCCTGTTCTTTCATAAGATGAGCAATTTCGGAAGATATTTGAGAAATCTCATATGCTCCGGGTGAGACCGTTATCGTTTTGTATCCACTTCCCGGATTATAACTAAACTTGTCATTTTTATCAGTTATATTAAATAAGGTATTATAAGTTTCCATGGACAATAAAGATGCCTCATATTCTTTTGTTGGGTCAAGTTGTAGTGGGTATGGGAATGAAGGTGTGTGGTTGCTTGTTGTGAAATTAAAACTCAGGATTGTGCTTCTCATCTTATTTAATATGAGATAAAATGTCTTTATATTGAGATTTATTAATTATTTTCATGTTCATCAACTGGTATAAAATGGCTGATGCTTCATTAAAACAATTGTTATTTCCAGCCTTCTTACTACCTAACAACAATAACAGTCGATTAACTAATTGTGATGGGTCATTTGGAAGAAAACGAATACCTGAACCAAGGATACTTAAAGCCTGAATAATGTGTTTCTCCTTCTCATTTTTCCTACTTTTACCAGAAAGACCCACCCTATAATCAACAGAGTTCAGCAAATCAATATATACTCCATCATCATTATTTTTCATATCCAATGGTTTATCAATATACTTTGATTCATCCCTCAGTTGAATCTTGTCTTCCATCTTTTGTGAGAAGAAACATTAACCTCGGAGTTAGTTTAACAGGGGGGTTGAACAGAACCAAAGAACTTTAATTCATCATTAAATATCAATACCTTTTCTTGAACAATATGAAATATTGCTGGTTGTTCTGTTGGAATGAGCCCTGCTTTGGTTTTTGAATCCGCTGAATATTCATTGTTTTGAAGAGCATTCACAATATAAGCAGGGGGGTGATTAATCTCTTTCAGTTGTTGAAATAATCCTTCATCATCATCTTCTTATTCCCCTATATGCTCTAATTCTTCCTCCGTCATTTGACTGAAATCTTTTATCATTTGAAGTTTTTTAGGAGTATATTCTACTGTGGGAACTGTGGAAACATCTTTAATTTTTTCTTGGGAAGTTCTTAAAAGTGGTTTAAAAATTTTCTCTTGTTTTCTTTCAAATGCTTCTTCGCCCGTTAGTTTCTGTCTGCGTTTCTTCTTAATGTCTTCCTGTTGTTTTACAACTTTTGAAACCCACTCTTGATGTTCCTTAAATCTTCTTGCTCTTTCTTTCGTATCCATTTATATATTGGAAAATATCATTTAATATCTCATCTTGTTTCACAACAATGTATTTATATTTTTTAGTTGTGTGCTTCATGTAATCCGCAAATTCTTTTTTACTGCATAATGTAGAACAATTGTCTCTCCAAAAATTGTTTATATCTATTGAATTTAACTTTAATAAAATAAAAGTATTAGCATTGTTTCTGATGGAACGACGAGGAAGTTGAAAGTATGATTGACTAAGATGAATACAATTACAAGATGAATGTCTCCCTCTTGTGTAGTTGCTGTCCATTACCGTTTGGTTTCTCTCATTAACACAATCATCAAAGATAACGAGGTTCTTTTTTGATTTATCCAAATCTTGGGGAGACGGTATATCATCCGTATTATCACTAAGAATACAAGTTATTGGTTTTGATTTCATTTTACATCTCTGTGTATCACAAAATAGTTGTATTATATCTTCAATGTTTTAATCATTTTGATTTTCTTGAAGTTTAAATAAACCGATTATATCTTCTTTTTGAAGACAAGCATTAAAACCTTGTGAGAGTAGTTGATACTCTGGTTGAAAACTCGACTTTGTGAAAATTATTAAATTATCATAATCTAAAAAGTTGGGAGTCAGGAGCATCTTCAAAAGTAAGCAGGTTTTTCCACATCTGCTTGAACCAACTATGAGACATCTTTATGAATTTGGAAGATTTTTATGATTGTTAAATTTTATCTTATTATCCCAAATGGGTAAAAAATCATTCAATTATAAATTTGGAAAACAGGTTATTCAATCTATTATTGGTTTTTTAGAAACTCGATATTTTATCCAAAGTTCAGGTTTAATTTCAAGATAATCCATTATTTTATTCAATATCTTGTGTTGATATTTCCCTGAAAATCACATCCATGAATAATACATAACAACAATCCTTTGAACATTTCTCAAATACGTTCAGTTTCTTCCCTTGTAAGGAAAGGTGTTATCATCCTCATACTTTACATTCATTTCTCTAATCAGTCTTGTAAAGTAATTCATTTTTGGTGCAAATCTAAAAGAATTATATTCCTTTTTATATTTTTTATTATCATTAATTTTTTTTTTTTGTATACCTTGTCGAGGCTCGTATGAGAGCTAACACACAACGCACAGCAAGGGGGCATGAGACAAGAGGGGTGGGAGTGGGAGGGACAAAACAGTGGGGAACAGACACATTAGGAGATCTGTGGAAGGGAGAGGGATGGGGTTGGGACGGGGAACATGGGGAAGAGAAGATGGACATTACAGGGACTTTGAGGAAGGAAAGCAGGGGAATTGAAGGAAGTGGGCTTGGGTGGATTATCGGGGGTAGAAAAGATCGAGGATTTGGATGGGGGATGATAAGAGGTGGTGGTGAACAGCTGTTTTGAAAGCCTGGAGGGAAGAATGGGAAAGAATAGAGTGAGGGAGTTTATTCCAAAGGTGGGAAAAAAGAGGAATGAAGGAGTGAAGGTGAGCAGTGATTCGTGATTTTGGTCGTTTTACCAGAAGGGGGTTGTTGGTGGACCTTGAGCGCCCTGTGGAAATGTGGTGGGGACAAATCGCAGAGAGAGCAGGGGGGGCAAGCCTGGAGAGTAGACGGTAGACGACAGAAAGACCACCGACCAACCTGCAGTGATTGAGTGAGAGGCCCAAAGACTCAGCTTCATTGCGGGAGATGCCGATGATCCGAAATGCCCTGGTTTCGACAGTGTGAAGCCGAGAAAGGTGGGAGGCAGGAGCACCAGCCCAGAGGGGAGAGCAGTACTCCATCAGGCTATGGACAAAAGCTTTGTAAGTGGTCAGGAGCTCAAGAGGGCCGAGGAAGGACTTTGCACGACGGAGGATTCCCAGTCGGCGACTGGCTTTTGAGGTGAGGTTGGAAATGTGACATTCACAGGAAAGGTCATGGCAGATAGTGAGACCCAGAAGCTTGAAAGAAAAGACTTCTTCCAGAGGATTGTTGAGAAAGTAGATGGGGGAGGGGGTGGGGGGGGGTTCTAAACGGTCTTTTCGAAGAGACATAGTGAGAGTGTGAGATTTGTCTGGATCGAAAGACATGTTCCACGTGTTGGACCAGTTTGTGCTTTTTGTTTGTGCAGTTTGTGCAGTTTGTGCCGTGAGCGAAGAAGATGCTGCTTGCCGGTCTGAGGGATGACAGATGGTACGGCAGAGGGTGGAGTCATCAGCAAAGAGATATAGAGGATTTTCCAGAGAGTCGGAGAGATCATTGATGAAAACCAGAAAAAGTACAGGGCCCAGAACGCTACGTTGAGGAACTCCAGCCTGGACAGGAAGAGGGGATGAAAGAACTCCATTTAGGGCCACACGTTGACTGTGACAAGAGAGGAAGTCTGTGAGCCATGAGTGGAGATGGCCTTGGATACCATGGGAAGAGAGTTTGGTGAGTAGGGCAGGGTGCCAGACTGTGTCAAAAGCACGTGATATGTCCAGGGATACGGCTCGGATTTCCTGTCTGGCATTGAGGACCTCTATCCATTGATGGGAGAGCAGAAGCAGCATATCCAGGGTAGAGTGACCTGGTCTGAAACCAAATTGATGATCGGAAATCA
This sequence comes from Eptatretus burgeri, assembly GCF_056783735.1. NCBI lineage: Eukaryota > Metazoa > Chordata > Myxini > Myxiniformes > Myxinidae > Eptatretus > Eptatretus burgeri. Next base: position 13,514,663 of record NC_140961.1, on the reverse strand, counting down.
AGCCACTGCACTGGAGAAGAGGAAGGATTTCATGTCTGAAGCGATGATGGATTCAATAACCTTGCTGATGATTGGGAGAAGGCTGATTGGTCTGTAGTTGCAGGGATCTGTTTTTGCACCTTTTTTCTGCAGGGCAGTGATGTTAGCAGATCGCAGATGACCTTGAGCAAATGAGAGGGTGAATAGAACAGAGAGAGGGTGAGCAAGAGCAGAAGAGCAGGCTTTGAGGACATGTGGGCTGATGCCGTCTGGACCGGTTGCAGAATCTGAGTTAATTTGAAAGCAAGCTCTCCACCTTGTGAGGAGAAAAGGACAGAGAGTCCAGGGACAGTTGCGTGCGACTGGGTAAGGTGGGTAGAGAAAGTGATGGGGTTAGGACACAAGATTTAGCTGCAAACACCGAGTTTAGGCATTCAGCTTCATCACATGCGGTATCAGCAGTGCAGCCATTTCAGGTAAGGGAGGGGATGGAGGGGGAACATACACCAGAAACAGATTTGATTAAACGCCACCAGGAGTTGGAGGAGGAAGAGAGGTTTGAGAGTTCAGACTTGAGATGAGAAAGATGTTGTTTTCTGGCTCTCCTGAGGGTAGAAACACACTTGTTCCAAGCTTTGTGGAAGGAACTGAGATTGCCCTTAGTTGGGTTTGCTTTCCATGAGGCAAAGGCAAGTTGTTTCAGGACAACTGCCTCGCCACAAGCTTCAGTAAACCAAGACCGAGAGGAAGGGTAGAACAACTGAACACGAGAGGGGATAAATTTGTTCATGAGGGAGAGCAAGTTTCTTTGAAAGAATTCCCAGGATGAGTTGATGTTTGAGAAAGTAGTAATAGGAGACCAGTCTGTAAGTTTGATGGCTGCAAGGAGACCCTGCCAGTCGGCTTGAGTGAAATGCCAGACTCGACGGCGGTAAGGTGGTTCTCTGATGACAGCCAGAGAGATGTCCACTTTGACAAGGACGTGGTCAGAAGAACCGATTGGAGCGGAAGGAAGAGCAGCAGATATTGTCAGGGAAATTTGTCAAAATCAGATCCAGAAGAGATGGAGTACCATTGGCTGAGATCCAGGTCGGGAAGTTGACTGATTGAGTCAGTCCCAATGAGTCGCAGAAAGCTTTTGCTGAGGTGCCTTGACAGGTGAGAGAGGTACCCACACCTCGCCAACTGGCATGATGACAATTGAAGTCACCACATAAGAGGAAGAGAGAGTTTGGATGAGAAGATAGAAGATGGTCCATGTTTTCAGATAGTGAGGTGTAGATGGAGTCATCACTGTTAGGTGGACGGTACAGTACACATATAAACATGAGGTGGGAGTGGAGGGGAAGGCGAAGCCAGAGGTATTCCTGGGGGTGTGGGGGAGTGAGAGCAGTGCATGGAGAGTGAGGAATAGATTATTTGATGAAGAGAGCAACACCTCCACCAGGATGAGACTCAGGTCTGTCATACCGGAGGAGAGAGTAACCGGGGAGAGATTCCTGGGAATCAGACACGTCTTGGGAGAGGAAAGTTTCTGTTCGGCAGATTATGTCTGGTTTGTCACTGGCGGCCTGTATGGAAAGATGTGAAAGGTTTGAGCGAAGGCCCCGGATATTTGAGGTCCACACTTTTAATGAAGAGGTAGGGGAGGAGGCTTTGGGTGCAGCGGGTGGGGGGGGGAGGAGGAGGGTAGGACAAGGAACGAGGGGGGGAGGTGAGGAGGGTTGTTGAAAGTGTGGGGGATTGCAGAATAGCTGGGGGATGAGGCCGAATGAGGAGGAGAAAAGGCTCTGTGGTGCTGGGGGAGAGGGGGGGGGGACAAGAGAGGGGATAATAATTAGAAGATAATCACAGAATATACATTGTTTATTGGCTTTTGACTTTGTGTTAAATTCCCGTCTTTCACACGCAGGACAATTCTCAAATTTGTCATATGGAGAATCAGGGAAGTCGAGCATATTTATAAAGTAAAACTTTACTTAAACTGGAATTCATTTCTACTTTCAGTTGCATATTGACTCATATTTAATAATATTACCATCGATATCCATAGACTTATTTTTCATTACCAGATTCAACGACAACATTTTTTATATAAAAGGTAATTTTAAAATGATCCTTAACGACTACTGAACGAAATGTCATTTCACCTGAAATATTAACATGCTTTATTTCATCAGGATTTACATCTTAGGGTTGTTGAAAAAAATACAAATTTCTCCTTGCATATTACAGATGGTCTTATCTTTTCTCTCTAAAGCTTCATCCATCAGGTTTTATTTTTTGATACTTTTTCTTGTTTCATTGCTTTTTCTAGTTTTGAATATATTACCAGAAGGAGAGGAGAAACTTTTGTTAGAGAAACTTTAATTGATGTTCTTCCAGGTATACTGAAAGCCCTTCCACTGAAGGAAATTGAAGAACTCATTTTATCCACCATAATTGTTTTCATCCAATAGTTGTTATATTTATCTTTGTTCAATTTTACATCCTTGACATATTTCTCAGTATCTTTTACAAATGTAAGGATTGATTGAAACTTGTCTTTTGTGTCTTGAAACATTGTATTTATTAAGTGAAAAAATTTGGAGGATAAAACGGTTTTGAGCACAGATTCACCCATAAATTAAATGAAATTTTCATCAAGAAAATTTGAGTTTAAGCAAAGTTTTATTTTTAAATATGGTGAATACAACGTACTGCGATGTTTATCACGAATATAAATATTATAAAAAAAACCTTCAAACCAACAAACATACATTTAATCTATTTCATCAAATATCTCCTCTTGAGTTGGAAAGAAAACATTGTGATATCTGCTCAAAGGATGTTTTGAAGAGTAGTTATAAGAATCACCTTCAATCACACAAACACAAGAAAAATGAGTTAAAAGTAAAGGGAGACTATTATATTGAAAACACTGATGGGGCATTTAAAGGGCATATAAAAATAAGGATTTTTCAATTTGGAGAACCCGGTCCATCATCAATAGCTGAATCAATTGAAATAGTGAAACCTGATGTTGAAAAAGTTATTAAAAAGACATTTAAAGAAATGAAAACTTTAAAGTTTTATATGGGAGTGAAAATGAATATGAAAAGACAAGATGAAGAACAAACTCTTTATATGAGAACAGATCTTCATTTTATAACATCATTTCAAGATTTTTTGAATTGTGGGGTTTATGAAGAACTGTCAAGGCAAGAGGAGAATGTTGATAATGCAGTGGTAGGAAGTGGATTTAATATTGAAAAAACTGTCTTTTTAGACATACACATTCTAAAACCAAACCCTCTTAAAGCGTCTTCTTATAGTGAATAACCAAAATAAATAAAACTAAAGAAGGCAGTTGTTAATATTAAGAACAATGATAATAAATGTTTTCTCTGTTCTGTTCTTGCTCACTTACATCCTCCAAATTGTAATTCAGAAAGAGTAAAACAATATATGAAATATGAGAATACCTTGGACATTAAAGATTTTAAATTCCCAATGCCACTAACAGATATTCCTCAATTTGAGAAAAAGAATAATCTTTCTATTAATGTATATGGATTTACGGATACAAACAAAGTTCCAATATTAAAAATTTCAAACAACTATAAAAATGAAGAAACACACATTGATCTTTTATATTTTAGTGTTGGAAAGAATTCACATTATACATACATCAATAATTTATCAAGATTAATCTCTTCTCAGGTATTCAGAACAGCAAACAAAATATATCCTTGTAAGCGATGTCTTAATTCATTTCATACAAGAGAACGATTAGAACAACATTCAAAATATTGTACTAATCATAAATCAGCTGTAATTACAATGCCTAAACCTGGTAAAAAGATTTCTTTTGAAGATTATAATAAATCTATCATGCACCCATTTGTGATATACGCTGATTTTGAATGTATCCTAAAAAAGATAAATACTGCTTCTCCTAATCCAAAAGAATCACATACAAATAAATATCAAAAACATATTCCTTGTGGTTTCTGTTATTATATCAAATCATCTGTTGGAGAAAAGTATAATAAACTTGAACATTATAGTGGAAAAAAAGCTTCACAAGAGTTTGTAAAACGATTAGAAAAGTATTGTATAAGACGAACTAAATTAATGAACGAAACAAATGAACCGATGAAATTAACCGAAAAAGAAAAATTAGAATTTAGAAAGAACAATATCTGTCATATTTGTGAGGAGGAAATTGAGGAGTCTAAAGTTAGGGATCATTGTCATCTTACTGGTAAATATAGAGGTCCCGCTCATTCCTGTTGTGATCTTAATTATAAATTTCCTTCTTTTATTCCAGTCTTTCTTCACAACAGCGCCAACTATGATACACATCTATTTATAAATGAACTTTCAAAAACACCAGGGAATATTTCTGCCATAACAAACACAAGTCAAAAGTATATTTCATTTTCAAAAATGATATCCACAAAACCTTTAACTCGTATTAGGTTTCTAGATTCTTGCAAGTTTATGGGAACACCACAAGCCTACCTCGCATCAAATCTAAGCTCCACAGGGTCTTTTCCAAATCTTAATTCATTCTTTCCAAAAGAGGAAATTCTAACTAAAGAGGAAATTCAGATTAAAGAGAGAATTCAAAGTAAAGAGGAAATTCTAATAAATGAGGAAATTAATGAAGAAATTCTAACTGAAGATGACATTCTAATTATAAACAAAATTCAAACAATGAATGAAATTCTGATTAAAGAGGGAATTCTAACTGCAGAGGAAATTCAAACTTGGAATGCAATTCAAAGTTAAGAGAAAATTCTTTCAAGTAAGGGAATTTATCCTTATGATTATATGGATTCATTTATGAGATTTAAAGAAACACAACTTCCTTCAAAAGAAAGTTTCTATAATAACCTTTATGAAGAAGAGATAAGTGATCAGGAATATAAACACGCACAAGAAATTTGGAAAATATTTAAGATGAAGAACCTTGGAGAATATCATGATTTGTATCTAAAAACATGTTTTATTGTTTGCTGATGTTTGAAGCTTTGAGATCACTCTGTCATAATAAAAATTGTGATGGATTAGATCCTGCCCACTATTTCACAGCTCCTGGTTTAGCTTGGAGTGCAATGTTGAAAATGACGAAACAAAATATAGATTTAATCAGTGATGTAGATATGCTTTTGATGATTGAGAAGTCTAAGAGGTGGAATATCACAAGTATGTTCAAAAAGATATTCGAAAGCAAATAATAAATATCTTCCAAGTTATGATAGTGAAAAAGATAGTAATTATTTGATGTATTTTGATGCTAATAATTTGTATGGATGGGCAATGTCTCAATCTCTGCCTTATGGTAAATTGGAGTGGGTGGAAGAAAAGGATTATGAAAAGGCTTTGATGAATATTGTTATTTCTTCTCAAGAGGAATTGAATGAGGAAGAAGAAGGTTATCATTTCGAAGTCGATTTGAGGTACCCGAGTGATCTTCATAATAAGCATAAAGACCTTCCTTTTGCATGTGAGAAAGAAACCCCAAAGAAAGAATGGTTAAGTGATGATCATAAAAGTTTTAATATTAAAGGCAAATCATCAGAAAAGTTATTAACAACATTCTATGATAAAGAGGGATATGTTTTGCATCAGAGAAGCTTGAAACAGTTTTTGAGAGAAGGATTGAGAGTAGCTAAAATTCATAGAGTTTTAAAATTAAAATAAAGTCCTTGGATGAAAACGTATATTAAATTCAATACAGAAATGAGAACAAATACAAAAGTAAAGTTTGAAATGGAATTCTATAAATTGAGGAATAATGCTGTCTTTGGAAAGACAATGGAGAATGTTAGAAACAGGCAAAACATTAGATTTGCAATATCTTGGAAAGAAGCTTCTACATTGATAAATTAACCAAGTTTTAAGAGAGAAGAGGCTTTTTCAGAGAACTTTCTGCTATTCATATGGAAAAGGAAAGTATTGTAATGGATAAACCAATTTATATTGGAACAGCAGTTCTTGATTTATCAAAGATATTGATGTATAATTATTTGTATAATGACTTGGAGAAAGAGTATGGCAAAAATGTTTCATTGTTGTATATGGACACTGATAGTTTTATCCTAGATATAAAAACTGATGATGTTTATAAAGATATGAAGAAAAATATTGGAGTATATGATACAACTAATTTTAGTAAGAAGAGTGAGTTATTTTCAAAAAAGAATGAAAAGGTTATTGGTAAGTTTAAGGATGAGTTGGGTGGAAAAGTAATGAGTGAGTTGATTGGATTGAGGGCAAAGGCATATGCTTATAAGTATGGTGATCAGATTGCTAAGAGGTTAAAGGGCATAAAGAAATATGTAATTAAGAAATCAATAACTTTTAGAAATTATTATAATTGTTTGATGAATAAGAAAGAAGAACATAGGAAAATGAATACAATAAGAAGTTATAAACATAAGATATATAGTGAAGAAGTAAATAAAAAGGCATTAGGAGCCTTTGATGATAAGAGATTTATTTTAGATAATGGAATAGATTGTGTTCCATATGGATATTGTATGATAGAGTGAATAGAATAGATTGTGTTTTAACGATGGGAAGATGGGTTAGGGTTTTTAAGGGCTACTGCCACATTTTTTCACAATATATAAATGGTCAAACCAAGCATTAATCAAACCAAAGAGTGGAGAAAATCTCACTCTTGGAATATAAATGGAAAACAATGAATGTGAAAAATATCAAATAAGTCTTATTGAAAAAATAACTAAAACAAAGGTAAATAAAACAAATAAGCGAATCAATTTAAAAGCGAGTAAGTTAGAGGATGTAAAGAAAAAAAATAAATATCCTTGAATGGACTGAAAACTTTGATGCTTATCAATTGAACAATGGAAAAACAATTTACTATAATCTCAAAATGATATGTGGCTCAGGAGGTGGTCAAACAAGAGCATTAAGAGAAGTTTATCATTTCATAATGGCACAAAAGGGGTATCTTAAAAATATAAAGATTCAAATGTTTTATTTTTAAATATTTTAGATGGGGATTATTGTGCAAAGAAAATTAAGCTATTGAAGGAATTTGAGAATGAACAAATCTTTATAGGTTCAATGAGTGAGCTAAGGCCTAGGTCACATTTGCTCTACGGCGAGGATGCGGCGGCCGTACGCCCTCTGAATTGACAGAAACGTGCGGCGGTCGCAGAGAAACTGAAGTGGCCTCAGGGAGGCCCTACGCCGTTTGGCTATATTTTCTAGGCTGGAGGGGCGCCGTGGAATTATAGCATGGAGTTATAACTTTTTTTCATTTCTACATTCGCCGGAGCAATTTGACAAGCCAAGCTATGACGTAGATGTGTTCCACGTCGACCGTACGTAGGGCTTACGGTGGGCTTGCATTATTCGTGTGGCTGCCGTAAGCTCTTCTCAATGAAAAATGAATTTTCCCAACCCCCAAAAAATTACGGCGGCCGCACTATTTCCACGGTCGCCGTACGGTGGCCTTGCACTCTGTGTGACTACCTGCGGGCAAGGCAGGGTCGACGCACGGTTCCCCTACGCCCGCCGTGCACCTATGTACGGCCTCAGTGGCAGTCTGCGTCGACCGTGCGCTACCGCTAGAGATCGGAGTATAGGTGTTTGCCTATACACAGTGGTGTCCCCAGAATCCCAATTTAATTCGTTCCACGAGGCTGTTCGGATTGCAAAAAGTTCGGATTCCAAAAATATTTTCCCAATAAGAAATAATGGAGTGAATTAATCCGTTCGTGGACCCAAAGAAAACCCACTTTCAAGACACTTTAAACTGAAATTCCCCATGTTTAAGGTAAAATAAGATGAGTAAATGACCTTCGGTGGTGGTGTATTGTATGTGAACTGGTGCAATCACCAAATCAAAAGGTCCACACAGGCTCGAGCTCCGTCCTGGGTTCCGATCGCTCGCGCACTCTGTGAGAGCACTGCCCCCAGGGCAGCTCATCAAACATGATGCCCGCAGAACCACAATCACTTTCATCAAACGCATCGGGCTGACGTAATCATGGATATTCCAAATTACAACTGGTTTTGCTGTGAAATTCAATCCTTGCCCGACACTCCGTCACACCACGTGATCGGATTGCATTTTTTGTTATTAATTAAAACACAAAATGATTAAAAAAACAAACATCACAAATGAAGGTGAAAACACGAGGTAAGGCCGAAGTCACATTTGGCTCGGCGGCCGGAGGGTCTACAAAATGTACGGGCACTTGCAATTATAAAGCGGCCGCAGTATTTCCACGGTCACACAATGTCGCAGTCACATATGTTTTTATTTTTCGGGGAGCTGCACCGCGTATTTATAAATTGTGGAGACCGAAAACGTGGGGGTGCCGTACGGTCTTTGATTTGATGTTGCACGGTGATCTTCGGGCGTTCCTGCAGCGGCCATAGAATTTTCAAGGCGACCGCAGGGGGACCGCATGGGGACCCTAAGCCGAACATGCGGCCAGATGGACGGTAACGAATGGGTTAATTATGATTATTTTTTTTTTAACCAGTTCTTTTGTTTCGGCTTGTCGAATTTCTACGGCGAACGTAGAAATGAAAAAAGTTATAACTCCACGTTATAATTCCACGGCAACCTTACGGCCTGTAAAATATAGCCATACGCGTAGGGCCACCTTGAGGCCACCTCAGTTTCTCAGCGGCCGCCGCACGTTTCTGTCAATTCAGAGGGCGTACGGTCGCCGTATAGCAAATGTGACTGAGGCCTAAAGTATCGATCGACACACGAGAGATGCTTTCACGAGTACTTCCACCAACGAACTGAATGAACAAAGCGCGAAGATACCTTGAGGCTACCTTGCGTCTGCCTTGAAAATTCTATGGCCACCGCAGGGACACCCTATGGTCACCATGCGACATCAAATCAAAGACCGTACGGCACCCCCACGTTTGCGGTCTCCACGATTTCTAAATACGCCGTGCGGCTACCTGAAAAATAAAAACATGTGACTGCTACATTGTGTGACCATGGAAATACTGCGGCCGCCGTATAATTGCTAGTGGCCGCAGATTTTGGAGACCCCACGGCCGCCGTGGCAAATGTGACCTCGGCCTAAACAATATGCATTGGTTATTTGAAAAAGCGTGTCCCGAGGCTTACATGTTTCAGATATTTCTTAAGAATCACCTTTAACAAATCACATTACTACTTTACGACTTGAACAAATCTTTATCTTCTTGCATTGGTTATTTAAAAAGTGTGTCCACCCATCCATACAAGCTCCACGGACCCAAAGACGGACCCACAGGCCCACACAAGCTCCACGGACCCAAAGACGGACCCACACAAGCTCCACAGACTCAAATACGGACCCACGGACCCAAAGACTGACGCACGGACCCACAGGCCCACAAAAGTGAGCCAGAATCAGTCTTTTCCCCCTCCTGGTGGGGAGTAAGGCTCGGAGCATTGGAGGTGGCTTCAATCTGTTCTACCATGGTGTGGATGGGAGGAGAAATGGTGTCGGGATAATCCTGAAGGAAGATTATGTCAAGAGGGTATTGGAGGTGAGGAGATTTCTGACCGAGTGATGAGTGTGAAGTTGGAAATTGAAGGGGTGATGATGAATGTCATCAGTGCATATGCACCGCATATGGGGTGTGAGATGGAATATAAAGAAGATTTCTGGAGTGAGTTAGATGAAGTGGTGGAGAGTGTATCCAAGGATGAAAGAGTGGTGATTGGAGCAGATTTCAATGGGCATGTTGGAGAAGGGAATAAAGAGGATGAGGAGGTGATGGATAGGTATGGTCTCAACAAGAGAAATGTGGAAGGGCAAATGGTGGTAGATTTGCTAAAAGAATGGAAATGGCAGTGGTAAATACGTATTTCAAGAAGAAGGAGGAACAGAGGGTGACGTACAAGAGTGGAGGAAAGTGCACACAAGTGGATTACATCTTAAGCAGGAGATGCAACCTGAAAAAGATTAGAGACTGTAAGGTGGTGGCAGGGGAGAGTGTAGCTCGACAGCATCGATTGGTGGTCTGTTAGATGACTTTGGAGGTGAGGTTGAGGAAGAGAGTGAGGGCTGAACCAAGAACGAGATGGTGGAAGCTGAAGGAGGAAGACTGTTGCATGGAAATTAGGGAGGAGGCTAGACAGGTGTTGGATGGTGGTAAAGATGGGTGGGATGATTGGGCAACTACAGCAGAAGTGGTGAGGGAGATAGCTAGGAAGGTACTTGGTATGACATCTGGACAGAGGAAGGAAGATAAGCAGACTTGGTGGTGGAACGAGGAAGTACAGGAAAGTATAAGGAAGAAGGGTTTGGCGAAAAAGAAGTGGGATAGTCAGAGAGATGAAGAAAGTAGGCAATAGTACAAGGAGTTACGGCGAAAGGCAAAGAGAGAGGTGGCAAAGGCTAAGAAAAAGGCATATGACGAGCTGTATGAGAAGTTGGATACAAAAGAAGGGGAAAATGATTTATACCGATTGGCAAGACAGAGGGACCGAGCTGGGAAGGATGTGCTGCAGGTTAGGGTGATAAAGGACGTAAATGGGAATGTGCTGATGAGCGACGAGAGTGTGTTGAGAAGGTGTATGGAGTACTTTGAGGAGCTGATGAATGAAGAAAATGAGAGAGAGAGAAGGTTGGAAGAGGTGGAGATAGTGAATCAGGAAGTGGGGTGGATCAGTAAGGATGAAGTGCTATGAAGGACTGCTATGAAGAGGATGAAAAGTGGAAAGGCAGTTGGCCCAGATGACATACCAGTGGAGGCATGGAAGTGTTTCGGAGAGATGGCAGTGGAGTTGTTAACCAGATTGTTTAATAAAATCTTGGAAAGTGAAAGGATGCCGAAGGAGTGGAGATTAAGTGTACTGGTTCCGATTTTCAAGAACAAGGGTGATGCGCAGAGCTGTGGACATTACAGAGGGATAAATTTGTTAGGTCACACCATGAAGTTGTGGGAAAGAGTAGTGGAAGCTAGGTTGAGAAGAGAGGTGACGATTTGTGAGCAGCAATATGGGTTTATGCCAGGAAAGAGCACCACTGATGCAATGTTTGCTTTGAGAATGTTGATGGAGAAGTATAGGGAAGGCCAGAAGGAGTTACATTGTGTGTTTGTGGATTTAGAGAAAGCTTATGATAGGGTGCCAAGAGAGGAGTTGTGGTATTGTATGAGGAAGTCGGGAGTGGTGGAGAAGTATGTGAGGATTGTGCAGGATATGTATGAGGACAGTGTGACAGCGGTGAGGTGTGCGGTTGGAATGACGGACCGGTTTAAGGTAAAAGTGGGATTGCACTAAGGATCGTCTCTGAGCCCTTTCCTGTTTGCAATGCTGATGGACAGGTTGACGGACGAGATCAAGACTGGAGTCTCCATGGATTATGATGTTCGCGGATGACATCATGATCTGTCGGGAGAGTAGGGAGCAGGCTGAGGCGAGCCTTGAGAGGTGGAGGTACGCACTGGAGAGAAGGGGAATGATAGTCAGTCGGAGTAAGACGGAGTACATGTGCGTAAATGAGAGGGAGGGTGGTGGTATGGTGCGGTTGCAAGGAGTTGAGGTGGGGACGGTGGATAGATTTAAATACTTGGGATCAACTGTCCAAAGTAATGGAGAGTGTGGGAGAGAAGTGAAAAAGAGAGTGCAGGCAGGATGGAGTGGTTGGAGAAGAGTTGCAGGAGTGATTTGTGACAGAAGGGTGGCTGCAAGAGTTAAGGGGAAAGTTTATAAGACGGTAGTGAGACCAGCTATGTTGTATGGTTTGGAGGCGGTGGCGCTAACAAAAAGACAGGAAGCGGAGCTGGAAGTGGCAGAGTTAAAGATGCTGTGATTCTTGTTGGGAGTGATGAGGATGGACAGGATAAGGAATGAGTGTATTCGAGGGACTGCGCAGGTAGGACGGTTTGGAGACAAAGTGAGAGAGGTGAGATTGAGATGCTTTGGACATGTGCACAGGAGGAAAGCGGAGTATATCGGGAGAAGGATGTTGAAGATGGAGCCGCCAGGCAGGAGGAGAAGGGGAAGGCCAAAGAAGAGGTTCATGGATACGGTGAGGGCAGACATGCGGGTGGTTGGAGTGTCAATGGAAGATGTGGGGGATTAAACGAAATGGAGACGATTGATCCGCTGTGGCGTCCCCTTGCTGGAGCAGCCGAAAGAAGAAGCAGAAGAAGAAGAAGAAGAAGGATGATGTTTATCAAGTGTTCAGGTACTCCTTTCTTGCGTAAACTCCAGTAGACCAACTCCCAGGGGATTCTGTTGTATGCCTTTTCCAGGTCGACGAATGCATGGTCGGGTCGCTTGTTCTTTTCCAGATGCTTCTCTTGCAGTTGTCTGAAGATGAAAATAGCATCCGTAGTACCCCGTTTAGGTCGAAAGTCAAACTGCATTTGGTCGATGTTCGTGACTTCTCCGATTTTGTTGTCCAGAATCCTTTTGGTGATCTTCAGCATCCGCTCATTTGATTCCCCTGTCGTTTCCGCAATCGATCACATCTCCTTTTTTTGTAGATTAGAACCAGTACACTTTCTCTCCAGTCTTCTGGCATATTCCCCGTTATCCAGATGTTCTCGATGATCCAGTGGGTCCAACAGACTCCATGGTGTCTGAGTGCGTTGATCATTTCGATGGTTACTTCAGATGGTCCTGCTGCTTTGTTCTTCTTCATTGTCCTGATGGCTTCGCTGACTTCCTGCATTGTTACCATTTGGACTGGTCTTTCCATTGGTGGTATTTCAATCAGCTCTTCCACTTCATTCCTCTCATTTACCAGCATTTCAAAGTATTCTTTCCACCTCGCTCTAACCATTTCTTCCTCAACTAAGATGTTCCCTTCCCTGTCTTTGATCACCTTCCTAGTTGGGATGCATCTTCTTGCTCTTTCCCGTTGTTTCACGACCTTGTACACCCTTTTCTGTCCCTCCGGTGTTTCCATCTCCTCATACCACTCCTTTGTGGCTTGCTCCTTTGTTTGCTTCTGCCACAGATCTTCGGGCTTCCTTCTTTGCTGCCTTGTTGCGGTCCCTCTTTTCCTGGTTTTCTCTATCCCCCTGCCACTCCCGGAAGGCGGCCTTCTTCATCTTGATGCTGTTCTGAACTTCGGCTGACCACCATCAAGTTTCCTTCTCTTGTCTGCCTTTCCCAGATGTTCTCCCACATACCTCTGCTGCTTCTTACACCAGTACCCCCTTCAAGGTTTTCCAGAGGTCCTCCGTGCCAGCGTTGGTCATCTTGTCCCTGACCCTGTCCTGGTCCTCCGCTACCGAATCTTTCAGTTTCCAAATTCTGATCTTCCTTTCTCTCTGGTCCTGGCTTCTCTTTCTCGCCTCCCCCTATCAAACAGGTCCATCACTAGCATTTGGTGTTGATGATGAGCAACTATTTCCCCAGGTATTATCTTCGCGTCTTTCACTTGCTTTTGGTCTTTGCTACGTACCAAGAAAGAGTCAATCTGTGTCCTGTCTACTCCACTTTTATATGTCACCAGATGTTCTTCCCTTTTCTGGAATCCAGTATTAATGAAGAAAAGTTCCAAACTCTCCACCATTTATAGCATCCTCTCCCCTTCCTAGTTTCTAGTTCCATATCCTTTGCCATCATGGATCATCTCATATCCTTTCGAAATACTTCCGATGTGACAATTAAGGTCTGCTGTGAGGATCATGGGTTCGTACCCTGGGATGTTCGTGATCAGGTCTTCCAGATGTTCTTGGAATTCCTCCTTGTCTTGTTCTGAGCATCCAACTTGGGGGGGGGGGGGTGTACCCAGAGATGATATGCAGGATACTCCTTCCCCATATGATCTTGACTCTCATCAATCTGTCTGACTCCCTGCTGACATCCACCACTTGCTGTTTGAGCTCCTCATTCAAAATAATACCGACTCCATTTCTTCCTTCTCTACCAAATGAGTATAAGAGTTTATATCCTTCTCCAATCTCTCTTGTGCTCCGTCCCTTCCATTTTGTCTCCTGCACACATTCCATGGATACCCGCCTCCTTTTCAGTACCTCTGCCAATTCTCTGCTTCTCCCTGTCATGGTTCTGACATTCCAAGATACTAAACGGATTGTTCCAACTCTCTTCTTTAGCCGCCTACGTTGGACCGGCGGTACCCCTTGCTGATTTCTCACATCCTCCGGGGGTCGATGATGCACGTCGCTTCTGGGGAATGCCATAGCTATATCTGAATCTGCTGCTCATTGTATATCCATCATGACTTTCAGCAAGGGAGTTTTACGGGCCGAGTTGCCAGCTCTGACACCCAATCCTCCTTTCACATCCGCGCTTGGGACCGGCCATGGCGGAGTTATCAAAAGCTGCATCTCCAGAGCTGCAAATCGCTGTCTTGATTGCTTTTGTACGTGCTATGGCTTTCAACTGAGGAGCTTTAAGCAATTTCATGCATTTTATGATACGATTTTCCACGATCTACTCTCACGGACAAATTAGAGTACATCATTGAAATATTATTTGAGTTTGGAGGATCAGATCACATGGACAAAATAACTAGAAATCTGTAGTGAAATCTGGAAATGTTAAGAAATCGGCGATTTTTAGTTTTTGCGGGTATGTGCCATTACCAATCAGCTTGCTATTGCTTGCCAAGCCAACCATTCCTTGTCAACCATTTAATTGGAGTGCTTGCTTGAGTACTTAAGCCACTTGCCAAGCCATCAACATGACTTCAGTCGACAGCAGCACAGTTAGTGTCCCGATCGGGATATACAGTCGGCAGTTGCTGCAAGGTAGAGGTGCTACATATGGGTAGATCTGGATTTATAAAGGGGCTCTCCACGGGTGTGTGTGTGTGTGTGTGTGTGTGTGTGTGTGTGTGTGTGTGTGTGTGTGTGTGTGTGTGTGTGTGTGTGTGTGTGTGTGTGTGTGTGTGTGTGTGTGTGTGTGTGTACCTGCATGCATGATTATGGGCAATATGTCACATGGTGGCAAAGTTTCATCCCAGATCTTATGATGATGATGGGTGGTGGAGGTTTCAACTTTTAACCTCAGCAGCGTATGAGCGATCACGTTTTCCTTTGTGCTGGTGACTGTTTCTTAAGCAATTGGTTACTTTATATGAACCAGGTGTTTTTTTTTGTATATTTTTGTAAACACTTTTGTAAACTTGAATATGCTCTTTCCAATGGTGAACAATTTGAAGTGGTATACCTTGTCATATATTTGCAATCCTCACGTGAATTTCGGGGAAAAATGAAAATTTAAAATTTTTGAGGGATCATGACTATTATATATGACTGATTAAGAAAAGTAAACATGTATTTGAAAACTAATACCATACAGTTATGACAAGAAAAAATTTCAAGCTTCTGGGATGGGTCAATAAAAATATATATCTGGTCTCAAAGTTGGGTCTTCATACAAAACCAATATTTTTTTTCTGAATTTCAACTGATAAGGTCATAAAATTTAATAGAGGTATACGCAGTTTTATGTTTGTTTCTTACAGAGCAGTTATAGAAGAATAATCTCTGAAAATTTAAAGGCTCTAACATTAATATTTAAAAAGTTGTGGGAGTTTAAAAGTAGCCATTCATTTCGTGATGCTCACAACAACCATAAAAATAGGGCCACAACCACATTTTCAACCCTCAATATCTCGGAGTTGACCGCATCTATGGACGTAAAATTTTACGCAGCTTCATTTTGATACCTGGGAACTATTTTATGAAAGTTTAAAGTAAATCTGAGGGGGTCAACTTGGAACATTTTCTTAAATTTGGTGATTTCAGATGGAATGACTCATTTGAGACAATTCAGGGAAATGTTCCAAATATTATTCTTTATAAACAGCTGCGTGTGGACGGGTGGAAAAAAATTTGGCTCGGTAATTTAGAAAACACGTTAATGCGGCAAACAGCTTGAAAATCGGGTGTTATTTCAGAGAACCACTCGCTCAGGGCGACGGAGCGCGAACCACCCGCTCAGGGCGACGGAGCGCGAACCACCCGCTCAGGGCGACGGAGCGCGAACCACCCGCTCAGGGCGACGGAGCGCGAACCACCCGCTCAGGGCGACGGAGCGCGAACCACCCGCTCAGGGCGACGGAGCGCGAACCACCCGCTCAGGGCGACGGAGCGCGAACCACCCGCTCAGGGCGACGGAGCGCGAACCACCCGCTCAGGGCGACGGAGCGCGAACCACCCGCTCAGGGCGACGGAGCGCGAACCACCCGCTCAGGGCGACGGAGCGCGAACCACCCGCTCAGGGCGACGGAGCGCGAACCACCCGCTCAGGGCGACGGAGCGCGAACCACCCGCTCAGGGCGACGGAGCGCGAACCACCCGCTCAGGGCGACGGAGCGCGAACCACCCGCTCAGGGCGACGGAGCGCGAACCACCCGCTCAGGGCGACGGAGCGCGAACCACCCGCTCAGGGCGACGGAGCGCGAACCACCCGCTCAGGGCGACGGAGCGCGAACCACCCGCTCAGGGCGACGGAGCGCGAACCACCCGCTCAGGGCGACGGAGCGCGAACCACCCGCTCAGGGCGACGGAGCGCGAACCAACCGCTCAGGGCGACGGAGCGCGAACCACCCGCTCAGGGCGACGGAGCGCGAACCACCCGCTCAGGGCGACGGAGCGCGAACCACCCGCTCAGGGCGACGGAGCACGAACCACCCGCTCAGGGCGACGGAGCACGAACCACCCGCTCAGGGCGACGGAGCACGAACCACCCGCTCAGGGCGACGGAGCACGAACCACCCGCTCAGGGCGACGGAGCACGAACCACCCGCTCAGG
>NC_140961.1:13477458-13497455 GCF_056783735.1 Eptatretus burgeri | reverse complement strand
TCGAGAGCGTGACCTGTTGATTAACAACACATCGAGAGCGTGACCTGTTGATTAACAACACATCGAGAGCGTGACCTGTTGATTAACAACACATCGAGAGCGTGACCTGTTGATTAACAACACATCGAGAGCGTGACCTGTTGATTAACAACACATCGAGAGCGTGACCTGTTGATTAACAACACATCGAGAGCGTGACCTGTTGATTAACAACACATCGAGAGCGTGACCTGTTGATTAACAACACATCGAGAGCGTGACCTGTTGATTAACAACACATCGAGAGCGTGACCTGTTGATTGATAACATGTAGTCACTGATGTATTATTTCATAATAGGTAGAGATTATGACTTATTGATTAATAACCGATTGTGACATATTGATTTATAACATATTATAACACATAGATTGTGATATATTGATTAATAACACAAAGACTGTGACATATTGATTAATAACACATAGACTGTGACATATTGATTTATAACATATAATAACACAAAGACTGTGACATATTGATTAATAACACAAAGACTGTGACATATTGATTAATAACACACAGACTGTGACGTATTGATTAATAACACATAGACTGTGACATATTGATTAATAACACAGACTGTGACATTGATTTATAACATATAATAACACAAAGACTGTGACATATTGATTAATATCACAAAGACTGTGACATATTGATTAATAACACACCGACTGTGACGTATTGATTAATAACACATAGACTGTGACGTATTAATTAATAACAATTAGACTGTTACATATTAATAATAAATAGACTGTGACATTGATTAATAACAAATAGACTGTGACATTGATTAATAACAAATAGACTGTGACATATTAATAACAATTAGACTGTGACATTAAATAATAATAAATAGACTGTGACATATTAATTAATAATAAATAGACTGTGACGTATTGATTAATAACAAATTGACTGTGACATATTAATTAATAACAATTAGACCATGACATTAATTAATAATAAATAGACTGTGACGTATTGATTAATAACACATAGACTGTGACGTATTGATTAATAACACAGACTGTGACATATTCATTAATATCACAAAGACTGTGACATATTGATTAATAACACATAGACTGTGACATATTGATTAATAACACAGTCACATATTGATTAATAACACAAAGACTGTGACATATTGATTAATAACACACAGACTGTGACGTATTGATTAATAACACATAGACTGTGACATATTGATTAATAACACAGACTGTGACATTGATTTATATAACATATAATAACACAAAGACTGTGACATATTGATTAATAACACATAGACTCTGACATATTGATTAATATCACAAAGACTGTGACATATTGATTAATAACACACAGACTGTGACGTATTGATTAATAACACATAGACTGTGACGTATTAATTAATAACAATTAGACTGTTACATATTAATAACAAATAGACTGTGACATTGATTAATAACAAATAGACTGTGACATATTAATAACAATTAGACTGTGACATTAAATAATAATAAATAGACTGTGACATATTAATTATTAATAAATAGACTGTGACGTATTGATTAATAACAAATTGACTGTGACATATTAATTAATAACAATTAGACTATGACATTAATTAATAATAAATAGACTGTGACATTGATTAATAACACATAGACTGTGACGTATTGATTAATAACACAGACTGTGACATATTCATTAATAACACACAGTCACATATTGATTAATAACACAAAAACTGTGACATATTGATTTATATCACAAAGACTGTGACGTATTGATTAATAACACATCGACTGTGACATATTGATTAATAACACATTGGCTGTGACATATTGTTGAATAACACATCGACTGTGACATATTGATTAATAACACATATACTAGCTGAAGTACCCGGTAATACCCGGGAAATTTGCCCTATTTTCCTCACGCGAATGAGACTGAGGCATTAGTTGTATGGAGAAAATTAGGAAGGCTTCTTTTATTCCTCAGATTTATGGAAGGAAGGCTTTCTGCTGCCGTAATCCTCAGAGAGGTCATCGTTGAAGGCGGCCTTGAGCCACTCAATGTTTCTTGCAGCAGTGGCAACTGTCAATGTCCTGCCAAAACCCGGACCTAGAAAGCTGGAACGTGAGTTTTGTGCTTTTCTCGCCCGTCGGTGTGACCTCTATTTGCAGTTAGGCGACGCTCTCTCTCTGCAGCCAACTCCGCTTGCCTGGCTCTTTCATGAGCAGATCTATCAGCAGTTAGCTGTTGCTGTGCGCGTGCAGTTCAAGAATTCAAATAACAGGAGAATGTGTATGTTTAAAAAGTCAACGAATACGAACATTTTGTATTTCAAATAACCCGAGCGTTTTTAACCATGAAGCCTTTTGTTACGATTAATACGCCGGCGCACTATTCGAAAGCCATTTTTTTTCAATGGAATTTTTTTTTTTTAAATATATATATATATATATATATATATATATATATATATATATATATATATATTTTCATTTTTATGGAAAGCCACTCAGCGCATCCTGGAGCTGAATGTTCGGTCGATATGTGTGTAAAGTTTCATACAGATCGGTTCACTGGTCGAGGAGCTTATTGGTTACAAACAGACAGACAGACAGAAGGACTGCAATTTATATAGTAAATAACACAGAGACTGTGACATTGATTCATAACACATCAACTGTGACATATTGATTTATACACACAGAGACTGTGCCATATTGTTTAATAACAAATAGACTGTGACATATTGATTAATAACAAATTGACTGTGACATATTGATTAATAACAAATTGACTGTGACATATTGATTAATAACAAATAGACTGTGACATATTGATTAGTAACACATTGACTGTGACATAATGATTAATAACAAATAGACTGTGACATATTGATGAATAACAAATAGACTGTGACATATTTATTAATAACAATAAGACTGTGACATTAATTAATAACAAATAGACTGTGACATATTGATTAATAACAAATAGACTGTGACATATTGTTGAATAACAAATAGACTGTGACATTGTTCAATAACAAATAGACTGTGACATAT
This sequence comes from Eptatretus burgeri, assembly GCF_056783735.1. Taxonomy (NCBI): domain Eukaryota; kingdom Metazoa; phylum Chordata; class Myxini; order Myxiniformes; family Myxinidae; genus Eptatretus; species Eptatretus burgeri. The sequence continues at coordinate 13,494,343 of NC_140961.1, read as the reverse complement.
TGTTGGATAACAAACAGACTGTGACATATTGTCTAATAACAAATAGACTGACATATTGATGAATAACAAATTGACTGTGACATATTGATAAGTAACACATTGACTGTGACATATTGTTTTATAACAAATAGACTGTGACATATTGATTAATAACAATTAGACTGTGACATATTAATTAATAACAAATAGACTGTGACATTAATTAATAACAAATAGACTGTGACATATTGATTAATAACAAATAGACTGTGACATATTGATTAATAACAAATAGACTGTGACATTAATTAATAACAAATAGACTGTGACAGATTGTTTCATAACAAATTGACTGTGACATATTGTTTAATAACAAATTGACTGTGACATATTGATTAATAACAAATAGACTGTGACATATTGATTAATAACAAATAGACTGTGACAAATTGATTAATAACAAATAGACTGTGACATATTGATTAATAACAAATAGACTGTGACAAATTGATTAATAACAAATAGACTGTGACATATTGTTTAATAACAAATTGACTGTGACATATTGATTAATAACAAACTGACTGTGACATATTGATTAATAAGAAATTGACTCTGATATATTGATTAATAACAAATAGACTGTGACATATTGTTTAATAACAAATTGACTGTGACATATTGATGAGTAACACATTGACTGTGACATATTGATTAATAACAAATAGACTGTGACATATTCATTAATAACAAATAGACTGTGACATATTGATTAATAACAAATAGATGTGACATATTGATTAATAACAAATAGACTGTGACATATTGATTAATAACAAATAGACTGTGACAGATTGTTTAATAACAAATTGACTGTGACATATTGTTTAATAACAAATTGACTGTGACATTGATTAAAAACAAATTGATTGTGACATATTGATTCGTAACACATAGACTGCGACATATTGTTGAATAACAAATTGACTGTGACATATTCATTAGTAACACATTGACTGTGACATATGGATTAATAACAGATAGACTGTGACATATTGATTAATAACAAATAGACTGTGACATATTGATTAATAACAAATTGACTGTGACATATTGTTTAATAACAAATTGACTGTGACATATTGATTAATAACAAACTGACTGTGACATATTGATTAATAAGAAATTGACTCTGATATATTGATTAATAACAAATAGACTGTGACATATTGTTTAATAACAAATTGACTGTGACATATTGATGAGTAACACATTGACTGTGACATATTGATTAATAACAAATAGACTGTGACATATTCATTAATAACAAATAGACTGTGACATATTGATTAATAACAAATAGATGTGACATATTGATTAATAACAAATAGACTGTGACATATTGATTAATAACAAATAGACTGTGACAGATTGTTTAATAACAAATTGACTGTGACATATTGTTTAATAACAAATTGACTGTGACATTGATTAAAAACAAATTGATTGTGACATATTGATTCGTAACACATAGACTGCGACATATTGTTTAATAACAAATTGACTGTGACATATTCATTAGTAACACATTGACTGTGACATATTGATTAATAACAGATAGACTGTGACATATTGATTAATAACAAATAGACTGTGACATATTGATTAATAACAAATAGACTGTGACATATTGTTTAATAACAAATTGACTGTGACATATTGATGAGTAACACATTGACTGTGACATATTGTTTCATAACAAATTGACTGTGACATATTGATTAAAAACAAATTGACTGTGACATATTGATTAGTAACACATTGACTGACATATTGTTTAATAACAAATAGACTGTGACATATTGATTAATAACAAATAGACTGTGACATATTTATTAATAACAATTAGACTGTGACATATTAATTAATAACAAATAGACTGAGATATTGATTAATAATAAATAGACTGTGATATATTAATTAATAACAAATAGACTGTGACATTAATAACAAATAGACTGTGACATATTGTTTAATAACAAATAGACTGACATATTGATTAAAAACAAATTGACTGTGACATATTGTTTTACAACAAATAGACTGTGACGTATTGTTTTATAACAAATAGACTGACATATTGATTAATAACAAATTGACTGTGACATATTGTTTAATAACAAATAGACTGTGACATATTGTTTTATAACAAATGGACTGACATATTGATTAATAACAAATTGACTGTGACATATTGTTTAATCACAAATAAACTGTGACATATTGTTTAATAACAAATAGACTGACATATTGATTAATAACAAATAGACTGTGACATATTGTTTAATAACAAATAGACTGATATATTGATTAATAACAAATAGACTGTGACATATTGTTTAATAACAAATAGACTGACATATTGATTAATAACAAGTTGACTGTGACATATTGTTTTATAACAAATAGACTGACATATTGTTTAATAACAAATAAACTGTGACATATTGTTTAATAACAAATAGACTGTGACATATTGTTTAATAACAAATAGACTGACATATTGATTAATAACAAATTGACTGTGACATATTGTTTTATAACAAATAGACTGTGACATATTGTTTTATAACAAATAGACTGTGACATATTGTTTTATAACAAATAGACTGTGACATATTGTTTAATAACAAATAGACTGACATATTGATTAATAACAAATAGACTGTGACATATTGTTGAATAACAAATAGACTGTGACACATTGTTTTATAACAAATAGACTGACATATTGATTAATAACAAATTGACTGTGACATATTGTTTAATAACAAATTGAATGTGACATATTGTTTCATAACAAATAGACTGTGACATATTGATTAAAAACAAATTGATTGTGACATATTGATTCGTAACACATAGACTGCGACATATTGTTTAATAACAAATTGACTGTGACATATTCATTAGTAACACATTGACTGTGACATATTGATTAATAACAGATAGACTGTGACATATTGATTAATAACAAATAGACTGTGACATATTGATTAATAACAAATAGACTGTGACATATTGTTTAATAACAAATTGACTGTGACATATTGATGAGTAACACATTGACTGTGACATATTGTTTAATAACAAATTGACTGACATATTGATTAAAAACAAATTGACTGCGACATATTGATTAGTAACACATTGACTGACATATTGTTTAATAACAAATAGACTGTGACATATTGATTAATAACACATTGACTGTGACATATTGATTAATAACAAAGAGACTGTGACATATTGTTTAATAACAAATTGAATGTGACATATTGTTTCATAACAAATAGACTGTGGCATATTGATTAAAAACAAATTGATTGTGACATATTGATTCGTAACACATAGACTGCGACATATTGTTTAATAACAAATTGACTGTGACATATTGATTAGTAACACATTGACTGTGACATATTGATTAATAACAGATAGACTGTGACATATTGATTAATAACAAATAGACTGTGACATATTGATTAATAACAAATAGACTGTGACATATTGTTTAATAACAAATTGACTGTGCCATATTGATTAGTAACACATTGACTGACATATTGTTTAATAACAAATAGACTGTGACATATTGATTAATAACAAATAGACTGTGACATATTGATTAATAACAATTAGACTGTGACATATTAATTAATAACAAATAGACTGAGATATTGATTAATAATAAATAGACTGTGATATATTAATTAATAACAAATAGACTGTGACATTAATAACAAATAGACTGTGACATAATGTTTAATAACAAATAGACTGACATATTGATTAAAAACAAATTGACTGTGACATATTGTTTTACAACAAATAGACTGTGACATATTGTTTTATAACAAATAGACTGACATATTGATTAATAACAAATTGACTGTGACATATTGTTTAATAACAAATAAACTGTGACATATTGTTTAATAACAAATAGACTGACATATTGATTAATAACAAATAGACTGTGACATATTGTTTAATAACAAATAGACTGATATATTGATTAATAACAAATAGACTGTGACATATTGTTTAATAACAAATAGACTGACATATTGATTAATAACAAGTTGACTGTGACATATTGTTTTATAACAAATAGACTGACATATTGTTTAATAACAAATAAACTGTGACATATTGTTTAATAACAAATAGACTGTGACATATTGTTTAATAACAAATAGACTGACATATTGATTAATAACAAATTGACTGTGACATATTGTTTTATAACAAATAGACTGTGACATATTGTTTTATAACAAATAGACTGTGACATATTGTTTTATAACAAATAGACTGTGACATATTGTTTTATAACAAATAGACTGTGACATATTGTTTAATAACAAATAGACTGACATATTGATTAATAACAAATAGACTGTGACATATTGTTGAATAACAAATAGACTGTGCACATTGTTTTATAACAAATAGACTGACATATTGATTAATAACAAATTGACTGTGACATATTGTTTTATAACAAATAGATTGTGACATATTGATTAATAACAATTAGACTGTGACATTAACTAATAACAAATAGACTGTGACATATTGATTAATAACAAATAGACTGTGACATATTGATTAATAACAAATTGACTATTTCATATTGATTAATAACAAATAAACTGACATATTGTTTAATAATAAATAAACTGTGACATATTGATTAAGAACAAATAGACTGTGACATATTGATTAGTAACACATTTACTGACATATTGTTTTATAACAAATAGACTGTGAAATATTGTTTTATAACAAATAGACTGTGACATATTGATTAATAACAAATAGACTGTGACATATTATTTAATAACAAATTGACTCTGACATATTGATTTATAACAAATAGACTGTGACATATTGATTAGGAACACATTGACTGTGACACATTGTTTTATAACAAATTGACTGTGACATATTGATTAATAACAAATTGACTGACATATTGATTAATAACAAATAGACTGTGACATATTGTTTAATTACAAATCGACTGTGACATATTGATTAATAATAAATAAACTGTGACATATTGATTAATAACAAATAGACTGTGACATATTGTTTAATAACAAATTGACTGTGACATATTGATTAGGAACACATTGACTGTGACACATTGTTTTATAACAAATTGACTGTGACATATTGATTAATAACAAATTGACTGTGACATATTGATTAATAACAAATTGACTGACATATTGATTAATAACAAATAGACTGTGACATATTGTTTAATTACAAATCGACTGTGACATATTGATTAATAATAAATAAACTGTGACATATTGATTAATAACAAATAGACTGTGACATATTGATTAGTAACACATTGACTGTGACATACTGTTTTATAACAAATAGACTGTGACATATTGTTTAATAACAAATTGACTCTGACATTTTGATCAATAAGAAATTGACTCTGACATATTGATTAATAACAAATAGACTGTGACATATTGTTTCATAACAAATTGACTGTGACATATTGATTAAAAACAAATTGACTGTGACATATTGATTAGTAACACATTGACTGTGACATTGATTAATAACAAATAGACTGTGACATATTGTTTAATCACAAATTGACTGTGACATATTGATTAATTACAAATAGACTGTGACATATTGTTTAATAACAAATTGACTGACATATTGATTAATAACAAATAGACTGACATATTGATTAATAACAAATTGACTGTGACATATTGATTCGGAACACATTGACTGTGACACATTGTTTTATAACAAATTGACTGTGACATATTGTTTAATAACAAATTGACTCTGACATTTTGATTAATAAGAAATTGACTCTGACATATTGATTAATAACAAATAGACTGTGACATATTGTTTAATAACAAATTGACTCTGACATTTTGATTAATAAGAAATTGACTCTGACATATTGATTAATAACAAATAGACTGTGACATATTGTTTAATAACAAATTGACTGTGACATATTGATTTGTAACACATTGACTGTGACATATTGATTAATAACAAATAGACTGTGACATATTGTTTAATCACAAATTGACTGTGACATATTGATTAGGAACACATTGACTGTGACACATTGTTTTATAAAAAATTGACTGTGACATATTGTTTAATCACAAATTGACTGTGACATATTGATTAATTACAAATAGACTGTGACATATTGTTTAATAACAAATTGACTGACATATTGATTAATAACAAATAGACTGACATATTGATTAATAACAAATTGACTGTGACATATTGATTCGGAACACATTGACTGTGACACATTGTTTTATAACAAATTGACTGTGACATATTGTTTAATAACAAATTGACTCTGACATTTTGATTAATAAGAAATTGACTCTGACATATTGATTAATAACAAATAGACTGTGACATATTGTTTAATAACAAATTGACTGTGACATATTGATTTGTAACACATTGACTGTGACATATTGATTAATAACAAATAGACTGTGACATATTGTTTAATCACAAATTGACTGTGACATATTGATTAGTAACACATTGACTGTGACATATTGTTTAATAACAAATAGACTGACATATTGATTAATAACAAATTGACTGTGACATATTGATTAGGAACACATTGACTGTGACACATTGTTTTATAAAAAATTGACTGTGACATATTGTTTAATAACAAATTGAGTCTGACATTTTGATTAATAAGAAATTCACTCTGACATATTGATTAATAACAAATAGACTGTGACATATTATTTAATAACAAATTGACTGTGACATATTGATTAAAAACAAATTGACTGTGACATATTGATTAGTGACACATTGACTGTGACATATTGATTAATAACAAATAGACTGTGACATATTGTTTAATAACAAATAGACTGACATGTTGATTAATAACAAATAGACTGACATTGATTAATAACAAATTGGCTGTGACATATTGATTAGGAACACATTGACTGTGACACATTGTTTTATAACAAATTGACTGTGACATATTGATTAATAACAAATTGACTGTGACGTATTGATTAATAACAAATTGACTGTTGCATAATGATTAATAACAAATAAACTGTGACATATTGTTTAATTGCAAATCGACTGTGACATATTGATTAATAATAAATAAACTGTGACATTTTGATTAATAACAAATAGACTGTGACATATTGATTAACAAATAACAAATAGATAATAACAAATAATAAATATAATAACAAATAGACTGTAAATGTGACACATTTACTGTGACATTGTTTTATAACAGACTGTGACATATTGATTAATAACAAATAGACTGTGACACATTGATTAATAACAAATTGACTGTGATATATTGATTAATAACAAATAGACTGTGACATATTGATTAAAAATAAATCGACTGTGACATATTAGTGGGGTGAATATACTGATTCTGGCTCACTTTTTCCCCATGTAAGTAAATGGGGGATTTTCAGCGATTCATTTTTTTTTTCCCTAAAATTAAACCCCCTTTTTATCCCAAGGGAAATTTATTTGTCTTCCCTTTTAACCTCAGGGCACTCTTTTCAAATAACCAATGCAATAAGATAAAGATTTGTTCAAGTTGTAAAGTAATAATGTGATTTGTTTAAGGTGATTCGAAAGAAATATCTGAAACATGTAAGCCTCGGGGCACTCTTTTTCAAATAACCAATGCATAGTGTTTAGCTCACTCATTCAACCTATAAAGATTTGTTCATTCTCAAATTCCTTCATTGTTTAATTTTCTTTACACAATAATCCTCATCTAAAATATTTAAAAATAAAACATTTGAATCTTTATATATTTTTAACATACCCCTTTTGTGCCATTATGAAATGATAAACTTCTCTTAATGCTGTTGTTTGACCACCTCCTGAGCCACATATCATTTTGAGATTATAGTAAATTGTTTTTCCATTGTTCAATTGATAACCATCAAAGTTTTCAGTCCATTCAAGGATTTTTTTTTCTTTACATCCTCGAACTTACTAGTTTTTAAATTGATGCGCTTATTTGTTTTATTTACCTTTGTTTTAGTTATTTTTTCAAAAACTTATTTGATATTTTTCACATTCATTATGTTTTCCATTTATATACCAAGACTGAGATTTTCTCCACTCTTTAGTTTGATTAATACTTGGTTTGACTATTTATATATTGTGAAAAAATGCGGCGGTAGCCCTAAAAAAACCCGAACCCATCTTCCCATCGTTAAAACACAATCTATTCTATGCACTCTATCATACAATATCCATATGGAACACAATCTATTCCATTATCGAAAATAAATCTATCATCAAAGGCTCCTAATGCCTTTTTATTTACTTCTTCATTATATATCTTATGTTTATAACTGGTTATTGTATTCATTTTCCAATATTCTTCTTTCTTATTCATCAAACAATGATAATAATTTCTAAAAGTTATTGATTTCTTTATTACATATTTCTTTATTCCCTTTAACCTCTTATCAATCTGATCACCATACTTATAAGCATATGCCTTTGCTCTCAATCCAATAAACTCACTCATTACTTTTCCACCCAACTCATCCTTCAACTTACCAATAACCTTTTCATTCTTTTTTGAAAATAACTCGCTCTTCTTTCTAAAGTTATTTGTATCATATACTCCAATATTTTTCTTCATATCTTTATAAACATCAGTAGTTTTTACATCTTGGATAAAACTATCAGTGTCCATAAACAACAATGAAACGTTTTCACCATACTCTTTATTTAAGCCATTATACAAATAATCATAGATCAATATCTTTGATAAATCAAGAATTTTCACAAAGTCGAGTTTTCAACCAGAGTATCAAATACTCTCACAAGGTTTTAATGCTGGTCTTCAAAAAGAAGATATAATCGGTTCATTTAAACTTCAAAAAAACCTAAATGATTGTAACATTGAAGATATAACACAACTATTTTGTGATACACAGAGATGTAAAAAGAAATCAAAACCGATAACTTGTATTCTTAGTGATAAGACGGATGATATACAGTCTCCCCAAGATTTGGATAAATCAAAAAAGAACCTTGTTATCTTTGAAGATTGTGTTAATGAGAGAAACCAAACGGTAATGGACAGCTACTACACAAGAGGGAGACATTCTTCTTGTAATTGTATTTATCTTAGTCAATGGTACTTTCAATTGCCTTGTCGTTCCATCAGAAACAATGCTAATACTTTTATTTTATTCAAGTTAAATTCAATAGAAATAAACAATTTTTGGAGAGACAATTGTTCTACATTATGTTGTAAAAAGGAATTTGGGGATTACATTGAAGCACACGACTGAAAAATATAAATATATTGTTGTGAAACAAGTTGAGATATTAAATGATATTTTCCAAAAATTAAATGGATGTGAAAGAAAGAGCAAGAAGATTTAAGGAACATCCAGAGTTGGTTTCAAAAGTTGTAAAACAACAGGAAGACATAAAAAAGAAATGCAGACAGAAAATAACAGGTGAAGAAGCATTTGAAAGAAAGCAAGAGAAATTTTTTAAACCACTTTTAAAAACTTCCAAAGAAAAAAATTGTAGATGTTTCCACAGTTTCCACAGTAGAATATTCTCCTAAAAAACTTCAAATGTTAAAAGATTTTGATCAAATGATGGAGGAAGAATGAGAGCATATAGGGGAATTAGAATATGATGATGAAGGATTATTTCAACAACTGGAAGAGATTAATCACCCCCCCCCTGCTTATATTGTGAATGCTCTTCAAAACAATGAATATTCAGCAGAATCAAAAACCAAAGCAGGACTCATTCCAACAGAACAACCAGCAATATTTCATCTTGTACAAGAAAAGGTATTGATATTTAATGATGAATTAAAGTTCTTGAGGTCTGCTCAAACCCCTGCAAAACTAACCCCCAGATTAATGTTTCTTCACACAAAAGATGGAAGACAAGGTTCAACTGTGAGGAATGAATCACAGTATTTTGATAAACCATTGGATAAGGAAAATAATGATGATAGAGTATATATTGATCTGCTGAACTCTGTTGATTATAGGGTTAGTCTTTTTGGTAAACGTATAAAGAATGAGAAGGAGAAACACATTATTCAGGCTTTAAGTATCCTTGGTTCAGGTGTTAGTTTTCTTCCAAATGACCCATCGCAATTAGTTAATAGACTGTTATTGTTGTGAGGTAGTAAGAAGGCCAGAAATAACAATTGTTTTAATGAAGCATCAGCCATTTTAGACCAGTTGATGAACATGAAAATAATTAATAAATCTCAATATAAAGACATTTTATCTCATATTAAATAAGATAAGAAGCACAATCTTGAGTTTTAATTTCACAACAAGCGACCACACATCTTCATTCCCATACCCACTAGAACTTGACTCAACAAAAGAATATGAGGCATCTTTATTATCCACTGAAACTTATAATACCTTATTTAATACAACTGTTAAAAATGACAAGTTTAGTTATAATCTGAGAAGTGGATACAAAACGACAACAGTCTCACCCGGAGCATATAAGATTTCTCAAATATCTTCCGAAATTGCTCGGCTTATGAAAGAACAGGGTGATGAACCAAAAAAATATTGTTATAGAAATTCGAAAACATACTTCAACATCAACGATTAAACTTAAAAATAACTACAAGGTTGATTTCACAATAGATCATTCATTTAGAGAGTTATTGGGTTTCTCCTCAAAAAAGATTGAAACTAATGGGACGTTTTACAGTGATGATGTCATTCAAATATCCTCAGGAATAAACTTGGTATTAATTCACTGTGATTTGATTGATGGTGCTAATAATGATGGAATAAAATCAAATACAATATTTTCATTCAGCGCATACTCAACCCCAATTGGATATAAATTCAATATGGAACCCAAAAATCTGGTTTATCTCCCTGTGTCAGGAAAAAACATACGCAGAGTCAATTTTAGGATAACTGTCCAAGACAATCATGTTATTTTTTTTAATGGAGAAGTTATATCCATCGTAATTCACCTACGTGAAGTTTTCCAATAAATAAATACGATGGTTATTGTGAGGAAACATGAGTTGAGAAAATATAAAATAATTACAGGGGATGGGATGTTCCTTTCCCCATACTACAAGGGTGAAGGTATGCATCTTGGTAGAGGATACGAGAAACCAAAGAGACAAAGGGGTGTCGGACATCAATTTAGAGGAGATGGGATAATTGATGCTCTAATGGATATCGGTTCAACTATTCTTAAACATAAAGACCTAATTGGTTCAACCTCTTCTGCTGTGGGAAATGTAGTAGGTGCTGTAAAGAGCATAAAAGATGCCCAAAAGGAATCTCATAAATCACAAGAAATTAAAGAAATTAAGAAAGGCAAAACTCAGTTGTCCCCCCAAGAACGACAGAAAATAATTCAAATACTTGGGTCAGAGTTTCTAAATTTTTAACATTTTTTTCCAAAATAAATACAAGTATGGAAGCAATTGATAGTATCTATGATTTGGATAATACTATTATCATCTCAAACTCCACTAAAAAAGAAGGTTACTTCAAGGTAAATGCAATAACTGGAACAGACTGGAACGCAAATGGTACAAAAAGTTTTGAAATAAATAATCAACAAACTTATTTGAATCTATCCGAAAGTTTCTTCTTGTGTAAATTTATATTCACTTAGGCTGGTAATAACACAAACCCTACACTCGTAAATGATTTCTTCTGGAAAATGTTTGATAGTGTTCGTTTGTACATTGGAACACAAGAAGTTGATTATGTCTCTGCTGTATCTGAAATGATGAAATTTACACTATATACATTCAGTGATAGAATGGGAAAGGGGTCTGTCGAAGGTTTTATTCCTGATATGTCAAGGGGAACAACCACAGACCCTGGATATATTCAAAGGAAAGGAGCGTATAATGATGATACAAAAGCAGTTAATAGTTTTACTGTGGCAGTTCCTCTTAAAGGTATATTTGGATTTTGTGATCATGATAAAGTTCTGTATGGTCTGAAAATTAGATTTCAACTGCAAAGGAATGATACTGAAAATAGATTGCTTTTTGGTGTTGGTCGTGCTTTTGGTGATCAGAATAAATTTGTAATTGATGAAATGAGTTGGTATCTTAGTGAATATACTCCTAATCTTAAAACAGAAGAGATGTTGAATAGAAGACAACTCAAAGAAACCACTCAGTGTATCATACTTTAAAAGAAGATGTCAACACGTTAAACTAAACCAAACCACTTACATGTGGAATTTGGGTGTTCTGGAAGGAAAGCCACGATATCTGTGGATCATTTTTTAAAAAACCAGATGGTGATACTGCGACTGATAAGAATAATGCATTGAGTGATAATGCTAAGGTGAAATAACTTCATGTTTCTCCAGATGGAATATTTTATCCACGAGATAGATTGGAAATTAATTGGGAAAAAATGATTATGCTGAAGCATACAAGTCTTACCAAAAGGTGTGTGAAAGTAATGGAAATAAAGAACCTATTTTGGATATGACAGCGTTTAAAAGTTTGTATACAATCTATGCGTTTGACCTGAGCGCTCAAAAGGAAACTATAAAGTCTAATCGAGTGGATACATCCCTCTACATTGAAAGAGGAGAGAGTGAAGGAGTTGATACATATTGTTTGCTTTTGGAAGAAACAGAATTGCAGATTAATATAGATAATGGTGTTATGATTAGTCTCACATAATTTTTTGTTAAATAAATGAGTGGCAAAGTACCAACTGGGGTATATGTTAATCAAATCAATCTTCATCAACTATCATCTTGTGTTCAAAATCAAAAGCCTTGTACGATTAACGTTAATACAATTCAGAGAAAAGGAGCAGTAAGAATTGATGTTTTGCTCACAAGAGAACAGGTTAAAATCTTTAACGATACTGGCTCACTTAAAATTAAAATGACAAAACCAATGTTGAAAAAATATTCAATAGAGAGACGAGTGGAGGATTTCTCCATTTTCTATTTCCTTTATTTGCTGGTTTAAGTGCGGTTGGAGCATTGACGGGTGGTATTTCAACGGTGGTGAAAACTGCCAACGAAAGGAAGGCTCAACTCCGGGCTCAAAAAGAATTGGAAAGACATAACAAAGAGTTGGAGAAACAAATTAGTGGAAGTGGTGTAATTGTAGATTTTGCTGAAAAACTTGAAAGTCTGCCTGATAAAGTGAGATTGTTAGTTGGAGATATGCTTTCTTCTCTCGCACAAGCAGGTGTAAAATTAATGAAAAGAGGTAATGGATTATATCTTTCTAATAAATAAATGAGCATTGATGAGTGGTTTAAAGAATTTGGAAAGAATACAACATCAAATTTACAACTTGTCAAATATTGTAAGAAATTAAAAATTCATAATGTGGTTATTTGTATGAGAGATGAATTAACAAAGGTGCCGAAACATACAAAGAATATTATTATGAACTTAGAAGATAATAATGGGAACGGTTCTCATTGAGTTTGTATTTTTAATCGTCAAGACAAATATTATTTTGATAGTTTTGGTCTTCCACCACCTGTTGAAGTCATAAAGTTCTTACAGAATGGTGTTTATCAAACATTTCAAGTCCAATAATTAAATTCCAAGTGTTGTGGTCAATTATGTCTCTCTGTGTTATTTCAACTCAACAAAAATATTTATTGTTATGACATTATTTTTAATCTCATATAAATGACATGTCGGTAAAGATGGTTCTATCTTTGGTGTATTCCAAGAACTGGATAATGATTTATCAAATTATTACACAAAGGCACAGGCTGAACGACATAAATATAGTATAACCAAAAATATTAATATGAAAAATGCTTATAAATTCAAAAATTATCCAAGCCCAACTGACGCGAATGACTTGGTGAGATTAAGCGATTTATCACAATATATATCCTTAAATAAAATGGCCGTGTATTCCAAAGATACAGAAGTGTTGATTTTATCTCCAGGTCATACAGAATTCACAGTTCGAATTAAAATAAATTTTTATAAAGAAGGGCGTATCGTTTGTATGAGAATAGAACAATGGGGGTATGATATGAATGATTTAGGGTATAATTGGTCATTTAAAATTGACCTAAAAGACCTGGAGCAATTAAATCCGTCTCGTAAGGAAGAATATTATCCACTTGGGAAAAAGAATGAGTTTTGTGTAGCCATGATGAGTTAACAACAAATAAAAGTTTAATAAGGGTAAATATAATCATAGTTTTGCCCTAGTTTATATCATGAAAACAGAAAAAAACAGGATTATATATAATAAGTAGGGAAATAAAAAATGATTTAACTATGGGAAGATGGGGAGGTGTTTCGTGTCATAATATTATTCTAACATATATTTCTAATACATATATGACGGCAAGAAGGCTTCAAGAAAATTATCATTTCTGTGTCCAAGCATACCTTCAAGAAAAGGGTATTCGGTGTTTTAATAAATATGTTCTACAACATAAGAATGAGGCATTTTCCATAAAAGATTGGCATTATGCTGATGTTGATAAACCAACAACTTTGGATTTAATTAGAATGTTAAATAATGAAAAAAATTATAAAGTTAAGAAAACGTAAGGCTCTTTTAGAAATTCAAAATAAATTTTATTGATTTCCTGTTGTAAAAAAAAAAAAAAAATTTTGGATACAGGAATAACAAGAAATCCCGATGAATATATGTATGATATTCTATGGGGTGTAAGCGATTCAAGGATAGTAAGGGACGAGGAAGGAGTTGAAGAGAGAGGAGGAGAGGGAAAAGAGAGAAGGAGGAAAGAGAAGTGAGGGAGGAGAGGGAGGAAAGAGCGAGAATGAATAAATATGAAAATATGGAAACCGGTGAGATTAAAAAAAGATTGGGGGTATGACAGAAAATAACTCAACCCACCGAGGAGGAAAACAAATAATTGACAAGTCTATTAGCAATATTTTCGACAAGACTGTTTTCAAGGACAAGATATCGACTTTAATGAAAGTTTTTCATTTTTTTCTGAAAAAAATGGAGGAGAGAGTAAAGACATTTCTAAGGATTCTTTATGTTTTAAAAATTAAGATTCAAATGTGCATGTTGGAAACTAAAAAGTTTTTCGCACTCTGCAGGAATTTTTCTCATAAATAAATGTTATTGTCTCAAATGTAAAAAGAAAACTAATACAAAAAATATTTCATATTTTAAAAGTAAAAATAACAGGGTTATACAAAAAGGTATATATTCGGTGTGTGGTTCAAAAAAAAATCAATTTATCTCCAAACACAAACTCGGAGGAGATATACAAAAGTTTTTATCAGGAAGTAAATTTACAACTACTGGAATTCCAGGGGAATTACATCTACCAGGGTATTCTTTCTGTGGTCCAGGCACAAACTTGGATAAAAGATTAGATGAGGCAGACAATCCTAAATCATGGAGTAAGCCCATCAATTGGGTTGATGAAGTGTGCATGAGACATGATATTGATTAAGGGAATACCACAACTTTGGAAGAAAAGCATGAAGCTGATAGAGAAATGTTGTATAATTTGTCTCTGATACGAAATCCAACCTTGAGAGAAAAGTTGATAGGTTCATCGTGAAGAAGATGATCAGTGCTAAATTGAAACTTCGACTTGGAAATTCAAAAAACTTATAGGCTCTAATGATGTCATTAAGATTGAAGAGCAATTCGCTGATGAATTACTTCTTCTTCTTTTTTCGGCTGCTCCCGTTTGGGGTCGCCACAGCGGATCATCCGTATGATCCACATCGTGATTTGGCACATGTTTTACGCCGGATGCCCTTCCTGACGCAATCCTGGTCGCCTCTTACGACACAGGTATATGGTACACCTATTTTAACCGGGGTATACACCGGCCCAGTACACTGGTACTCACTTCGCCGACCTTGGAAGGATGACAGGCTGAGTCAACCTCCTGGTGTGTATTAATTCAAGCGTCCAACGGGGCTTGAACTCAGGACCTTTTGGATCCCAAGCTGTTACGCTAACCACTACGCCAACACCAGGCTTATTGATTAATAACACATAGACTGACATATTGTTTAATCACCGTCTAATATGACGTATTGATTTACAACACATAACACATATATTGTGACGTATTGATTAATATTACATACATTGAGGCGTATTTATTACCACATAGATTGTGATGTATTGATTAATATATACCAATAAGTGTGTGTGTGTGTGTGTGTGTGTGTGTGTGTGTGTGTGTGTGTGTGTGTGTGTGTGTGTGTGTGTGTGTGCGTGCGTGCGTGCGTGCGTCCTCCATAACTCCAAAACCATAAAACCTCGCAGCCTGAAACTTTGCACGCATATAAAGAAAACTCCAAAGTAGTGAAAATTGGATGTTTGCGTGAATTAAAACAACACTTTTGAAGATAATTGACGGCCTTATTTAATTATATCCTTCATCAGGCGATCCTCAGCCACCTTACTGTGTTAAGGCGTTTCCTGGGTAATCTTGCTGGGGTCTGAAGCCGCCACGTCTTTTGGCCTTGCTCAACCCTACCCTAACTTGGAACAGGCTGCAACGATTTCTTTACGATGAAGTTGTTGTTTTCACTTTCCTCAATCGTATTATCGAATGCCTGTTCATCATAGCTTTGAATCATTATGTATATCGCTTTTGTAAGTTCAATATGTTTTCAAATTAGGAGCTTGGAGCAATTTAATGCAATATATGAGACTATTTTCCACGATGTACTCTAATGGACTAATTGAAGTTATATCATCGAAATATTTTTTCGCCTTCTCGGATCGTATATCATCTGGACTAAATAAGTGTCAATCTGTTGTGCAATCTGATTG